>NC_052148.1:210666485-211030041 GCF_902713615.1 Scyliorhinus canicula | reverse complement strand
CTTTGAATTGATCTGACACTGCCCCCTTGTGAAGTATGTCTATTATGAATACATGTCCATGCGGTGACCAGCAGAATGTGTGACTTGTCTGAACCAGATCTTGTACCCACCAAGGTGTGTGTCTCTCTGGGTTGGCCGAGTGCGCTGGTGACTGTGGCAACAGCTCATCGTCTTCCCCAATGGCCTCAGTATTACGTTGACTGAGGTACTGCTGGATAGGTCTTCTTCTCTTGCTCTTCCCCTCTTCCTCCTGATACCTGTAAGTGAGAGAGGAGACAATGAGTGACTGCATGAGCTGCCTCCAACATGGAGGATAGGCATGACCATTAGGTATTTTTGTGACTAACCATCACCCCTTGACATTCAATCACAGTACCATCTCTGAATCCCCCACTATCAACATCCTGGGGGTTGCCATTGAACAGAACCCGAACTGGACTAGCCATATAAATACTGTGGCTATCAGAGCAGGTCAAAGGGTAAGAATTCTGTGGTGATTTAACTCACCTCTTGACCCCTCCAAAGCCTAACACTATCTACAAGGCACAAGCCAGGAATGTAATGGAATATTCTTTTCATTTGTCTGGTTGAGTGCAGCTCCAACAACACTCAAGAAACTTGACACCATCCAGATCTAAGCAGCCCATTTGATTGCTCCTCCTTCCACAAACATTCAATCCATCTACCAGTGATGAACAGTGGCAGCCGTGTGCACCATCTACAAGATACACTGCAGAAATTCACCAAGGTTCCTTAGACAGCACCTTCCAAACCTAATGCCATCTAGAAGGATAAGAGTAGCAGATAACTGGGAACCCCACCACCTGGAAGCTCCCCTCCAACTCCCCACCTTCGTAACTTGGAATCCTGGAATTCCTTCCATAACAGCACTGTGGGTGTATGTACACCTCAGAGACCACAGCAGTTCAAGAAGCCAACTCACCACCTTCTGAAGGGCAACTAAGAATAGGCAATAAATGATGGCCTAGACTGTGATGCCCACATCTTGTAAATTAATTAAAAAATTTTAATTACAGTTACAAGCTAACCCATGTTTATCTTGCAAGGCTGGAATTGTTAACTAAATATTTAATAATAATTTCTGGACCTCTTGATAGAGCCAGTGAGTCTATCATTCCTTTCATTAAATATGCTAAAAGTTAAAAATTCTAAGAAATGTGGCTCTCAAACTTCATTTTGGGATAGAAATTAATTGTATGGGTTGTCAGAATCAAGGAGAAATTTAGAATTAAAGGATAGTTCATTTGCATTTCTACCTGGGAACAGGCTGTCTGTGTCATGTTTCCATGGAAATGGTGATTCAGTGTGGATCCTTGATTAGAAGGTTCCCTTGTTTAATGTATCTCTGTGTCTATGCTGACAGAAACAATCAGTTCAGCTTATGTTTCAAGAGGGAAAAGCAGCTGGAAGATTTGCTCTGGCTTGCAGCAAATGGAAGAAATCTACAGTGTTCTCCACAGAGCCTTGTGGCAGAAATTTGTCAGCAGGTTTAGCATGGAAAAGCATTTGACTATCAGCTGGCAGCCCAAACAAAGAGATGAGCCATCCATAGTTGTGAGGTCAATAACATAAATGTTAGAGGATCGCATAGCCAAAAAGATAATGGAGGTTTCCCATAGAATTGTACCTTGAGGAATTGCTGAAATAATAAGGAAAATTAAAGTAAATTCTGGAAGGCTGTGGCATATATTTTCAGTTGATCTTGGCAAAAGTGAATACATTTTTAAGATTTTGTAAGTTAAGGGAATTTTGGGAGGTGGGGGAGTAAAAAGCAAAACTGAGTTTGTAAAGCATAAGTCTTTATAAATTAAAGTGCTAAGTTAATAGTGCTTTTATAAAAATTATACAATAAAGTTATTTTTGTTTAATAACATGAAATCTTGTACTGTAGTCCTGTTGGTTAACCGCTGGGAAAATCCAGTGATAGCCCCAGACTCAACCCCTCTGCCTGACAGTCTGGATCAATACAATAGCGTAGGGTTGACCAGCCTAATGAGCAAGGCATTGACAGGAGGCTGTTGGAGTGCCCCTCTAAACACTTCTCCGGCATGCCCATCCTGAAGCTTTCCTCCCTCTCGGCTAACCTTCCTCCTCAACAGGAACGCCAATGCCCAGATGAATGAGGTCCATTCATGGAAGATCATGGAAGGTGATCTCTCTCCTTATTCAAGGACTTTTATCGAGATGGCTTCCCACACATGCTGGATACGTTTTTTTGAACGCGTACCACTGCCCCGATGGCACCCTCACAGCACAACCACCTTTGATGAAGTGCTTGCCGCCCCCTTTAATGAAGTGAAGCTTTGAAAGTCTGTGGTTCTTGTACACTACCAGTAAAATCTAAAGTGCACCATACATTTCCAGTTAATTTGCCTCTTAAATACCTTAATTGCTCTCCCACTGCATCAATGTGTGAAGTTTACTGTTGGTGAAATCCAGAATGACTTATATTCTAACAACTTTCACTCTGATTTTATACCCCCGGCACTCCCCCCCCACCCACCCCCCCCCCCCCCCCCCACCCTCCCCCCAACCCCACCCCCAGCCCTCACTCGTTGCACCTCTGAGTCTGTTCCTTGCTGCTCTATAAAATCCTGGCCACAGTTTATCTGAGAATGGAAGGACTGGATGAGATCTTGGATGTACAGGACAGCAGGAATTGTTCAGTTGAAGTGCTGTTCAAAGCGCTACTTTTGGTGAAATGTTTAACGACAGGCAAATGTTGGACATTTCCTGTGTCCCTGCCATCCCCCACATCATCAATGTTGCCTCGTTAGTGTTCCTGAATGCCCTTTTTCAACAGTGACTCCACGTCTTCTCTCCATTCCAAAAAATGGTTATATAGCATAAAATAAAAGCAGGACAATCATTGTAAACTGTATATCGCAGAAAATCAGCAGGCAGCAGGCCAGTTGCTTGAATTTCCTCATGACCTGCTCAATGATTGCTCCAGTTGAACCATCGATTTACTGTCATGCTGTTTAGCTGCCAAGTACAGTAAATCCTTGTTTTAAGTGTCCCCTTTTAAAGTGGCCTCATTTTAAAGGGCTTTATATTTTATTGGTGGGATTCTCCAGTCGCCGACTCCAAAATCGCATTCGGTGACCGGCCGGGGAATCCGAGTTCCCGACCAAATCGGGGGTGGCGCCGCATTCACAATGCTCCACTCCCTCAACTTGGAAAGTACGCCGCGCGATGTATTGACGGCCTCAGGACGTTGCCTGAGGCCCGACCCCCGATGTTCCGCCCCCGATCGGCTGAGTTCCCGACGCTGTGGGTCTCTCATGGTCTCACCGTCGGGGACTCGGTGTGGCGGCTGCGGACTCAGTCCAGCATCGCCACAGCCGGGGGAGGGCCGATCCGCGGGCTGTGGGGGATATTATTCAGGGCTGGGGGCACTGTGGGGGCGTGGTCCTGGGCACGCGAGCCAGCCGAAGGGGAGGACTATTTTGTGGGCTGGGTCTGCAAGCAGCAGCCGCCATGTTGCACCGCACGGCCACTGCAGGCCGCCGCTCTGCACATGCGTGGCCAGGGACCAGGCAATTCTCCGGGGCATATCGGCAGCTAGAGCCGGGTGCTCGACACTGTTGTCCTGCTAGCCCGCAGCAGAACGGGGAATCGGTGGCCATTTTGCACCAGCTTTTCTGGCGTAAAACCCCACCGTTCCCACGCCGACGTGGCGACAGAGCTCCAAAATCGGACAATCCAGCCTGGGTTCCAGTAACAGTGCAGTATTCCCTGTTTTAAAGTGTGTGAGCAATTTGATGATGTCATCTCATCCCGAGTCTGGCTTGTGCTCAGTGCTATTTTGTCCTTTCTGTAAATTCAAGGAAAAATTTTCTGCTGTATTTTCAGGTCCCCCTCCCAAACTGAACTATACTTCATGGGAGCGATTCTCCATCGCCTGTCACTGGTGGTAAAGTTCCCAATGCGGTGGAGAATCCCGTGTCGGTACAAAAACAGTTTTGCGTCCAGTTGTGATGCTCTGGTCCCCTGCTGGCAGCGGCATTGAGGTTCGTGCCCCTCTCTAGGGGCGGATGTAAATGGGTAATTTGAACTCATTGCATTCTATTAACGGTCTGGACAACAATTTCTCCATTTCTCTGGAATGCTCCGACCCTCTGGGTCCGGATTCACGCGGGCATAGATTGGTGCAAGTATTTGCCCGCGTGGCTTTGGTGTGGTGGACCTCGCGGTGGGTCAAGGGATTAAGTATTTAACATAGGTGCACCAAAAGTCCATTGGGGGGTCCCCTCCCCCACACAACTCAAATGAAATGAAATGAAATGAAAATCGCTTATTGTCACGAGTAGGCTTCAATGAAGTTACTGTGAAAAGCCCCTAGTCGCCACATTCCGGCGCCTGTCCGGGGAGGCTGGCAAGATAAAGAAGTCTTAAGTCCTTCTCGCTCCTGTTATTGAATAAAAGATAAATTCAGTCAACCAGTTTATCTTGCATTGAATTGGATCAATTAGATCAGGCTATTGATTCAGAATAAACAGAAATATTTGGTAATGTACTGGATTCTCCGTTCTGGAGACAAACTTTCCTCCCACCAGTAGAGACTTACTTTTGGTCTCTGCTGGCACTAAGAGCAATTTCAGGTGCGATTCCCCCTAATGTATGTACGGAGGAGAGCTCGCTGGATTCTGGGCCGCAATTTTGATTGGACGGCTCGATACTGAGGTTTGTCAGCAGGCCCCTTCTACCCACAATTCAAATCCTGCCCAACCCCCACTTCACTGACAAATAGAGGCATCCTCCCCCTGCCACCACATGAATCGTGGGTCACTCCCTCTTGAGGGTGACATGACATCGCCAGCTCCCCATCAGACCTACCACAACAGATTCCCCCGCAGCCCTCCCAGAAGACCCCCATTAGAGATTCCCATTTGACCTTTCGCATAGACACCCTATCAGAGACCCCCCCATCAGACACCTTATAGAGACCCCCCAACTGAAACCCCATCAGCCTGCCTTAAAGCTGAAGTACAGTCCAGGCAGTACAGTGTAAAATCACTATGTTTTCACTCACTCTTCCCTAACATCTGCTGCCTCAGACAAAAGTATTTAAAGCAGCAACTGTTACAAGTGTTTGAGGCTTCCTTGGAAGCCAAGTACACTTCAAAGGGCTTTGAATCCCTCGAAAGCCTTTGAAATGCAAATCTTTCATTCAATTTTACACAGGAATACATTGCGTTGGCCAGTGATTGACAGTTTGATTAATCTGGATTGTGTTATGGGAGAGGTGTTTTCAGAACCACAAAATGTATCATGGAGCACAACAGGTTATATTCAATATATTTATAGTCTTTGGATTTGCAGAAATCACCAGACCAACTCTTTTCCTTCCTGCAGCTCTCAGCAAAAACACAGATACTCCCAGCAGCTCTCTCAAACTCTGACATCACTGCATTTCTTAAAGGTACATTGCTTAAACATCCATTTCTTTAAGGCACTCTCACATGACAATTGTCGATCTATCTTTCCCTTCATGCTTCAATGCATCTCAAGAACCCCGCTTTGATACTAACCACAATGTTTACAAACACTCTTGCCAGGATTGACAATTCCTCAGCACATCAAAAGCGTCAACGTACTCACTTCATCTTTCTCACAGCAGATTTGTGTTTTGGGAGGATGGGGCCTTCCGATGGACTTTGGGGGGATACCTCAGTTATGTACCACCTGACACACCTCAGGGATCACCACATTAGGGCCAGGCTGGGGAAAAAAATCCAAACCAGGAGGACTTCCTGCTTTAGGAGTTGGTGCATAATGGGGATGGGGGGGGGGGGGGGTGGAGACTCAGACTTCAAGCCCATTAATCAGATGCACCAATTGGTTAATCACTGATTTGCATCCTCCTGCTGATACAAGGCATGTAGCTTACTGATACAGCCGACGGGGGACCGGAACATTCGGCCGATCCTATTTTTCAGCCTACGTTCCATTTTCTCCGTCCATTTGATGGCGGTGGAATTCTCTGGTCCCGGTGCGGTCGCCATCCACGCTGCTGGGAAACCCATGGGTAGGAAGAATTCTGGGAAGAATGACCAAAGAATCCTGCCGCCAGCAAATGGCCAGAGAATTCCATCTAATAAACACCCGGGGATGGATATTGGTTATGGCTTTTTAGAGTTGATAACTGGTATTGCACATACAGTGACCACCAATAGGCCAAGTCTAGCCTGAGGTCCTTCGGCCTCATTAACATTTTTATACAAGCAGCCAGTGGATATTGACCAGAATTCTCTGGCCATTGTGTCCACTGGAATTTAGAAGAGTAAGAGGTGATTTAATTGAAACATCGAAGGTCCTAAGGGGTCTTGACAGGGTAGATGTGGAAAGACTGTTTCTTCTTTTGGGAGAAGAGAGCGAGGGGTCACTGTTTAAAAATAAGGGGTAGCAACTTAAAATGGAGACAAGGAGAATTTATTTTTCTCTCAGAGGCCCGTGAGTCTTTGGAACTTTTCCTTACAAGGTGGTGGAAGCAGAGTATTGATGAGTAGATTCTTGGTAAGCAAGGTGTTTCTAGGTTATTGGGGTTAGGCGGGGTGTAGGCTTGAGGTTACTATCAGATCAGGCATGGTCTTATTAAATAGCGGAGTAGACTCTGGAAAAATAGCATGCGCGAGATGACACCAGCCCATTGGTGCATGCGCGGGACCGCCAGCGTGTTCTGGTGCATACGCGGGGGGTTCTCTTCTCTGCGTCGGCCATGGCAGAGACCTAAGGGGCCGGCACGGAAGGCAGGAATGCCCCCACGGCACAGGCCCGCCCGCAGATCAGTGGGCCACGATTGCGGCCAGGCCACCGTGGCACTTCTCCCCCCCCCCCCCCCCCCCCCCCCCGCAGGTGGATACCCCCGCGGCCCCCGAGGACCGCCCCACTGACTTACCTGCCAGGTCCCACCGTGGCGACCATGGCTAACCCATGCCGGTGGGACTGGCTAAAAGCGGACAGCCGCTCGGCCCATCGGGGCCTGGAGAATTGCTGGGGGGGGCCGCTGCCAACGGCCCCCGACTTGCGTGGCATGAACGCTGCCCCTGCTGGAATAATGGACGGGATTATCCGACCCCCCGGGTCGGAGAATCGCCAGGGGGCGGCGTGAATCTGACCCGCTGCTCCGACGCCGGCTGCCGAATTCTCCGGTGACGGTTTTTTGACGGGGGCAGGGATCGCACAGTGCCGGTTGGGGGCCATTGGCAGTGGCCCCGCCGGTGATCCTCCGGTCCCCGATGAGCCAAGCGGCCGCCAGTTTTCGGCCAGTCTCGCCGGCGTGAATTACATAAGGTTTGTACCGGCGGGTCCTGGCTCTGAGGGCAGCCAGCGGAGTCCTGGGGGGGGGGATCCAGCCCCGGGGGGGGCCACAGTGGCCTGGCCCACAATCAGGGACCACTGGTCTGCGGGCGGGCCTGTGCCATGGGGGCACTCTTTCCCTCTATGCCAGCCTGTGTAAAGCTCCGCCATGGCCGGCGCGGAGAAGAAACTCCCTGTACATGCGCAGGAATCACGCCAGCACTTCTGGGAACACGCTAGTGCTCCTGTGCATGCACCTTCAGCGCCAGTTGGCGCAGCGCCAACCACTCCAGCCGTAGTGGTTCACGCCACTCTTTGGCGCCAGTATGGCCCGCCCGCCGGATACCGGAGAATCTCGCTCATATCTTAGTCTGTTCCTCAAATGAAGCCATATGGGTAGAACATAATAACATAAATGGGCCGATCACATTGCTGGGCGTATGCTACAGGCCCCTAAACAGTCAAGGAGAGATTAAAGTGCAGATATGTAAGCAAATCTCTGAGAATTGTAAGAAAAATCAGATTTCAAATTCTCCAATATTAACTGTGATAGTCAAAGTGTGAAAGGCTTAGAGGGGGTGGAATTCTTAAAATGCATCCAGGAGAGCTTTTTATGCCAATATGTAGAAAGTCCATCAAGGGAGGGGGCGATACTGGATCTAGTTTTAGGGAATGAAGTTGGGCAAGTGGATGAAGTTGCAGTGGGGGAGCATGATGGAAACAGTGACCATAACTCAGTAGAATTTAAGGTAGTTACGAAAAGGAACATAGATGGACCGGAAATTAAGGTTCTTAATTGGGGGTGGGCCACTTTAATAAATTAAGACAGGATTTGTCCAAAGTTAACTGGTAGCAGCTACTTGAGGGAAAATCTACTTCAGAGTAGTGGGATTCACAAAGGAAATAGAGTAAGGGGCCAACATGTTCCCATGATAGTGAAGGGTGGGAGCAATAAATCCAGAGAACTCAGGGTGTCAAGAAAAAATGGAGGTTTATGGCAGTTACTAAGGGCTCAAAAGAACAGAATCCTGGAGGAGTATTGAAAGTGGAAGGAGTTACTGAAGAAAGAAATTAGGAGAGCGAAGAGGAGGCATGAAAAAGCACTGGCAGGTAAAATAAAGGAAAATCCAAAGATATTTTCTCAGTATATTAAGGGCAGGAGCTTGACCAGGATAAGAGTAGGGCCCATTAGTGACCAATGTGGCAATATGTGTGTGGAACCAGAAGATGTAGGTGGGGTTTTAAATGAGCACTTTGCATCCATGTTCACTAAGGATGATATAGGTATAGAAATCAAGAGGCGCATTGTGCTTTACTTGAACAACTTAATATTGAGAGGAAAGAGGTGTTAATGTTGTTTGTAGTATACATTAATAACCGGGGAGTAAATATAGGAGGTGTGATAAGTAAGTTCGCAGATGACACAAAAATTGGTGGTGTGGTTAAATAGCGAGGAGCAAGTCCTCAGGTTACAGGACGATATAGATGGGCTGGTTAGAATCATAGAATCCCTACAGTGTGATGGAGGCCATTCGGCCCATCAAGTCTGCACCAACTCTCTTAAATAGCACCGTACCAAGGTCCACTCACCCGCCCTATCCCGATAGCCTCACCTAGCCTTTTGACACCAAGGGGCAATTTAGCATGGCCAATCCATCTTTGGAAAGTGGGAGGAAACTGCAGCACCTGGAGGAAACCCACTCAGACACGTGGATGTGCAAACTCCACACAAACAGTCACTCAAGATTGGAATCGAACCAGGGTCCCTAGTGCTGTGATACAGCTGTGCTAACCACTGTGCCACCACACTATAGGGATGGGCAGAATAGTGGCAAATGGAATTTAAGCATGAAAAGACCGGTAATGCATTTTGGGAGGACTAACAAGGCAAGGGAATATACAATGAATGATCGGAAACTGCTGTTCATGTTCTCTGAAGACAGCAGGCAGGTAGAGAAGGTGGTTAAGAAGGGATTCTTCCCTTTATTAACTGAGGCACTGAATTTAAGAGCAGGAAGGATATGCTGGAACTGGATAAAACACTGATTAGGCCCCAACTGGAGTACTGTGTACAGTTCTGGTCACCACACAAAAGAAAGTAAGTGATTACATTGGAGAAAGTGCAGAGGAGATTCACCTGGACTGGATCACTTCAGGTCTCAAGAGAGACTGGATATGCTGACGTTATTCTTCCTGTAGCAGTGAAGGCTGAGGGGGACCTGATTGAGGTGTATAAAATTATGAGGGACCTAGATAGGGTAGACAGGAAGGTACTTTTCCCCTTCGTGGAGAGGTGTATAACCAAGAAATATTTAGATGCATACATGGCTACGGACCAAGTGCTGGAAAATGGGATTAGAATAGATAGGTGCTTGATGGTTGGAGCGGACGCGATGGGATACAGGGCTTCTTTCCTGTAAGACGTTCTGGGCATGATTTAACCGATTTCAACCGAGCACGCTTAGCCACATGTTTCCCGGCACTCATAGCAGAAAGATCACGCGACCGAACAAGACTCTGTTGCAATCAGTATCCTCAGCAGGGAACACCCTGTTGGGGCTACACCCAGTTCCGTTTCCTGCACTGAGGAACTCCACTCGCCAGCAGGAGATCGGGACGCCCGAGTTTAAATGGCACCCCGATCTTTGAACCCCTGACACAACCCCGGACTCCTCCAATGCCTCAACTCACCTATAATGGGGTCCTCAGGCCCACCATGCAACCCACCTCACACAGGCAGGGCACCCCTGGTCCTGATCCCCTGCACCCAGGGGAAAATGGCAGCCTGGCACCACACCTGCCAGCTGATAGTGCCACTCAGGTACCTTGGCAGTGTCAGGCTGGCACCCAGGTGGCACCGCCATGGCACCAGGTTGGCAATGCCAGGCTCACAACCTACCGGGAGGCCTCCAATGCCCTGGGAATCCCCCCCCTCAAGTGATGTTCCGCCTGGTCCTCGTTTGTGGCACTCGGCATCTATCGGCTGCGTCATTCCTCCGTTTGGGCAGAACACGGCCGGTAGATCATGCCCTATGGCTCTTTTGGTAATATCTACCGACTGGTAGATGCTGGTTGGCCCCTCTTCCGGGATCTACTTGGCTCGTCATGCCTCTCAAGATCTAACATGATGTGAGTCCCACCCACAATCACTTTCTGGCAAATCTACATGTAAGAGTGAGACAGCTAGTCTTACGATAATATGCATTCCCGAGTGCGAACTAAGATGTAGGATCTAACCCCCTCACCTTGGAGATCTCGGGCGAGAGCAGTTCAGTGCTGGTCTACACAAACAGTGACTAGATGGAATGGCAATGGTGTGGGTCTCCCAGGGGATTAGAGGCCTTAGGTGCCTGCTCTCTGGGCAGGGTGACAACCTGGCACTACTGGTACCACCCTGGCACTGCCAGCCTGGCAACTGATATTGGTAAGATGGGCCTTGCCGGGGGGGGGGGGGGGGGGGGGGGTGGCGGTGGGGAGGTTCAGGTGTTGTGTTGGATGGTCGAGAGATTGGAACGCCATTTAAAAATACAGTGCCACAAACTGTACTAAATGCCGCCTCGGCCGCGCATTCCCCTCTGAAGCTCTAATCTACCTGAATGTTCGTTCGACAGCATGGTGTTTCTCAGCGCTCCAAGTGCAGGGAAACACCCAGCTAATCGTGCGCTATGGGACTCTGTGCCTATTTAGGTAAACTGCGCCCCATGGCTCTTGGAGAGAACTTCATATTACCCACCACCCTCGATGACTGTGTTGTTCCTGTATCTCTTAAAGATGGCAATTGACTTGTCTGCTTCACCAGATAAAATTAGGGGATTTGCACCCTTAGTCAGAAAACATCTGAAATT
Organism: Scyliorhinus canicula; assembly: GCF_902713615.1. Lineage (NCBI taxonomy): Eukaryota > Metazoa > Chordata > Chondrichthyes > Carcharhiniformes > Scyliorhinidae > Scyliorhinus > Scyliorhinus canicula. The sequence continues at coordinate 211,018,873 of NC_052148.1, read as the reverse complement.
ACCTGCACCTTTCCCCATCAGTAAATACATGAAAACCTAACGGCTTGTCATAAACTTTTCCTGATTCTCTGCAGGGACACTGGTAACTTTACCAATGCTTTTCCAATTTCAATTCACCCATGTCCTCTTTTATGATATTATGGGCCAGGTTTAGAGAATCCCAAAGTGTATCATAGAGTTCACCTGACCCACAACTTTTAATATATTTTGGTTATGGGGGAGCACTAGGGCCCAATCTACAGGTGTAATGCAACAGAGATCTAAAGTACTTTTAAAACAAAACAATCTTTATTCTATGAGTCCAGTTAACATTTTATAAACACACAGTAAACATCTCACTGACTATCAACTCAAATACTCCCCCCAAAGAATACAGTGCGTAACCCTTCACCTTTCCTTCATCAATATCCATAAGACAAATACCCTCTTAATACAATCCGGAAAAATCCCAGGATATTCGTCCTTCAACATTTTAGTTGTTTGATTTTCCACTGGCTTATCAACCACAGTAGGCATCACTCCCACCTGCAATCCAGCTATATCATTACCCAAGATAAACTGTATTCCTGGATACTCCTACTACCACTTCACCACTCTTCATTGGACTTTCCAACCTTACCCTATATAATGGAACACTGCTCTTCTCACCCTGAATTCCACATATTACCACCTTTTCTGGCAATATTCTTTCCAAACTACATAACTCCTCATCACTGACCATTAAAGATTGACTTGCTCCCATATCCCTTAAAATTGTGACTTCTTTACCTGCTCCTTCTGGTACACGTGAGTAAACCTTACCCACACAAGTAAATTCTTGAAAGAAACCTGGCACCTTCTTATCAATCACCTTTTGATCAGGCTGTCCAAACTTTTGCACCTCCTTCACTTCACTTGGGCTTTCCTTCACCACTTTAACAAACCCCACTGTCTTATCCTGTTTTACCACATCAGCTTTTCCCATGCTTTTCTTCAACCACCAACACTGTGGCTTTACATGGCCTAGTTTATTATAGTGAAAACATTTGAAACTTTTCATTTATCTTCCACCCTCCTGGATTTCTTTTTTAATCTGAAGTACACTCTCCTCATTATCTCCCATCAGATCACCTTTACCTCTACCACTTGAGTATTTCTCTTTTCCCCAGTTTCGATCCCTCACAGGCTGAAACTGATGTCGGAAACCAAGCTTTGATTTATGAACTAATTCATAATTATCTGCCATTTCTGCTGCTAACCTCACAGTTTCAACCCTCTGCTCTTCCACATGAGTTCTCACTACATCAGGAATTGAATTTTTAAACTCCTCCAAAAGTATAATTTCTCTGAGAGCTTCAACGTTTGGTCTATTTCAAAGCCCTTATCCACCTGTCAAAGTTACTCTGTTTGATCCTTTCAAACTCTGTGTATGCTTGACTAGGTTCTTTCATTAATTTTCTAAATCTTTGTCTGTAGGCTCCAGGCACTAGTTCATATGCACCTAAGATGGATTTTTTCACCTCCTCATCTGTCCCAGATACCTCGTCTGTTAGTGATCCAAACATTTCACTAGCCCTACCTACCAGCTTTGTTTGAATCAGTAATACCCACATGTCTGGTGGCCATTTAATTTGTTTAGCCACCTTTTCAAATGAAATGACAAAGGCTTCTACCTCCTTCTCATCAAACCTTGGCAATGCTTGGACATATTTAAATAGATCCCCACCAAACCTTCGACTATGATGCTCTTTCTCTTTATCCTCATTACTATCTCCAACTGTACGTTTCCCTTTACATCCACCAATTTTAACTGACTTTCATGTTTCATGGCCATTTTCTGAATTTCAAACTCTCTCTCTTTATCCCTTTCCTCCCTTTCTCTTTCTTTGTTTCTTTCTTCTCTCTCCTTTTCTTTTTCGCTGATCTGTATCTCCCTTTCTCTCTCTTTTTCTCTTTCCTCTCTCTCTTTTTCTTTTTGTTCTGCTGGGCCTATTCTTACTTTGTTTCTTTTTTCTCTCTCCTTTTCTTTTTCCCTGATCTGTATCTCCCTTTCTCTCTACTTTTCTCTCATTTCGTATTGAAGCTGGTTTAATTCTTTTTCATGTTTAAGTTGCTTGATTTGCAACTGAATTTTTGCCATTTCTAATGAGTCAGACTATATGAATCCAGTTAACGTTTTATAAACACACAGTAAACATCTTACCAACTATCAACTCAAATACTCCCCCCAAAGAAAACAGTACTCTATAAGTAACCCCTAATCTTTCCCAGCAACATCCATAAGACAATACCCTCTTTAACAAAGACAGCAAGTTTAAATGCTTTAATGACAGCAGTTATCACTTTTAAATTAGCAAGTGATCTGAAGACATTGTTTTCATGCAGAGACAGATCAAAACTACACCTTGTTTGGCTGGATGCAGCACCAACTCTGAAAACGAAATCAAACACACACTGCCAGCTCAAAAACGAAAGTAAAAGCTAACAGACAGCCCAGCTCCACCCACACTCTCACATCACTGCAGCTATTTGATAAACACCCCTTTCTTAAAGGTACTCTCACATGACAATGACAGGAAAGACATATTGGTCCCCTCAAATCAAATTTATTCTCTGCACATTCTCTTCTACTAGCTTGTGGGGTGCTGGTCCTTTCAGCAGACCTTCTTATTCACTAAATCCAGATTTATTTTCATTATCAACCCCACAATTTCCCCAGTGTCTCTGTGCGTTTGTACCGTGGGGATGTTACTAATATGCCTATGAATCAGTTCATAATCATCCATCATTTCTCCAGCATTCTTTATTCTACAAACTTTACACTTGTCTAGATGGGTCTTTACTCCCGAAGGAAAACTATCTTAAAATCCATCCACCAGAATCATTTCTCTAAGATTTTGAAAGTCTTGATCAACCTTTATTGAACTACACCACCTATCAAATACCTTTGTAGAGAAATCCACAAAGGTTTGACACTATCTTCTTTTTAACATTTTTAATTTAGCTCAATGGGCTTCTGATACTAACTCACGGGCACTGAGAGCAGCATTCTTCATTTTGCCATCGCGTCCCAACTGTTCTTCTGAAGGATATGAATATAACTCCAAAGCTTTTCCTATAAAAACATTTAGTAGGAGCACAGTCCAATCTTCCTTCGGCCATTTCATTGTTTTAGCAACTTGCTCAGATGACACAAAGTGCACTTCTTTTCCTTCCTCACTAAATATAGGGAACAAGTGCAAACTCCTTGCTCAATGCATAGGCTTTACTCTTTCTAATTCTCTGTCTGGAGGGTGCTGCATGTAGTAGTCCTGTGAAATGTTCGATTCACAAACACTCGAGCCGTCTGAAATATCTGCAGCCTGAAAGAGTCTGCCTTTCATATTTATGTAGTGTGTAGATTGAAGCATCTCTTCCATTACCTGAATGGGCTGCTCCTCAATGGTTGGCTGCACTTCAGCCCATGCTCCTTATCTTTTGCCTGCTGCTGCAGAGGGGGAGCCGGTGGATCAGAGAGCCTCCTTGTAGAATGCCTCTTGGCCTTCTTGGTGGTCATTAACAGGTCCAGGCAGAAAGCAGTTTAGGGTGTCATTCTGCCTCACAGTCTACTCTTCATCTGTGGTTATATCCACACCTAGCTGTCACTGGAGTAACATGATCAGTGGGTGGATGCGGGGGGGGGGGGGGGGGGGGGGGGGGGGGGGGTATAGGGTATTGTAATGCAACATAAAAACTGGAAATTATGCTTAAGTTTCCTTTCAAAACTTTGGGCTGGATTATGCTTTGACTGGTGTCAGTCGAGGGTTTCCTGATCCGGTGGAGAATGGGGCGCCAGCCGTAAAACAGGATTGCCGCTTTTCCGATGATCTGGTCCCTTGCTGGCTGCGGTGGTGAGCTACCAGCCCATGTCGGCGGGAGGATGCAAATTGGTGATTTGCACCCATTAGAATCTGATTAAGGGGCTCAAAGCCAGTTCTCCACCCTTTTGTTATGTACCGACTACCACAGAGGGAAATTCTGATGGAATTTGGAACGAGTTTTTCCAAGCGTGATCCTGATGTGATTGACTCCACAATGGGTTAAGGGGTCAGTGCATAACTGAGGTTCCTCCTAAAATCCATCGGAAGGCCTCCTCCCCCTCTCCCATAATGCAAATCATACCACCACCATCGTCCCCCACTGTCGCCATCAGACTTCTTCAACAGAGAACCCCATCAGAGACCCCCCATGATGCATTCGTCCTGTGGAGACATGACCCATTATTCTCAGGGTGGGGGGAGAATTCCCCTAGTTGTCAGCAGAAGGGGGGCAGGATTTGCATTGTTGGGGGGTGGGGTAGGGGGGGCCTGCCGCCAGACCTCGGCATTGGGCTGCCTGTTCAAAATGGTACCCCAATACCAGGGTTTTGATGGAATCCAGCGAGCTCTGCTCTTTGCATAAATTAGCATGGTAAAGGGAAGGAAACTGCACCTGGTCTCCGCTCCTATTGCCAGCAGATACCAGTAGCGATTCTCCAGAACCAAACCCTTTGTTTTCATTACAGTGGATTAATTGTTCCCCTTTCACATAGGCAATTGGGTTTAGAACAGTACAGCACAGAACAGGCCCTTCGGCCCTCGATGTTGTGCCGAGCAATGATCACCCTACTTAAACCCACGTAACCCGAATACCCGTAACCCAACAATCCCCCCATTACCTTACACTACGGGCAATTTAGCATGGCCAATTCACCTAACCCACACATCTTTGGACTGTGGGAGGAAACCGGAGCACCCGGAGGAAACCCACGCACACACGGGGAGGACGTGCAGACTCCACACAGACAGTGACCCAGCCGGGAATCGAACCTGGGACCCTGGAGCTGTGAAGCATTGATGCTAACCACCATGCTACCGTGAGGCCCCTAATTGGTTATTGGTGCCAAAAAGAGTTATAAGTAGACATTCAATTAAACTGCTGTTGTTAGCTTCCATTTTATGCAGCATTTCATCAATCACCATATACTTCCTTTCACAGAGTTCATTGCTATGGCACTCCTGACCATGGCGTTCATGTTTTCACATGTCTCTGAACTTGTCGTTGACAGATTTCCATCCATTATCAGACAGAAACTTAGCTGCTTCCATTTCTCCAGACTTTTGTCAGTGCCAATGCTTACTATGTATAGTCCTTACTATCAACTATTGTAGAAAGACTAAATTGGGTCATCAGATCTATAAAATGTCGAACAAAAATATTTATGTCATTGTCCTGTACTTTTAGATCCATGGAAACAACTTCATTAAAATCACACGTCAATAAAAGGTTTACAATAGAATGTGGCATTGTGCTCCAATAATTTTCATTAATCTCTTCTATTAGTCTCATATAAGCTTCAGCAATCGTACTTGCATCTTTTGGCAGGGTTTTGAATCTTTGACAAGTAGAATGAACACATTTTCCATTTAACTTGAAGACAATTTGATTATCTTTCTCCCTGATTCTTATTCACCTTATTATTAACACCTGTCCAACACATTTTAAAGGAGCATCATTTATTTCCAAAGGGATAGGATGGCCCAGATCTTCCGGCTTCTGGACAGTCGGAGACTGGACGTCTCAGAAGTCCCAATGCAATCACTTTGCGGGAATTTCCCGGGAGGTTTAATCTCGCAATAAGCAATTCCCCTGCCCCTAGGACCCTAGGACCCTCTGAAAAGGTTTATTAGACGATGCTGGATTCTCTGCCGCATCAGGAACTCCGCTATTGGCAGCGGACGGAGAGAATCCAACCCATAGTGAGCAATCAGCAGTATGAGCAGCAAGGAGCCTGTAAGTAGCACCAAAAAGATGTGTTTAAAACACATATTACAGCAATGATGGTCTGAGCCAGGCAGGGGTCACACCGAGTCCACAGACTCAGCACCAAGTCGTTCCCCACTACTGCCCCCGGGGACAGCCAGTCCCCAGCAAGCCCGACAAACCTTTGAGGCTTTTTCAAAATTTTTCAGCCTCCCACTCAGCAGTCATGGCGTCCAATCTCTGCTTGTAAATACTTGCACCAATTCATGACCGGCGCTTAAGAGGGGCGGAGCATGAAGTGTCCATGATACTTGAATCCACACAAATGATGGTTTTGCAGGGATCTGCTGGCTCAGGGCACAAACTTTGCTATCTCTGCCAGTGATCGTGGTTCTCTCTTTCAGCATGTGAAGCGAAGAATTCAACCCCATAACAGGTTGAGAAATTAGGGTGAAGTGGGATTTTAAAAGACATTAGCAGGATCGTACTATCTTCCTCGGTGGCTCCAGTCGTGCTGCTGGCCATTGTATCAGTGACAGATGGTCCAATTATTCCCAGCACAATCTCTTCCATGGGAATGAGCTCCTGTTGATTTTGTGCCAGCTAGCCCTGAAGGAAAATGGGAATTATGTCAATCAGTGTGTTGCATCGTGTTTGGATGATAGGATTTGCAACAGTTGAATAACTGGCAGTATGTGCAGGCTGTGTGACGGGAGTCCAGCAATACTAAGTGTCTGAGGGTGAGACAAAGCATTTGAATGTACACCTTGAGTCGCGGTTGATACAGATTGTTGGTAGGTGAGTGAAGAGAGCATGGTGAATGAGCAGTATGTGAGGCCAGTGTTGCATGTGACAATGCATTCACTTACCTTGACCACTCATGTGGGGTCATTAAACTTCTTGTGGCACCGGAGCCAAATCCTCATAACAGACCCATGGTATTGACTGCCTCTTCCACCTGGTTCCACTGCCTCATCCATTTGCTCCCATTGCCTTTTGAGCACTTGGTCTTGTGAGGGAAAATTTAACCTCTTTCCACCAGTCCCCTCATGCACCATTGACTCCAGCAGGGCATCAGAACACCTGAGAGGTTCTTGCTGGCTCTCTAGTCTGTTCTATGGTCTGTTGTGAGATTTTGCGGCCTTCCCAAAGGACTTCAGGGGTTGTCCAAACAATTCAGTGTCTGTTGCAGCCAAAAATCATCTTGCCGTTAGAGGTGCAGTCTGGCTTTAAGAAATCTAGCCTGGTTTTAAATGGTGCTAATCTTACATAAACAAAGGTCTCCTGCTAAGGAGTGCAGCCCCTCAACAGTGAATCAAACATTGGACTGTCCATCACAATCCTGGAAATGAATGGACAGACTTAATGTCGGTGACAGGGGCCTTGCCTGCTGGCTAGAGAGCCAGCAAGAACCTCACATAGCCTCTTTCCAGGAAGGCCCACTGCAAGGGAAGCAGAAGATCAAGGATTCTGGGGGAATAAGTCCCGCCTGCCAGGGTTTGCATGCCTATCACAGACCAGGAGCTTTTCATTGTTTAGTAGTGCTGCTAGGAAACAGTGGCTGCTGCTAGTAATGCACCCACCCAAGGTTCAGCATCACTGGGGGAGGTAAATGATAGCAGGAGACGTATCGTGAGGTGGTGTGAGGGAAGCGTTTTGGCAACAGGGGCAGGGAATTGCCTTCAACAGGCTACCCTCCCCCCCCCTTTCCTGATTCTGGGTCCCTTGATCAGGCAATGAGTGCCTTTGTACAAGAATATATTTGTCTTGCACAGTGCACAATGAAGGTTCACCAGACTGTCGTGGGATGAAAGGGGATTGTCCGATGAGGAGAAATTGAGTAGACTGGGACCATAAGTTAAATACGTTAAATAAGGTAAGAGCCCATGGTGTTAAGGATAAGATCCTCGCATGGATAGAGGATTGGCTGACTGGCAGAAGGCAGAGAGTGGGGATAAAGGGGTCTTTTTCAGGATGGCAGCCGGAGACTAGTGGTGTACCTCAGGGGCCAATGCTGGGATCACATCTTTTCACAGTATACATGGAGGAAGGAACTGAAGGCACTGTTGCTAAGTTTGCAAATGATACCAAGATCTGTAGAGGGACAGGTAGTATTGAGGAAGCAGGGGGACTGCAGAAGGACTTGGACAGGCTAGGAGAGTGGGCAAAGAAGTGGCAGATGGAATACAATGTGGAAAAGTGTGACGTTATGCACTTTGGAAGGAGAAATGGAAGCATAGCCTATTTTCTAAGTGAGGAAATGCTTAGGAAATCAGAAGCACAAAGGGACTTGGGAGTCCTTGTTCACGATTCTCTTAAGGTTACCGTGCAGGTTCAGTCGGCAGTTAGGAAGGCAAATGCAATGTTAGCATTTATGTTGAGGCTAGAATACAAGACCAGGGATGTACTTCTGAGGCTGTATAAGGCTCTGGTCAGGCCCCATTTGGAGTATTGTGAGCAGTTTTCACAGAATTTATCATAGAATTTACAGTGCAGAAGGAGGCCATTCAGCCCATCGAGTCTGCACCGGCTCTTGGAAAGAGCACCCCACCCAAACCCACACCTCCACCCATCCCCATAACCCTTCAACCCCACCCAACACTAAGAGCAATTTTGGACACTAAGGGCAATTTAGCGTGGCCAATCCACCTAACCTGCACATCTTTGGATTGTGGGAGGAAACCGGACCACCCGGAGGAAACCCACGCACACATGGGGAGAACGGGCAGACACCACACAGACAGTGACCCAAGCCGGGAAACAAACCTGGGACCCTGGAGCTGTGAAACAATTTTGCTAACCACTATGCTACCGTGCTGCCCCTGTAAAGAAGGAAGGATGTTCTGGCCTTGGAAAGGGTCCAGAAGAGGTTCACAAGAATGGTCCCTGGAATGAAGAACTTGTCATATGAGGAACGGTTGAGGACTCTGGGTCTGTACTCGTTGGAGTTTAGAAGGATGAGGGGGGGATCTTATTGAAACTTACAGGACACTGCGTGGCTTGGATAGAGTGGACATGGAGAGGATGTTTCCGCTTGTTGGAAAAAGTAGAACCAGAGGACACAATCTCAGATTAAAGGGACAATCTTTTAAAACAGAGGTGAGGAGGAATTTCTTCAGCCAGAGGGTGGTGAATCTGTGGAACTCTTTGCCGCAGAACGCTGTGGAGACCAAGTCACTGAGTGTCTTTAAGACAGAGCTAGATAGGTTTTTGATCAATAAGGGGATCAGGGGTTATGGGGAGAAGACAGGAGAATGGGGATGAGAAAAATATCAGCCATGAGTGAATGGCAGGGCACTAGATGGTCCAAGTGGCCTAATTTTCTATGTCTTATATGCCTCGCCATTTAGAATAATGATAGGTGATCTTCTTGAAATATATAAAATTCTTAAGGGGCTTGACAGTGTAAACACTGGAAGAATGTATTCCCTGGCTAGCGAGCCTAGAAATGGGATTGCAGTGTCGGCAGAAAGGGTCAACCATTTACGACTGAGATTAACATAAATCTCTTTCCTCACAGGGTTAGGAATCTTTGAAATTCTCTATCCCAGAGTGCTGTGAATTCTCAGTCATTGAACATGTTCAATGCAGAGATTAATAGATTTTTGGATGCTATGAGGAAATTAAGAGATTTGGAGATAATATGGGAAGATACAGTTGAAGCAGATGGTCAGCCATAATCGTGTTTTTTGGTGGAGTAGACCTGAGGGGCTGGATGGCTTCTTACTGTTCAGGTTCCTTATATTTTAAGAAAAAAATTATTAAATGATTAGCAATAAGGAGCTTTGACAGATTAAACCTGACCACATAAATGGCAAATAAAATTTCATCGAATATGAGTCATTTTCCATTTTTAGATAACGTATATGCACTGTTTCTGCTGTTCAGTATCTTGACTAACAGGAAATTGATTTTACCCAATACTAAACTGATCATTGAACTTTCTCCAGATGTCATAATTATGGCTTAATCATGTTTTTGTGCACCTTTAAGTCATGGACACTGATATATTGCAGTGTAACTTGGCCAAGCTAGCAGTGTGGCCATGATTGAGAGCCTGCTCCTTGCTGGAACAACAACACTCCTCATTCCATTGTTCATCATTTATGCTACTCCCTCAAATAGTACACTTTACAAATAGTGTTTTGGCATTGTGGGAAAACTCTGCATCCAATAAAATCAAATCTATCAAAGCACTGATGTGGAGATGCCGGCGTTGGACTGGGGTGAGCACAGTAAGAAGTCTTACAACACCAGGTTAAAGTCCAACAGGTTTGTTTCAAACACGAGCTTTCGGAGCACGGCTCCTTCTTCAGGTGAACTGGTATCAAAGCACTGTCAGACTATAGCCTGAGATCTTTTATTCAATAGCCTGTCTGAGGCTGACACACATTACAGAAAGAGTTGCCCATCTGAAAGATGAATTCTTCTGTGTAGTAAGCTGCCTAATGCCGATCTATCCAACTGGTTACTTACAGGCTCTTTTGTACAAGCAGACAGAATTTGACCCACCTCAAACGGCAGTTTGAAATTGAAGCCATTACATCCTTCTTTGTTAAGTGAAATTGGAATCAACCTCTGTGTTGCTGGCTCAGCATTGTTAAGCCGTCAGATAACATGAATTGAATCTTCCAAAGATACGGTTATGTTGTCTAAGCTGAAAGCTAGACTAAAAAGATTTTTCTTTTTTTTTAAGTGTCTGGTAGCTCTGTAAAATCTAACATAATGTGCGGCTTAAGCATCAAGGGACTGTCTTCACCACTATGTTGAAATGGCTAGCATTGATTTGCTCTGAACCATTATTCTTAAAGAGGGGAGAAAATGGCTCTGCATGGTCTATGCTGCATTAAAACTGCATTTCTTTACCTTGATTAAATTTACCACATTCTTCTATTAATTTCTCTCTTGCTTCCAGAGCTACTAACATTGGAAAATTGCTCACTATATGATCAAAAAAGATTGCAAACCTATGAATTTATATTTTACTAAACAATGATTATCAACCTCTGCCAATTTAGTGAAAAATAGTTTATTTAACACAGAGATGTGAGACTTGACAGATCCACTTTTTTGTGAGGAAATAGGTCAAAGCCACATTACAGTTATGAGGTTCATTAAAAATAATTGAAAAGAATCTGAATTTGAACTACTTCAGATTATTTGAGACTAATTAATCTCAATTTTGATGAGGCTTTTTTGGCAGGCAATTAAAGCCAATAAATCTTCATTTTGTTTAAATTGTTATTTAATTATAGAATTCCATCCCAATTGATCGTCAGATTGCCAGCGTGTCCGGAAATTTCCCTGACCCAATGCTACTCCACATTTCTACTGGGATCTTTCAAACCCGGCTGTACCAGAAATGTGGAGCACGGCATTCTTCCGGGAACTCCATCAGATCGTAGTAGAGCCTGGCGAAGATAAGATGCCAGCTGTCTGCAGCACTCGCTGAGAGATGGTAAGTTTAAATGTCCAGTACGAATGTGAGTGAATGGGTGAGTAAGTCAGTGACTGGGTAGGTGTGTGATGTGGGTAGGTGGGTGGTTGGGTGAGGTGGGTAGATGGGTAAGTGGGTAGGAGGTAGGTGGGTGAAATGGGTAAATGGGTAGGGGAGTAGGTCAGTAAGATGGCTAGGTGCACTAGGTGGATGAGGTGGGTAGGTGGATAGATGGATAGGTGGGTGAGGTGGGTAAGTGGGTAAGCATGAAGGGAATAGCTGAGTGAATGGACAGTCAGGTCAGGAATAGTCTGGTCAGGTGAGGACGGTAGGTGGATCAGGTCAGGAGAATAGCCGGCTGGTTAGAAGGGTAGGTGGGTAGTCGGGGGGGGGGGGGGAGTCATGGCTTTGAGCAGGGTGGAAGGGTGGAGGGGGGGCTAGTTGGGTGGTCTTGGAAATTAATTGGGGAGCTAGTTATGTCCTTACCCAGGAGTTGGATTGAGTTTTAATCTGGCTAACATTTTTTGGGTAAATATTTCAGGTAGGCACATCCCAAGCCTCTGGCTCTAACTCAAAGTCAGAGATATTCGGGAAAGGTCCCAGGTAACAGGGGAATTGTCCATGGGGAGTTGAAAATTTCTGGCCGTTTCTCAGAGATCCGCAGTTCAGGATTTGCATAGGATTCCAAGCACACCTCAGTCGTATATCCGGTCTCCGACAATCTGGACACTGGATGACATGCTCAATATTATTTCCTAATCTGCCGTGAGTCCTATGATTAAAGGATAACAATAACTACTAAAGTAGCAAACATGAACGTCATGGAAAATGTCTCTGTGGAGATAAAATATAAATTGATTTATATTTTCATGAGTGAAAGTACCTCAACTGTTGAAGAATCGTTTTTACTATCCACATAAAATTGATATGATAGCACACAATCTCGTAAGAATATGTTACATTTACAAGACTTTGTCCAATGTGTAAAATTGTAAAAATGAAAGCAATTTCTCTTTTGGAATCTTTTATAATGTATTCTATGATTTGCATCACCCATTTTCCATTGTATTTTTATTTTGTTTAATTCCACATCATGTCGTAACAGATTAAACGCTATGAATATATGATCAATAAAAATATGGATGATGAGTGGGGATCCTTCAGAGCAGTGTGACTAGTTGCCATTCAAAGTTAAAAGCAGAGATCTATCCTGTGGTGACATGTCATAGCTGTGGATTGCAGGCAGCGGAGAAAAACTCTATAATGCGCTAGACTCCGTCTTCTCTAAAAGTCATTTGGTAAGTGGACTTAATCAGATGGCCTATTCTATCATGGAGTCCAATCTCCACTACACAGAAAAAGGATCTGAGTGGGTTGCCAGTTCTTAGACAAGGTTACAGCTTAGCTGCAAAACAAGAAATGTCAATGATAAAACCTGACCTCGACATTTATGCCCAGGAAAGTACAAGCTGCTGTAAATATTCCACAACGCCCTGTACTAATCCAAGGACCCCACATGAATAGTTGCTGCAAAGCTTCACTGAACATTTATGTGCCTGATACACCCTCCCAATCAATGTATCCATCTGGATCACTGTTCTGTTTTTTCCTAGGAGCTCGCACTAGCCATCAGTTGCCGAGACAGACCGATGAAAATGTGCACTCAGCTGTGAGAATCTGTAATTCTGTCAAAGTGATTCTGTGGCCCCCAGCAAACATTTTGTCAATTTTGAAAACAACAGCTTGCACTTTTAATGTAGTAAAACATCCGAAGGCACTTAGAAGCAACAATCTTTGATTCTATGGCTTTGCAATGTTTTCAGACCATTTCTTGTTATGGTCCAGCAAGAAGGAAGGAACAAATCATCGGGGAACTGGGGGGGCGGGGGGGGGGGGGGGGGGGGGGGGGGCAAGAGGTTTCATATCATTCATGGAACTCCTGAACATTTAGAGATACCTATGAGATTTTGCACATCAATAGGATCCGAGATTTGTGAAACTGAGTAAGTGAAAGCATGAAGTTTGGCAGTTACACATGAATATTCTATCAATGTTCCCATTAATTCACACATATTTCAAGTTACTGAACTAATGGATCTTCTGTGTTCAGCTTATAGACTTATCTACTGATGAGGTAACAATGCTAAAATTGGCCTTTGAAACCTTTAGCTCCACAAAATTCAAACAAGGTAAACTGAGAAATATAAATGCACCCAGGACTGAGGTTTCAGGCTTTCAGGATCAGTTTGCTGAGACTGTGTCAGATGGGTGTTGGGCCACAGATTCAACATGATTTTGGAATAGTTGCACCTTGTGGGTCTCAGAAGTAATCTAACTTTTTGGTACAGATATTGAGGCTGACATTGACTGTTTTTCTCGCAATGTGTTGCAGAACAGTGAGTGATGTGGTATTCTGGATATAAAATATATACTCTTGTAATGTTCAATCTCATGTCCGAGTCGACACCCGACTTCTAGTCAAAAGTCCAAACTCTGTACTTATTGCCTGCTTGCTGCTCAAGTCAAATTGCGCTGAAGCAAAACTACTTGCCAGAATCAGAGTCTAGGGGCGTGATTTAATGGCCGCTTTGCGCTTAAGCGAGTGTGCGACAAGGCTGTTAAATCGCGGGCGGGGGCAGCACGGTGGCGCAGTGGATAGAACTGCTGCCTCACGGTTTTGCCCCCACAACTCAAAAGATGTGTTGGATAGGTGGATTGGCCAAGCTAAATTGCCCCTTAATTGGAAAAAATGAATTGGGTACTCTAACTTTATACAAAAAAAAAGAAAAATCGCGGGCGTGGCCAAAAACGAGAACCTCGCCAGGTGCCAATCTGTTCGCGATCTAATGGCCAGCTGCCCTTGGTGAAATCCAGATCTCACCTTAGAATGGCGAGAAAGCAATAATCACTGCTTAAGCCCCATCTGCATACAATAATGGCTGTTCATGATCTCACGGCTGTCTATGATCTAGCCTATGATCTGGCTTCTCCAGCAAGTGGTCGCACAGGCGCTGATTAGTAATCCTTTTGGTGAAACTGGTGGAGGAGCTTCAGCGGGGACCCGAGGAGGTGAGTAGCCATCTTCGCACATAGGGAAAGAGCCCGGGGGCACTGGGATTGCTGCCCCAGTGTTCAGAGGAGATGGGGGAGCAACTGGGGGCCAGCCTTGGTTGAAGGTGGGTCGCCAGGGGGGCGCGGAACTGGGGGTCTGGCCGCACACAGTCTCAGCTGGGAGGGAGGGTCTAATCGCCTGCAGGTCCGCCATGCAACCCCTGGAATGTGAGTTCCCATTCTGGGGGCAACTCTAGCCCCTGTCTATCTGCTCCACCAACTACCCATAACTCCCACTGACCGCGGAGGGCTCTGGCAGTACGGTTGAAGGCCATTGCTAATAGATGATGTGACCATCAATTCACACGAGACAGAGAGTTGAAGTGAACAGTGGTTTTAATCAGCTAGAACTGTGCCTGCCTGCGACTGCTCTGCACTGAGAGCCGCCTGCAGGGCGGCAGATCTATAAACCTCCCCCGAGGGGGCGCAGCCCACAAGGGCACCAACATGACACAATGCGATGTAATGTAATACAATGGTCCATAGGTGGAGCCCACGAGGGCAAAAACATAGTACAATGCAATACAGTGATGAATGGTTGCCATAATACATTAACCACATTCACCCCCTGTTAAAAAATTGAAGTCCAGCGGGGGTGAAGCGGCTCACAGTTTGAGTCTGTCCGGCGCCTTGATCGTGCGCTGCGATCACTTGAGCTCTGGTTTCACTGCGGGCACGGGTGTTGAACTCGTCGATGCGGGCAAGGGTATTGCCTCTGGGAGCGCGTCTTCTGGAGCTTCTCCAGGTCGGCGATGGGGGGAGGGGGTGTAGGAGGGGGGTGTAGGCCATGCAGGGGTGGGGGCGCTGTTCGGTGTAGGGTGGGGGGAGGTAGGTGATAGTCGTAGGGGAACCTGCGGGTGCCAGGTCCCTGAGGGAGACTATAGCTTGTCGGCCATCATGCTGCGCCACGTAGACATACTGGGGGTTGGCTTGAAGGAGCTGGATCCTCTCGACCTGGGGGTCGGACTTATGGGGAGGGAGTCCCCTCTACCCGGCGGGGCGCGGGGTCCCGGCGGGATGGAGTGGCGTGAACCACTCCGGCGTCGGGCCGCCCCAAAGGTGCGGACGTCTCCGCACCTTTAGGGGCCAAGCCCTAACATTGAGGGGCTAGGCCATCGCTGGAGTGGTTGGTGCCCCGCCGGCCGGCGGGAACGGCTTTTGGTGCCATGCCAGTCGGGGCCGAAGGGACTTCGCCCGCCGGCGGAAGTCCGCACATGCGCCGGAGCGTCAGCAGCTGCTGACGTAATCCCCGCGCATGCGCAGGGGAGGGGGGTCACTTCTGTCTCAGCCATCGTGAAGACTATGGTGAAGGCGGAAGGAAAAGAGTGCCCCCATGGCACAGGCCCGCCTGGCAATCGGTGGGCCCCGATCGAGGGCCAGGCCACTGTGGGGGCACCCCCCCAGGGCTAGACTGCCCCGCGCCCCCCCCAGGACCCCAGAGCCCGCCTGCGCCGCCTGGTCCCGCTGGTAAGGTAGGTGGTTTGATTCACGCCGGCGGGACCGGCATGACAGCGGCGGGACTTCGGCCTATCGCGGGCCGGAGAATCGCCGGGGGGGAGCCCGCCGACAGGCGCGGCGCGATTCCCGCCCCCGCCGAATCTCTGGTGCCATAGACTTCGGGAGACGGCGATAGAAGTGTGGCTTACACTCCACGCAGATTTGGCAGTCCCAGGTCATGGCCCTGACCTTCTCGGTGGAGTAGGGCAGGTTGCGGGCCTTGATGTAGTGAAGAAGCCGGGTGACAGACGTCATTGTGGGTGGCCTGGAGTCGGTCATCTTGCGCGCTGGCGCATGTGCCGCGGGACAGGGCATCTGGGGGCTCGTTGAGCTTCCCAGGACGATACACGATATTGTAATTATAGGTGGAGAGTTCGATCCTGCACCTTAAGATTTTATCGTTCTTGATCTTGCCCCGCTGAGTGTTGTCGAACATGAAGGCGACTGACCGTTGGTCAGTGACGAGGGTGAACATCCTACCAGCGAGGCCGTGCCCCCAATACCATACAGCTTCCACAATGGCTTGAGCTTCTTTTACGACTGAGGAATGTCGAATCTCAGGGGCGTTAAGGGTACGGGAGAAAAAGGCTACGGGCCTGCCTGTCTGATTAAGGGTAGCGGCGAGGGCGACCTCTGACGCGTCACTCTCCACCTGGAAGGGGATGGACTCATTCACCGCGCGCATCGCGGCTATGGCAATATCTGCCTTGATGCGGCTGAAGGCCTGGTGGGGACCCACTGGGCATAATTGGAAAAGAACCCGAGGCATCTTTTCAGGGCCTTGGGACAGTGGGGGAGTGGGAATTGCAGGAGGAGGTGCATGCGGTCGGGGTCGGGCCCTAGGACTCCTTTTTCCACAACATAGCCGAGGATGGCCAGTTGGGTTGTGCGGAAACACATTTCTCCTTGTTATAAGTGATGAACAATCAATGGACACGAAATGTAGATGAAGTCTGAACGATAGGCTTTAATAAGCAAGAAGTGGACCCGGCAGCAGACATACAGAAGAATGGCTGACTGCCGGGGAACACGGGTTCTAATACCCCGCCTCGTAGGCGGAGCTACCTACCTTTCAGCCAATCGGCTGAGAGGCACATGACATACCTGGGCCAATGGGTAGCAAGCCCTCTGCACAAATGGCAGCTCACACTCCCAGGTACCGTAATACCCCTAGTTATACTACCACAATAAGTGAGGTTGAGGGCTTTTGCGGTTTGGAGAAACTTCTGGAGGTTGGCGTCGTCGTCCTGCTGGTCGTGGCCTCAGATGGTGATGTTGTCCAAGTACGTAAATGCGGCCCATAGCCCATACTGGTCCACCATTCGGTCCATCATTCTTAGGAAGATTGAGACTCCGTTGGTGACGCCGAAGGGGACCTGGAGGAAGTGGAAGAGGTGGCCGTCTGCCTCAAAGGCCTTGTAGTGGCGGTCCTCCAGGCGGATTGGGAGCTGGTGGTATGCGGACTTCAGATCTACCATGGAGAACACCTGGTAGTGTGCGATCTGATTCACCATGTCCGCTACATATTGAGATGCGTGTGCCAGTTTATGGTTTGGCTGTAGTCTACAACCATCCGGTTCTTCTCCCCAGTCCTGATGACCACCACCTGGGCTCTCCAGGGGCTATTACTGGCCTTGATGATCCCCTCCCTCAAGAGCCGCTGGACCTCGGATTTGATAAAAGTCCTGTCCTAAATACTGTACCGCCTGCTCCTGGTGGCGAAGGGTTTACAGTCGGCAGTGAGGTTTGCGAAGAGCGGGGGTGGCTCGACCATTAGGGTCGCGAGGCTAAATACAGTGAGAGGAGGTAGGGGCCCGCCGAACTTCAGGGTCAGGCTCCTGAGGTTGCACTGGAAGTCCAGTCCCAACAGGAGAGGAGCGCAGAGATTGGGGAGGACAGATAGTCTAAAATTAACGTACTCGGCGCCTTGTATCGCGAGCTTCATGGCACAGTACCCCCGGATCTGCACTGAATGCGATCCGGAAGCGAGGGAGATTGTTTGGAATGTGGGGGAAACTTGGAGAGAACAGCGCCTTACCGTGTCTGGGAGTACGAAGCTCTCCGTGCTCCCGGAGTCAAACAGGCGGGGCGTTTCGTGCCCATTGACCCGGACGGTCATCATCGAGTTTCTGAGGTGCTTGGGACGTGACTGGTTGAGGGTGACCAGGCCGAGTTGCGGGTAGCCGATGTGGTCGGAGGTGGTGGGGTGGTCCCAAGGTGGCTGCCCCCATCTGTCAGATGTGTCGGACGGCGATGAAGATGGCGGCCAAGATGGCGGCCTCCATGAGTCGCAAATGGCGGGCCGTGTGGGAGACGGCGGTCAAGATGGCAGGCCTTGTGAGTCGCACATGTTGGGTAGAGTCAAAATGGCTGCCCGCATGGACAACACGAGGCAAATGAGGCATCCGGAGGGGGCGGAGCCAGCAGGCACGCAGCCACACGCCGGGGTCTGTGGGCCAGTGAGTCTGAAAGTCGGGCCTGTGATTTTGTGGTTTTGGACCTGGCCAGGCAAACTTTGGCAAAGTGTCCTTTCTTGCCGCATCGCTACCGAGCCGGTAAACGCTGTCTGGGGTGCTGGTGCTGGCCGCAGAAATATCGGGGCAGCCCCCCGGGTTGGGCAGGCAGCTGCGCGGCACAGGCCTGGGGCACCCTCTGGTCAGGTTCCACGAGGGGGTCGCGTGGTGGGAGGGGAAAGCGTTGAGACTCTGAAAGGCTACTTCTAGGGAGGTGGATAGTCTCTTCTAGGTCGAGGGCGCCCTTCTCGAGTAGGCGCTGTCTGATGTAGTTGGACCGGACTCCAGCCGCATAGGTGTCCCGGATGGCGAGTTCCATGTGTTGTGAGGCCGTGACGGCCTTGTAGTTGCAGCTTTGCACGAGTACTTTCAGGTCGCGTCGGTACTCCTCCAGCGATTCCCCGGGCCGCTGGCGGCGAGTGGTGAGGGGATGCCGCGCGAACACTTCATTCACCGGCCTCACGTATTGCCTTTTCAGGATCGCGACCGCGTCTACGTACGTGCTCGCTTCTTCGATTTGCATGGAGATTCTGTGGCTCACCCGGGCGTGGAGGAGGCTCAGTTTCTGTTCGTCGGTGGTAGAGGGTGAGGAGGAGGCGGTGAGGTAGGCATCAAAACAGCAGGGCCAGTGCGAAAAAATCCCTTTGGCTTCAGCGGCTTGTGGGTCGAGTTCCGGTCGATCAGGTTTGAGGGCTGCTTCCATCGCGATGTTGTAGCTGATTAAATTGATGCGACCATCAATTCACACGAGACAGAGAGTTGAAGTGAGCAATAGTTTTAATCAGCTAGAACTGTGTCTGCCTGCGACTGCTCTGCACTGAGAGCTGCCTGCAGGGCAGGAGATCTATATACCTCCCCCGAGGGGGTGGAGCCATGGGCGGAGCCCACAAGGGCACCAACATGATACAATGCGATGTAATGTAATGCAATGGTCTATAGGTGGAGCCCAAAAGGGCAACAACATAGCACAATGCAATACAGTGGTTGCCATGATACATTCACCACAAGAGGGAATTGGCAACCGTAGTTAAGTGAGCACCTCATATTTGCCAAGTGGATCCCCCTGGGTAGGCCGCCATGTAGCATGAGGGGCTTATTGCTGAGCATCCTAATCAAGCTGTGATGCCTGGACACTGCACCTGAAAACTTCAGGAAGCAACACCATGGCCGGAGTGGCCAACATCCGAGCACCTAAGGGACATTACCGTGGCTGGAGGTGGATGAGTGACTCGGGGAGAGTAGCAGCACCCAGACCAGATAACGTTACATTCAGGTTTCTGACGTACAGGCTGTGGGGTCCTTGGAGCTAGAAATTAAAAAGTCCTTCAAATCACAGAAGGTTTCCATGCTAAAATACAGACTCTGCTGCCCTCACACTCGAACATGGGCTGAATTCTTTGGTTTTGAGACTAAGTGCTGATGCTGGCGTGGGAACAGCTGCACCGATTCAGCAAGTTCAAATGGGCGAGCACCATCGCCGCGTGGAACACAACCGGTTCCAAGCAAAACGGCGCCGGACTCGCCGGGTCCGTGATTGGCGGACAGAGGCCCACACGCCGATCCACCCCCCAACTTGCCCTTAGTGTCCAAAAAGGTTAGGAGGGGTTATTGGGTTAAGGGAATAGGGTGGAAGTGAGGGCTTAAGTGTGTCGGTGCAAACTCGATGGACCGAATGGCCTCCTTCTGCACTGTAAGTTCTATGTTCTATGTTCACATACACCTTCCCAGCCAACAAGCTGCTGCAAGGAGAGCAGCGCCAGGGTTCAGGGACACTGAGATGGACACTCTCCTGGACACCGTGGAGGAGAGAAGGATGACCCTGTACCCTGGCCTGGGAGGAAGGCCGCTAGGCGCCGCTGTTACCATGCCTGGGCGCAGGTGGCAGACGCGGTTAGCACCGTGGGCAATGTCACCCGGACTGGCCAGCAGTGCCGGGAGAGAGTACACAACACCCTCAGGGCAGCGATGGTGAAGATTGGACTCTGATTGGGTGGTGGGGGGGGGGGGAGAATATGGTCAGTGAGTGAATATCACAACTGCTCTGAGTAGTGGGGGACATTTGTGGAGTTGTGTGGCAGGCACTCAATGTAGTATGGGTTGGTAGTCTGTCATCTGTGGGAGGAAAAACAGCTCAGTTTGAGTGCTGATGACGAAGGTGCTCTTCGAGTCTGATCAGTGAGAGGCGAGGGACAGTTTGACCTGCAAATAGCATGCTGGGAGGAGAAGAAGGGATGGGGAGAGAAGAGTAAAACAACAAAGAAGACTAGCGTGTGTGGAGCACACATGATGGGGCTGGTTCCATCAGAAATCGTGTATCATGCTTATTGGGTTGCGTCCGATTGTCATCATCTGGACACCTCAGAATGTTTGTGCTCCACACACCTCAGAACACTGCGCTCCACAGTTGTTCTTGTAATACCCCCCGGGAGGTTCATCCATGGAATCATCTACCTCCCCTGGTCGCCAGACCCGCATCTGCCGGTTGCTTGCGTTCATTGGGTTCAGGGTTACCGTGTCCTGGTCCTCGAATCATTCAGCTACTCTGACCAATCGTTTGGCATGGTCCCATGTCCAATCGGGGGACTGGGGAGTATGAGTGGTTGTGGGGCGGTTGCGTTGGGGGTGGGAACTGCTTCGTGAAGGTGGCAATTAGAACTAGTACATCCTTAAATCCATTTTTGTATGGTGGGAGTGGGCCGATGTAATCCACATGGGGATTCATCCAGGGACCCTTCACAGGACGTGTGTGTCCTATATGTCCCCTCCTGGTATCATCGTCAAGAATATTCTGGTCGCAAATGAGGCAATGCTCAATGTAATGAGTGACATCCTCCTTTTGTTCCGGGCACCAACATAATGGTGGTCCATAGTGGTCTCCATACCCTGGTGTCCGTGTCGATCATGGGATTGGTATATGAGCTGGTTTCGGTCCTGGGTAAGGACACACATCATTCCCATCCTTTAAACAAATCTGTCCTGTATGGTCAGCCCATCCTCCCATGTTTCGTAGGGGGCTGGAAATCGCTGTTCAGAATTTGTCCTCTGGAATCGTCTGTGTGTTGGGTCTGAGTTAGGTTGGCTACGTTAGGGACTTCCGGGCGGTGAGCGAGGAGGTCGCAGGGAGAGGGGCTCCCGCAAGCGGCAGACAAGAAGAACAACCCCCCCCCCCCCCCGACAGGCCGGACGGCGGAGGAGGAGCGCCGGCAGAGGAGCCGGAGCGGCAGCGGAGGAGCCGGAGCGGCAGCGGAGTAGCCGGAGCGGCAGCGGAGGAGCCGGAGCGGAGGAGCCGGAGCGGCAGCGGAGGAGCCGGAGCGGAGGAGCCGGAGCGGCAGCGGAGCGGCGACAGCGACGGCAGAGGAGAGGCAGCGACAGGGGGGCCCAACAGCAGCAGGTCCATCCCCTCTCCCTCCCCCCCCCCCCCACGCGGGCCAGGAGCGGTGCGGCGGCGGCGGCCCCTCTTCTCTCCCCCCCCCCCCCACGCGGGCCAGGAGCGGTGCGGCGGCGGCGGCCCCTCTTCTCTTCCCCCCCCCCCCACGCGGGCCAGGAGCGGTGCGGCGGCGGCGGCCCCTCTTCTCTTCCCCCCCCCCCACGCGGGCCAGGAGCGGTGCGGCGGCGGCGGCCCCTCTTCTCTTCCCCCCCCCCCCCACGCGGGCCAGGAGCGGTGCGGCGGCGGCGGCCCCCTCTTCTCTTCCCCCCCCCCCACGCGGGCCAGGAGCGGTGCGGCGGCGGCGGCCCCTCTTCTCTCTCCCCCCCCCCCTCCCAACCAGCAGCGGGGACACCCCCCCCCCAGCCAGCAGCGGGGACACCCCCCCCCCAGCCAGCAGCGGGGACAACCCCCCCCCAGCCAGCAGCGGGGACACCACCCCCCCCCCCCCCCCCCCCCAGCCAGCAGCGGGTACACCCCCCCCCCAGCCAGCCAGCAGCGGGGACACCCCCCCCCCCCAGCCAGCAGCGGCGACACCCCCCCCCCCAGCCAGCAGCGGGGACACCCCCCCCCCCAGCCAGCAGCGGGGACACCCCCCCCCCCAGCCAGCAGCGGGGACACCCCCCCCCCCCCAGCCAGCAGCGGGGACACCCCCCCCCCCCCCACCCCCAACCGGCAGCGACCACCGGCCCACTCGCCCCTCCCCCTCCCCCAACTGCAGTGACCACCACGTGGTAAGGACAAAGAGACAAAGGGACTCTCTCTCTCTCTCTCCTGGTTGAGTGGGGAGAGAAGACAAAAGAAAAAAGAGACTTGTATTTCTGTTCTTCCCAAAAGAAAACTGGTAAAGAGAAAAGGGGTAGGGGAAATAAATTTATAAAAAAAAAAATATATATATATATATATATATATATACATATATAGATATATAATAATAAATAAAATAAAAATAGGGTGCGGAAAAGGGGGAAAAGAAGAACAAGGAGAGAAGAAAAGATGAAGGGGAAGGGGGAGAAAAAAGTGCCAGAAGGGAGCCAAGAGAAAGGGGGCACCGGAAGTAGACGGGGCAAAGGGCAAGCCAGCTCGGGCGAACGAGTCAACACGCGAAGCGGCGGGAAGGATGTTTCGCCGCATCCAGAAGAGCTGGACGGGCGGGCAACCTCTCCCCTGGGGTTAGAGGGGGGCGTGAATTGGAAGGAAGCCTTTGCCGAGGTGGTGAGGGAGCAGCTGCAGGCAATCAAGGCAGAGTTAAAAGCAGACGCAGAGGCCGCAGCACAGGCAGCAGTGACCAGGGCCATGTCAGGGGTGCAGCAGGTTCTGACCAGATTGGAGAAGAAAGTGGATGCCCAAGGGAAGATACTGGAAGCCCAGGGGGCAACCATTAAAGAGCTGGAGAAGGCAGCGACTGACGCGAGCGACCGGGTCATATCCCTGGAGAGGGGAATGGTGAAACTGAGTGCAACACAGGGGAGCCTGAAGGGCAGGGTAGACGACCAGGAGATCAGCTCGAGAAGGCAAAATATTAAGATAGTGGGCCTGCCAGAGGGGATAGAGGGTAGAAATCCCACAACATTCGTGGCTGCGATGCTGGGCTCCTTAGTGGGGCGGGAAACTTTTCCCACCTCACCGGAAATGGACAGAGCTCATCGGTCACTGCGCCCGAAGCCCAAGGAAGGGGAAAAACCGAGAGCAGTTATAGCCAGACTGCACCGGTACCGGGATAGGGAGACAATCCTGCGCTGGGCCAAGGAGAATAGAGCCTGCAATTGGGACGGGCACGCCATCCGAATCTACGAGGATTTTGGAGCGGACATAGCTAAGAGACGGGCGGAGTTCAACAGAGCGAAAGCAGCTCTCTATAAGAACAAAGTACGTTTTGGTATGCTGTACCCAGCAAAACTCTGGGTCACATACCAACACAAGGAATATTTCTTTACAGCCCCTGCCGAGGCGAATAGATTCGTCGAGGAGCACGGGCTGGAAAAACGCCATGGGAAGTAGGGACGAGGGGCCCATGGCAAGGAGATACGTCATGCCGACGGGGGGGTGGGGAGGGGCGAGGCAAAGCCAGCCCCCTCCCCCCTGGCAGGAACACCCAGAACGGAAAACAACCCAATGCCCAAGGGCCCGCTCCAGGTGGGAGGCCAGGCCCCGGCACGAGGGAACGGGAGTACTGGAGAGGGGAGAGGGGAAGCGGGACAGCAACCTCCGAGAGGGGAGCCACCGTGCTAGCAGGAAAGCTAGCGAAGGGGGCGCGCAACAGAGCAGGGCCGCAGCGCACCCCCAACAGGGGGGAAGGCGCCAGGCAGGGGAGGGGGGGGATCACCCATCAAAGGTGGGAGAGCAAATGGGGACAGGAATGGGGGAGAGAGGGGCAATGGAGGGGTATACAGGGGTATCCCCGAAAGGGATAGAGCCGGGGGGGGGTGCACTCGGGGGGCGAGAGACCAGGGAGGGGAAATGCAGGGACGAAGGGACAAAAGAGGCCAGTAAGGGAATAGGGCCACAAAGTGCCACAGACAAGGGCTCGAAACAGGGAACTGCTGCAAGCACCCACCCAGTACGGTCTGTGGGTGAAGGGGCCCCCCGGAGTGCAGGGGACTACCCGCGTGGCGGACACACAGTGGACGGCCATGGCGGGTGTCCCCGGGACAAGGGGGAACCCCGGAGCGCAGGGACCCGACCGCATGGGGAGAGCAGTGATAGTGGACATCCTGGACGGCCCCCTAACAAAGGGAAACCCCAGAGGGCAGGGGCGCGTCCACCGGACAAATATGGTTAACCCCACAGGAGCAAGGGGGCAGAAGCCCCCCACCAGAATAGTCACCTGGAACGTAAGGGGACTTAACGGCCCAGTGAAGAGATCTAGAGTCCTCACCCACCTTAGAAACATGAGGGCCGACATAGTCTTCCTCCAAGAGACGCACTTGAGGGAGCAGGACCAACTGCGGGTAAGAAAGGGCTGGGTGGGACAAACCTATCATTCCTGTTATGGGGCAAGGGCCAGGGGGGTGGCGATCCTGATTGGCAAGAGGACAATGTTTAGGGCGACAAAGACGGTTACGGACCCAGGGGGACGGTATGTCATGGTCAGCGGGGCCCTGGATGGGGCGCCGGTAGTTCTAGTTAACGTGTACGCGCCCAACTGGGACGACACGAGCTTCATCCAAAAGACCATGGCAGAAATCCCGGACATAGCGACGCACCGACTAATCATGGGGGGGAACTTCAACTGTGTACAGGACCCAAAGACGGACAGATCAAACCCCAGAACGGGGAAAACCTCAAACATGGCAAGGGAACTCAGCCACTATATGGAGCAGATGGGAGCAGTAGACCCCTGGAGATTCGCCCACCCGGGGGAGAAAGAATTCTCTTTCTTCTCCCCAGTACACAACGTGTACACCAGAATTGACTTCTTTGTGGTGGGGAAAACGGTGCTTCCAGAGATAGACAAGGTGGAATACTCCGCAATTGTGATATCAGACCACGCTCCACACTACATGGATGTGCGGCTAGAGACGGGAAGGGCCCAGCGCCCCAAATGGAGGTTGGACGGTGCCTTACTAGCTGACAAGGCCTTCAGCGAAAGGATAGCGCAGGCCATAGCGGAGTACACTGAGATCAACCAAAACGGGGAGGTCTCACCCTCCACGTTCTGGGAAGCGCTTAAGGCCGTACTAAGAGGGGAAATCATAGCCTACAAAGCGCAAAGAGATAGGGAGGAAAGGGTGGCTAGGCAGAAGCTGGTCGACTCCATACTGGAGGTAGACCATAAATACTCCGAGGCCCCGACTGTAGAACTCCTGGCGGAGAGAAAAGAATTACAAAGGAACTTTGACCTGCTCTCCACCAGGAAAGCAGTACACCAACTCCGCCAGGCACGCGGGGCCCTATACGAACACGGAGACAAAGCCAGCCGCCTGTTGGCCCACCAGCTGAGAAAGCAGGCAGCCAGCAGAGAAATTGCGCAAATCAGAGATACCAGAGGCACGTTGGAAACAGAACCAGAGAGGATTAACAAAACCTTCAAGGCCTTCTACCAAGAGCTGTACACCTCAGAGCCCCCAACGGGGAAGGCTGGGATGAACCGGTTTCTTGACGGACTGAACATACCAGTTGTGGGAGAGGGCAGAAAACGGGATCTGGAAGCACCACTAGCACTGGGAGAGATCATGGAGAGCATTAGCTCCATGCAGGCGGGGAAGGCGCCGGGACCGGACGGATTCCCGGCGGACTTCTACAAAAAATTTGTGACAGCGCTGGCCCCGCACCTGCGGGAGATGTTCACAGACTCGCTAGCTAGGGGCACGTTGCCACCCACGTTAGCACAGGCCTCAATCTCGCTGATACCTAAGAAAGACAAAGACCCAACGGAATGTGGGTCATACAGACCCATATCTCTGCTGAATGCAGACGCCAAAATACTGGCCAAATTCCTAGCCAAAAGGCTAGAAGACTGTGTACCTGAGGTGGTCACAGAGGACCAGACGGGCTTTGTCAAAGGTAGACAGCTGACCGCGAACATCAGGCGCCTGCTGAACGTAATAATGACCCCCTCCGGGGAGAGAACACAAGAGGTGATCGTCTCCCTGGACGCAGAAAAGGCCTTCGACAGAGTCGAGTGGAAATACCTCATAGAGGTACTGGAGCGGTTCGGGCTTGGAACAGGGTTCACCGCTTGGGTAAAGCTCCTGTACAACGCTCCCATGGTGAGTGTACAGACCAACAATACCAACTCCCAATACTTCCAGCTGCACAGGGGCACCAGACAAGGATGCCCACTGTCCCCGCTGCTGTTCGCACTAGCAATTGAACCGCTAGCAATCGCGCTCAGGGCAGCAAAAAATTGGAGGGGGATCCGAAGGGGAGGTAGAGAGCACAGAGTCTCACTCTATGCGGATGATCTGCTCCTCTATATCTCGGACCCACAAAGCAGCATGGACGGAATCATCGCGCTCCTGAAAGAGTTTGGAGCCTTCTCGGGCTACAAACTCAACATGAGCAAAAGTGAGATCTTCCCATTACACCCGCAGGGGGGGGGGGGGGCAGCACTAAAGGGGCTGCCGTTCAAACAAGCCCGACATAAATTCCGCTACCTGGGGATCCAAATAGCCCATGACTGGAAAGGGATCCACAAATGGAACCTCACCAGCCTGACGGAGGAAGTTAAAAAGGACCTGCAAAGATGGAACACACTCCCGCTCTCCCTCGCGGGGAGAGTTCAGACGATCAAAATGAACGTACTGCCCAGGTTCCTCTTCCTGTTTAGATCCATTCCGATCTACATCCCCAAGGCCTTTTTCAAAGCGCTGGACAAACTCATCATGGCGTTCGTATGGGGGGGTAAAAATGCTAGGATCCCAAAGAAGGTCTCACAAAAAACAAAAACCAGGGGAGGGTTAGCCCTCCCGAATCTACAATTCTACCACTGGGCAGCAACAGCCGAGCGAGTAAGGGGATGGATCCAGGAGCCAGAAGCTGAGTGGGTGCGTGCGGAGGAGGCCTCCTGCATGGGAACCTCCCTCCGGGCCCTCGCCACGGCAGCACTCCCATCCCCACCCAAAAAACACTCCAGCAGCCCAGTGGTGACAGCCACCCTCCAATCCTGGAACCAACTGCGGCAGCAACTTGGCCTGACCAAAATGTCGAACAGGGCTCCCATCTGCAACAACCATAGGTTCAAACCAGCACTGACCGACGCCACCTTCAAAAGGTGGAGGCAGGACGGGGGGACACTGACAGTCAGGGACCTATACACGGACGACAGGATCGCAACACTGGACGAACTGACAGAGAAATTTCAGCTAGCTGGGGGGAACGAGCTACGGTACCTGCAGCTCAAAAACTTCCTACGAAAGGAGACAAGGACGTACCCACAACCGCCACGACAGACACTACTGGAAGACCTACTGGACGCAAGTATCCTAGAGAAAGGGAACTGTAGTGACATGTATGACCGACTGGTAGATAGGGACGACACCGTACTGGACGCAACAAGGAGGAAATGGGAGGACGACCTGGGGATGGAGATAGGGTGGGGACTCTGGAGCGAAGCACTGCATAGGGTCAACTCCACCTCCACGTGCGCAAGGCTCAGCCTGACGCAACTAAAAGTGGTACATAGAGCCCACTTAACAAGAACCCGTATGAGTAGGTTCTTCCCGGAGGTGGAAGACAGATGTGAGCGGTGCCAAAGAGGCCCGGCCAACCACGCCCACATGTTCTGGTCTTGCCCCAGACTCGTGGAGTACTGGACAGCCTTCTTCGAGGCTATGTCCAAAGTGGTGGGGGTGAGGGTGGAGCCATGCCCGATAGTGGCGGTCTTCGGGGTTTCAGACCAGCCAGATCTATTCCTGGGGAGGAGGGCGGACGCCCTTGCCTTTGCCTCCCTGATCGCCCGCCGTAGAATCCTGTTTGGCTGGCGGTCAGCAGCACCGCCCAGAGCTGCGGACTGGCTGTCCGACCTCTCGGAATCTCTCCAAATGGAGAAAATCAAATTTGCCATCCGAGGGTCGGACGACGGCTTCCACAGAACGTGGGAGCCATTCATGCAACTGTTCCGGGACCTATTTGTGGCCAATGTACAAGAGGAAGAATAGTCGGGGGAAGGTAGCGGGAGGGGGGGGGGGGCTACAGGTTCGTTACGGGGGTTCGATGGCTAGCTAAGGCCCAAAACCAAGCTAAATAAACATGTTGAGGGGGGGGGGGGGGGGGGGGGCGCAGTTACTACTACGAAGATGCTTACCTGTAAATATGTATGTTAATTTTTGCGTGTTTTTTTTTTTTTTTTGTTGCTCTCTCCTAACAATTTGTAATTTGTTCAATATAAAATATGAAAACTGAATAAAAACATTTATAAAAAAAAAAGGTTGGCTACGTTAGTCTGGGAGACGTTAATCGCATTCATCGGCTCACCGCCGGGAGGCTGCCAGAGACGTCCGTAATGGGTACTGGCCCTGGCATCGGCCGTGCAGTTCCTGGGTGAGGGGTGCGGGGCAGGCTCTTCACCTCAATGATGCTGTAGGTGCAGCCAATGGCTATTTATAGTTCGGCGATGTTTCCCGTGTGCTTCGCTCACGTCTTCCCACCAAGTGTGCCCTGCTGCCTGTCTCAGTGCCTGATTAAGTCTGACTACATGTGCCAACCTCTCCCCTTGATAAATCTCCATACTACCCTCTCCCATATGGGATACCTCTCTGCTCTTGTCTTCCGTGCCTCTACATCTCTACCTGTTGTCCGAGCTGCCATATTGATGTTAGGGAACAAGGGGGTAGAGGGCCGATTGGACAGCAGGTACGGCTTGTGGCTGTGTTCCAGCTCTAGTCCATCAGAAACTGCGTGCAAATCTGCCAGGTTGACCCTATTGATGTACCATCAATTGAACGCGAGATGAGTTGCTGGACAAAAGTATGGCTTTAATCAGCTAGATGTTAGCCCTGCGGTCGATTACAGTATAAGGACGAGCGCCGGGAGTACTGGGTATTTATACCCCGCCCTGGAGGCGGGGTTAACTCAGCCTCTCGACCAATCGGGGAGCCATCACACGACTGGTCTCAACCAACCAGTCGAGAGGCACATGACCAACCAGGGCCAATGGTAAGCCGGTTTTCTGCACCAATGGCAGGCAGCTATGCTAATCATACAACCACACCTATCCGCCCTTGTTAGGTAAGCACGCAGTTAGTACACACTTCTAAAATCCGGTTATTTTTCCAATATGGAGTTCACACCTGTGGTTTATGTTTGATCTGTGAATAATCCTCAAGAATAGGGACCTTTATATTACGTTTCGATGTACTTGGGATACTGGCCATTACATAGGTCGATTGCCTACCTAAGTCGGGATCATGCGGAATCTCCAAGACTGTCCTGTCCAACACATACAGATTGGACTTTAAACTAACACACATGAAAGACCAACTTAACTTCCAGGTGACTGGCATGTGCAGAGCAGATATGGCCTCAGCTGGAATCCATCGTCTGGCAGTGCTGGATGTCTGTTGCTGGTCGTCGCTGTCCCCGGCTGGCCCCTCTGTGGATGGCGTGGATGGTCCCCTCCTTGACTGGTGCAGGTATCACCGTTGTTGTCCTCGGTGATCGAGTGAGCGGGTGGTGGGCTGCACAACACCCTTTATCCCTTGCAGGTTTTGCGCACTTTTGGGCAGCCTCAGGTGGATGTCCAATCGATCACCTTGATCGATCGCAACCAATTGGCGGTGGACACCTCGATGGCGGGGCGGGTCCCAGTCGGCCAGGGCCGTTAGTGTCCGAGGCACATAGGTCTTCTCAAATAACAAAACCGACACCTCCAAGTCTGCCACACATATTGTTACTTTCTACCTGGAGCCCATTGTCCCGGGATGGCCTTTCAATGGCCTTTTCCCTGTGTTAGTTTCTGTAAGGTCTGGGCTGCAGCCCCTATATATTTGCAAGCTGCAGCCTGTCTCTGTGTTGACCAATGTCCCATTGAACTGTGTGGGTGGCCATTTTGGATGCCCACACCCGTCATCCTCACCCCTCAACCCCCTCACCCTTATCTGCTTCACCCCCCTCACCCCCGGCCTGTTCTCCGCTGGTGCCTCCCGTTCCTGGCACCCGTCCCTGCTGCCAGGGACCCTGTTGGCTGGCACTGCCCACACTGAGGCTGCCCTGGGTGTGGCCCTGGTGGCTGACGATTGGGCGGGGAGTTCAGTGCCAAGGGGGGTGGGTCACTGTGGCGGGGGGGGGGGGGAGGGGGACACACTCATACGGCTGGTGCCGCCGTGTAGACCCAGGGGCCCGGGTGGGTGGTCAGCCAGCGTGTGTTCAGCAAGATGGCGGTCGGTGCCTGGGCACTGACCCAGTCCCTTTGGGGGACACCCTGGCTGCCCGGCCCGTCCTCCCCCCATCCCACTCCCCTCCCCCTGCCCTGGCAGGCCCCCACCTCTCACCCACCGCAGCCAGCATGGCCAGTGTCTGGGCCAGCAGCCCACAGTCACTCCACACCAGTTGCATCCACCACTCTTTCAATCAGCAGCCAGGACACCAGGTTCACAATTTGTGAGAGCGCAAGTGAATGACACCGTTGGGAACTCGGCCCATCAGAAGCAGTCAATCGCGAGGCCCCCGGAGCATCAGGTGTCAGGCCCACTATGAAATGCCTACTATATTTACAGCATTTTCGTAACTGCAGCGATGATTTCAGCTTGGGAAGCTATTCTCTGCCCAATCACGTTTCACGATTTTGGAAAAACGGAGAATCCAGCCCATGATCTCCTGCTAGTAGTTCTGCAGTACTTTCTCCATCATTTTGTTTATTCTAACCGACCCTCATTGTGTGAAATGTACAGCATGCCGTAACTATTCTTTCAGCTTTCAGAATGGATTATGGCAATACTTCATGTTAGTTTTCCAAATATGCTCTTCTCTGCTTTCATTATTTCTATATCAGGTCTTAACGAATGGCAGGATATTACTTTTATGTGATTGGCCCTAAGTTCTGGAGTTCGTTTTGTAAATGTCTCTGCCTGTCCCTCCTGTTTTAAAATGCACCTTAGAACTTCCCTCTTTGGTGAAAGTTTTGATTGCCTATCCTAATATCTCTTTATGCAGTTTGCTGTCAAATTTTGCCTTATTTTACTTCCGTGAAGTACCTTGGTCTGCTTTACTATGTTAAAAACATTGGGTGGGATCCTCCATCCCACCGTACCCGTAATCTGATGCAGCGCCTCCAAGGGCAGCGGGATTCTCCATCCCATTAACCGGCCAGGGGTGTTTCCCATTATGGGCACCCCCTCGCTGACGTAAAATCCGCAGGCCTAAGTGCGCTGCCGGCGAAACGGAGGATCCTGCCAACGGAGAATACAACTGGTGTTGCACTAAAGTTCAATTGGAATTGACAAGAAAAGTCCAATTTCTTCATTAATCTAAACAATGCTCCTCCTTTACTTTCAAACTATTATTGAAGAACAGACAGCACATTTGCTCTGCAAGAACAAGCAGGGATTTATGAAATATAGATAACTAGTCAATGGCTCCATGTTGGAAATATTGGGCTTGAAAGTGGTAGATGGCATCCATGAGTGTAGAGTGTGCCAGTGACTGGTAGTATAGGGGGAGGCAATGGAGTCTTAAGTGGGAAAGCCAATCTGCGAGGGTAGGCTGGGGAAATAAGAATGCAAGAGTATAAGAACTCGGAGCCTCTTGAGTCTGCTCTGCCATTTAATATGATCATGGCTGATCTCATTTCGGTCTCAACTCCACTTTCCTGCCCATTCTCTATTAACCTTCAACCCATTACTAATTAAAATCTGTTGCTTTCCTCCTTAAATTTACTCAAAGTCCCGGCACCCACTGCACTCTGGGGTAGTGAATTTTACAGATTTATGATTCTTTGAGAGAAGTAATTTCTCTTCATCTCTGTTTTAAATCTGCTACCCCTTATCCTAAAACTATGACTTCTTGTTCTAGATTGCCACACAAGAGGAACCATCCACTCCATGTTTACTTCGTCAATACCTTTTATTATTTTATATCCCTCGATTAGATCTTGCATTCTTCTAAACTCGAGAGAGTATAGGCCTAAACTGCTTAATCTGTTTTCATAAGACAAACCCCTCATCTCTGGAATCAATCTTGTGAACCTCCTCTGACTTGCGTCCAATGCAAGTGCATCTATCCTTAAATAAGGGGACCAAAACTGTACACAGTACTCCAGATGCCTTGTAGAGTTGCAGCAAAACCTCCCCACTTTTAAACTCTATTCCTTTAGTTATAAATGCCAAAATTCCATTTGCCCTCCTTATTACCTGCTGTACCTGCATGCTAGTTTCCCGCGAGTCCTGCACAAGGACACCCAGATCCCTCTGCACCGAAGCACTCTGACCTTTCACTACAATTAGACAATACGTAGCAGTTACTTGCCAATGAATTTACTGCTTTCCGATGTTGTCACTCCTAGAGTGTTTTTCAAACTCAGCCCGCTAACCTTAATAGCGGTGTCCCTTGCAGGTCCGGCTCTCTCCATTCCCGTAAGCTAAGTGATGGACCTGAGCCTCGCTGTATTTATCCTTTGCCTGAGTGGAGATGTCCCTCGCAGGTCCACTGTCTCCGCTCCCGGAAGGTAAGTTAAAGCCCTAAGTTAAGGATACCTGATCCAGGGCTGCTATCTCCGTTATCAGCCAGCATACTTTTGACCGCATCAGTTCTGGGATCCAAGCTTTGGGGTCACAGGAAATGGATGCTCGATTGGCCACATATATGGGAGAGCTGTTAGCAATTGCCAGTACCTCAGTGGTTCCGTTGAATACAGGCAGCAATCCCCTTGTTTACCACAGGTCGTGGTATGTGGAGATGGCCAGGGACAAGACTGGTTGAAGTTCCTCTGCCTTGACTGACAGCGGGTTTGCCAAATGTGTCTGGATGGGCTGGGTGCCATACTGACAAAATTCAATGAGGTCTTCCAGAAAAGTTTGGGCACTATCGGCGGGGGCATGGCCAAGATCAACATTGACCTATCAGCGCAGCCACGTTATTTCCGTGCCCAGCCAGCCCCATGTGACCTGTAGCTGAAGGTAGACACTGAGCTTGACCTTTTGGAAAATTTGGGCATCATCCACTCTGTGCAATTCACAAAATCTTCAGCTGATTTTGGACCTAGGATCGCAGAAATTTGTGACGGTGAATACACATCACGGGTTGTAAGAATATACCGGACTGCCTTTTGGAGTATCATTGGCTAGCACTATGTTCCAGGGTGTCATGGAGAATTTATTGTGGGGTCTACTACATGTCGCAATTTACCTTGACGACATACTGATTACCGGGATGTCACACCGGGGGCTTTTTTAAAAAAAACTTTTTTTTTAAATTTAGGGTACCCAATTCATTTTTTCCAATTAAGGGGCAATTTAGCGTAACCAATCCACCTACCCTGCACATCTTTGGGTTGTGGGGGCGAAACCCACGCAGACACGGGAAGAATGTGCAAACTCCACACAGACAGTGACCCAGGGCCGGGATCGAACCTGGGACCTCGGCGCCGTGAAGCAGCAGGGCTAATCCACTGCGCCACTGTGCTGCCCTCACCAGGGGCTTTTAAGAAACCTTGTGAGGTGCTCCGAATTTACTAGCCACTGGTGTTCGGCTTCGCAGGGAGAAATGTATGCTCTACACCTGGGAAGTTACTTACTTGGTGACTGCAAGGATCACAGTGGCCTTCGCCTGGTTGAGGGAAAGGCGCAGGCAATACAGCAGGCTCCTGTTCCGGACAGACTAACAGAGGTCAAGCTGATCAACCTTTGGGGGAAGTTCATTCCGAACCTCGTGATCTTGCTGACCCCCTTGAAATGAAAATTGCTTATTGTCACAAGTAGGCTTCAAATGAAGTTATTGTGAAAAGTCCCTAGTCGCCACATTCCGGGGCCTGTTCGGGGATGCTGGTATGGGAATTGAACTGTGCTGCTGGCCTGCCTTGGTCTGCTTTCAAAGCCAGCAATTTAGCCCAGTGTGCTAAACCAGCTTGCAGCGGTTGCTGAAAAAGGGCCAGGCATGGGGTCAATCACAGTGGGCAGCCTTCACTGAGGTAAAAAGCAGCTCTCCTCCTCACGGCTGCTTACCCACTTCGACCCAGCCAAGCTACCGATGCTCTGCTGTGGCACCTCACCTTACAGCGCGGGGCAGTTTTTGCCGGTCGCATTCGCTTCTTGGATTTTCACCGCAGCCGAGCGAAATTACGGCCAGACTGAAAAGGGGGATTTAGCCATAGTATTCGCAGTAAAGAGTTTCCATCAGTCCATCTATGGCCACACTTTTATGGTGCTGACAGATCAAAAACCCTTGCTGAGATTGTTCAAAGAGGACAGGGCAGTTCCCCCTGTCGCGTCCGCACAGATTCAGTAATGGGCCATGCTATTGGCAGCCCATGAGTCCATATAGACACTCCCCGGGATGAAGATCCCTCATGCGGATGCATTGAGTCGCCTTCCCCACCCGACCAGACTGCCAGCACCGGCGAAGTCATCGGCACTTTGCATTTTATGTATATGCTGCCCTTCAAGGCATCCCAAGTCCGAGCCTGGACCCTGATGGACCCCCAGTTAGCCCGTGTTCAGCACATCATGGCCCGTAACCTCCTATTAGCGGAATTGGCCTCTGATACCTTGACTGAAGTGTTTGAGGAAGAGCACTCAGAGCCTTCAGGAAGTGCAGAGCCTTCAGCATCAGTGGCGCCTCCTGAACTTATATTTCAAAACCCCCAGGCATCATTGATTTGCACATCGAACAAATAGGTGAAATTGTGACAGCGGTGGCTGGATGTTTTGAGGCAAGTGCAATATTGCGACGGACCTTCCTCATTGAGATGCAGCCTCGGGCCTCCAGCACCCCGGTCTGTGCAGGCTCCTGCACGGAGCAGAAGGAGTTCACCCCACCTCCTTATGACCTGGGAAGGCTGTCAGAACACTTTCAAAACACAGAAGAAACACAGCCAGCCACACGATTCACAGCTATTACCAAGGTATGTTGAAGCTCTTTTCTGTTTTGTTTTGTGTTATTTCTTTATGAACAATTAATACAATTATAATTGCCACATTTAAAGTGTAATTTAAATATTGTTTTGTGATTTAATATGTTTATTTTTCAACTACTTATAAGTGAACAGATGATTTGTTCGAACTTGTTCTAACTACTTGTATAAGTAGTTTATTTTTCAACTACTTATAAGTGAACAGATGATTTGTTGTTAGTTTTACATTTGTGAAACTACGACATGAAATGAAAAATGAAAATCGCTTATTGTCACGAGTAGGCTTCAATGAAGTTACTGTGAAAAGCCCCTAGTCGCCACATTCCGGCACCTGTCCGGGGAGGCTGGTACGGGAATCGAACCGTGCTGCTGGCCTGCTTGGTCTGCTTTATAAGCCAGCGATTTAGCCTTGTGAGCTAAACCAGCCCCTCATTAGCCTGTAATAACTGTAAAGAGTGGCATGCTTAAAAATGTTCTTGCGTGTTAAGTTAGAATATAGCAACTGTAAGTTTAGCTGCGAAGAAAAGAATGCGGAACTTCACAGATGAAGATCTCGACATTTTAATGCATGAGGTTGAACAGAATAAAATTCTGATTTTAGGCTGTGGAAAATCTAAGCCACCAAGAAGAGTTCAAGCAGCGGCTTGAAGCAAGTAGCAGAAAAAAGCTGAACAGTGCAGGAAGAAACTGAACGATTTAATACAAAGTATGTATATATCTTTATATATAACTTAATTTTTAAAATGCTGCTAAAACTTAAATCTGCATACTAAAGTTTCAAAAACAAAATAGCAGTCAAAGCCTGCAGATGGAAATGTAAATGAGAAGATGTCTCCTGCATCGCCTGCAAAAGGATTGAGTTACAGGCCATAAAATGTACTTTTTAAAATGTATTCGTTCTTGTGCCAGCATTTGTTGCCCATCCCTAGTTGCCCTTGAACTGAGTGGCCATTTCGGGAGGGGGGGGGTCTAGTTCAGAGCCAACCGCATCACTGTGTGAGTCTGGAGTTACATGTAGGCCAGACCGGGTAAGGACGGCAGATTTCCTTCCCTGAAGGACATTAGTGAACCAGTGGGTTTTTATGACAATCGACAATGGTTTCATCATAATCATTCAACTTTTAATTCCAGATTTTTATTGACTTCAAATTTCACCATCTGCCACAGTGGGATTCGAACCTGGGACCAGAGAGCATTACCCTGGGTCTCTGGATTACTAGTCCAGTGACAATACCACTACTCCACCCCCTCCCCTTCATAACAATGCTTAAACTAATTGGGACATCTAATGTAAATAAGACTGCCTCCTTCAGGTGCCATAAAATGCTGTTATCTTGGAGATGGTTCTGACCTTGTCGTAAGTGTAACAATGGAAGCAGACCCACAACAATGCACAACCTCCACAGTGCACAAGCTTTGAGCTGTGATTGAGCTTCAGCACAATGTACCCTCTTTTAAATAAATTTCCATTTCTTTCTGCAGGTGTAACAAGTGTATGATGTCTGCGAATGTTCAGTGACTGGAGGTGGATTACTGTATCTGAAGGTTCTTACTCCACAGACAGACCGTGCTTGACTATTGTCGGGTCTTTCACAACCCTGAGTAACGGAGATGCAGATTTAGGGGTGAGTCACAGTAAAGAGAAAAGTTAATAGATCAATAGCATCAAGATAAGAGTCAATTTGTTGCAAAACTAATTGTATTTTCTCTAACGTTGGAGATGGCACGGTGACAGCTGTTTTTGTAAATTCCACCACTCTGTCTTAGAATTCCCCCTATACCAAAAAAGGGCCAATATTCTAAAATGGTGAACAGGGATTCTCACTCCCTGACTCCGATGCAGGCTTCTGTGGGTGCCATTCAGGTCAAACTATATTTCCAAGTTATTCCCCGGTATAACCCATACCTTCACCGAAGAATTTTACCTACTTACCCCTTAGTAGCATCGATGTCCTGGGTCCTGCATTGCTAAGGAAGTGAAGTAAGCTAATAACCACTTTTTCAGGTTAAATTATTTTATTATTATTATACTTTTTTTTTTAATAAGTTGTAAACACTTTCTTTACAGAAAGGAAAAACGATTAGTGATTCTGGATGCTGCTGGTTTGTTGTAGGGACCTTCAGTCTCTCTCTCTCTTGTAGTTCTCCTCCCCTTCTGCTGTTTCTCTCTCTCTCTCTCTTTTAGTTCTCCTCCCCTTCTCTCCTGTTGCTGTTTCTCTGTTTTCTCTGTTCTCTGTGTTCTGTCCTCCCCATTGCTGCTGGTTGCTGCTGCTGGTACACTTCCTTAGATTGGGCCAATTTTATTTCAACCTTGCCCTTCATAGCCTGAGCTTTCTTGGGATCAATAACTCTCCCATCAAGTTTGTGCTCCCCATTCAATACCCTGTCTACTCTTTCAGGATCCATTTTAATTAAGCAGTCTACAATCTCTCCACCTCCAGAAAAGCAGTCCCTTAAATCTTTCTTACTTGTTTCCCAGCTGAGTCCACCAACAAACATCTTCCTTCTCATCCTCCTCATTCTTGCTGCCATTTCTTTGAGCCTTCCACCTCCTTGAGGGGAGCGGAGCTCCCCCGGGCCGTCAGCTATTCTTGCTTCGCGTTCTGCTGCTGTCTTTTTCTGCCTCGCGCGTGGGGGGAGTGGGAGGAGCGAGAGAAGCCCGCGCTTAGTGATTTTTGGCGGGAGATCGGGACCTCCGATAGGGAAAGGACTACGGGGCTTAAAGGGGCAGTCCATTACAATATTTCAACAACACAAAGAAATGTATGCAAACTCTGTTTTTTTCTTTTTCCCTTTCTCCTGCTGCAGGTTGTAATAACAATTCTGACAGACTGAAATTGACTGCATTTTTCACAGAAGAGCTGGCCACAGTTTCTGCTCTTTTCAGCTGCCACCAACCTCTTGTGGGATCTTTCCCTGCACTCTCCCAGACCAGATATTGGCAGACCTCTATGTTTCAAATGACACATTCTGTATTTTCCAGAACACAGCACAGGAGAATATAGGTGGCTGTCACACAGCAGCACAGATATCTCGACAGATCTGATGGAAGCAAACACATCACAGCAGTGCAGTGATGAAGCGGCAGCAGAGGATGTTGAGCCCTTTCACCAGGTTGAAATGTAGAGGGCAGCACAGTGGCACAGTGGCACTGCAGTGGCACTGCTGCCTCACAGCTCCAGGGTCAACTCCGGCCTCGGGTGACTGTGTGGAGTTTGCACTTTCTCCCTGTGTCTGCGTGGGTTTCCTCTGGGTGCTCCGGTTTCCTCCCACAGTCCAAAGATGTGCAGGTTAGTTGGGGTTACGGGGACAGGGCAGGGGAGTGGGCCTAGGTATGGTGCTTTCCCAGGTGATCAGTGCAGACTCGATGGGCCAAATGGCTTCCTTCTGCACTGTACATTTTATGACTCTATGATTCTATACAGTGATATTCAGAGAGATGGGGAGACCTCTGATACCTTGACTGAAGTGTTTGAGGAAGAGCACTCAGAGCCTTCAGGAAGTGCAGAGCCTTCAGCATCAGTGGCACCTCCTGAACGTATAGTTCAAAACCCCCAGGCATCATTGATTTGCGCATCGAACAAATAGGTGAAATTGTGACAGCGGTGGCTGGATGTTTTGAGGCCAGTGCAAGGAACCAAGAGGAATAAAGTCCTCCAGCAGCTCCAAAGGGAACTTGACGTCAGTGCTGATCACCATCAGGTTTCTCAGCAAGTGCATGAGCTGCTGAAACTGCAAAAGGAA
This sequence comes from Scyliorhinus canicula, assembly GCF_902713615.1. NCBI lineage: Eukaryota > Metazoa > Chordata > Chondrichthyes > Carcharhiniformes > Scyliorhinidae > Scyliorhinus > Scyliorhinus canicula. The sequence goes on along the minus strand of NC_052148.1, from coordinate 210,979,880 downwards.
CTTGTCGTGTTGTTCACCCTGGGGTAACACGGATTGCACATAATGCAATTAACTGATCAAGTATACACCAAATGAAGGCATTGGTTCAATATGAGATTTATTGAACTCTAGTAACAAAACACACAGCTCCCTGTGGGTTGACTGTCTACTACCCTAAGTAAACTAAAGTTAACTATCTAGACCAGGATAGCTCTGATCCACCTGTAGGAGATGTTGAATGATTTGTACACTCGAACTGTCACCAGTGGAAAGAGGCCGAGTGTATTTTATAGATGGAAGCCCCCCTTTGGTGTCCTGTCTTGTGATTGGTCGTGTTCTGTTCTGTATATTGATTGGCTCACCTGGGTGTCTGTCACTGCCTGCTTTTACCTCATGATGTGCATGGGTGCATATTATGACAGAACTTTTATTGCAGAAAATTGAGCTAATGAGACAGCAGAATGAGTATATGAAGCAAATTCTTCATAAAGTGGTGGTACCTGCCGCTGTCCCCTCAGGGTTGGACCGACCCCGTTTAGAGTCAATTGTTGCTGGGAAAGATGTAGTGCCATCAGGATCAGGGATGCAGAAGGTTACTTCACATGGACGTGCGAGGAATTCGGGTCCCTGTTCATCCAGAACTGTCATCTCGACCCAAGTGTTAAATTACAAGGAGAAATTACACAGACTAAGGGTGGGATTCTCTGGCCTCCCCGTGGCATGTCTCTCGGCGGTGGGAGACAGCCCGCTGTTGGCCAGTTGCGGGAACTTCTGATCTCGCCGCTGTCATTGGAATTTTCCATTGATTCCACCCCACGGCATTGGGAAACCCCTGGGAGTTTCCCAGGGAGTATGCCTGCGGCAGGCCCAGAAGTTCCCACCGGTGTGAACAGCAGGAAGACCTCGGCCAAAGTTTGCATTTCTTGAAATCTGGGAAGTTAAGGAGCAATTTAATTAAAGTGTTCAAAATATTCAGGGTAGAGGGAGGGGAACAATTTCTTATTGGTTTGGGACTCTGAGACTAGAAGGCACAATTTTTAAAACACAAGAATGAAATTGGGAAACATTTCTTTCTGCAAAGGGTCGAGAACATGCCTAAAGTGCTCAGTGGTCTATTAATCTTCCTGCCTCCCTTATGTTAATCTTTAAAGGCGTGGTAAACCACTGTATTGTATTGTACTGTTGTATTGCTACATGCCGGCCTTGTCCCTGCTGGCTCCGAACCACTGTAGTATATAATATGTGTATTGTGGTAAACTGCCACTGTATTATATGTAATGTGGTAAACCACTGCCTGCAGGCTCCGCCTCCCCTGGGGCTCAGTATAAAGGTGGCTGGTCTCCGCCGCTGCCCCAGTTTGGGACCTGAGGCCAGGAGGCTTTCTGTTTAGTTTATTAAAGCCTCAGTTACGTTTACTGCTCATCTCGTGTTCATTGATGGCTACATCAAAAGGTGTAGGTGAAGGCTATGGATATGCATGGCCAAACAGAATTAGGCAGGATTGGAAGCATTTCAGTTGCAGTTCATCTTGTGGCAATTTGTGTGGACTTCCAGTCAAACTTCTTGTATTTTCTGCCTCCATATGTTCTGTCCTTATTTTTATACAATACCTTGAGGCAAGTATTTATGTGGCCGAATTGGCAACAGTATTTTCCAGAAGTTCTTTTGCAGTTTTAGTCACACATTTTTCAGTTTAACACAGTGGATTAGAACCCTTTTGCACCTCACTTTTGTGTCCGTTCTTACTGCTATAAAATAAATATACCCAGTACTTATTACAGGTCTGAACCTGTCTTAATAAAAACAAAGCTCCAGAGAGAACAGAGAGCAGCTGCTGCACATAAATCTAAATAATCACATTTTCTGACTGCCTTAAAGGTCATTAAGAACTGTCTTCTGAATGATGATGAGTGGAAACAGATAAATCAGGCCTTCACCTACTTTCAACTGCAGGAATAGTCCACCGACTATGATATCAGACCTCAAGTGTTTTCATTGCGACATGGAAGTCATTCGTTTTCAATCACATACTTATGAAACAGAGAATAAATTTTAATAAGCCAGGTTATTGCATGAGCTTGCCTCATTTACAGTAGAACGGGGGGGTGGGGGGAGCCTATTCTTGATTTTGTTATCATGAATACTATTTTCTTATATAGTAGCTGTTTATTGTCCATAACCAATATAAACAGTTATTTATTTTCGCTAGATGAAGTCTTTCTTCTGTCACCATGTTCATTTTCCATTCCCATTTTAGGTAGGAAACACGGAAGGCATTGATGCAATTTATTTTCATTCACACTTGGTTCCTTTTTATCTTATAGGGCCTGCTTTTGTTAATATATTCTTTGGCAAAACTGTGTCATGTGAAAGGCTTTTCTCTACATAATTCTGCTATTACGACACAGGCATGATGAACCGAATGGCCTCCTTCTTTGTTATATCATTCTATGGTCCCAAAACATTTAATATTCATCACTGGCTGATAAACTCAGCTTTGCAGTTTGGGCACCTGCAGACACACATCCAATATTCATTTGGATTGACTCAATGGGAAGGAAGATCAGATGAGATGTATAACATTCACCGTCTGATTCGTCACACTTGCACCGCAGCTGCTCACTGCTAACAAGAGGGAGCTGCTTTTTTAAACACTCCCTCACCGCAGTCAACACAGAAAAAAGAAGAATGGCAGCACGCAGACCAGCCCCTCGCTTCAGTGATGCCAACCTGGACAGCTATTGGATACGGTGGATGTGAGATAGGCCATCCTGTACCCCCGAGGGGGTCGGAGATCCAGCAGCAGGGCCTGAAATTCTGACTGGGAGGCAGTGGCAGCAAGAAGCGAGTGCGCCCCCGCCACCCAGTGTCGGAAGAAAACCAACTGCCTCCAATGAGCAGCAAGAGTAAGTCACCACCTCTTTTCTGGCATAAGTTCCTCCTGCCACCCTTCAAATTTACAATCCCTCCCACAAATCACTGGCTGACACATCGGACCCTCCCCACGCTGATCTCTGTGCTTGTTCCTCAGAACTCTCTGGCGACCACCAGCTCAACCCCTTCATGGCCAGATTCACTGCCCTTCACATGGTCCTCCTGATCCATCAAGCGGTGCCTCCAAAATTTCCTGTGTTTGTCCCCGCAGGAGAAGCTCGTCCATAACAGGAGGGAACAAGACATGATGTGGGGGGGGCGGAGTATCCAATATCAGATATCAGAGCCCTCACCCGACATGAGATTACGGATGCAACAGAGGACAGAGCAGTCACCGACTGCAAAGTTGGTGTGTGCTACCGAGGTGAGGATCCATTCCCCCTTCACCCAGATGACCTGCCTCAGGTGTGTTGATCAAGACAGATAAAAATGATCCTTCACTCTCACTGACTGTATGTCTCTTCTCTCATTGGATCTCCACCTGATGGGGCCAGGCCATTGGGTGTGCCCCCCCTCCCCACCACCCACAATCCGGACACCGAAGAGACCACTTTGGAAGAAATCTCAGAGGAGACCACCACCGATGCGTTACAGCTTTCATCCGCACCTTCTACCAGTGCAGGGATGCACAGCTAAGTGGGAAACATTAGTGGACAGATTTCTGCGGTTGAATCTGGTGAACACCACACAGATATTAAAACACATCAGATGGAGGCAGAAACGTCCAGGGGAGTCAGCAGTTAAAGGTCTGCAGCACCCCAGGACACAGCTGAGTCCCAGTCAGATGCTGAGCCTCTGGACCAGGCTATACCGGACCTCATGCAGTCACTAGGGTGTGGCCGTGAGGTTCAGAGGGGATGTCCGCAACACTCAGCGATCTACAGCCAATTAGAGGAGTCCAAAAGGCTATGGGTGCAGGAGAAGGCACCGGCACTGTGTGGTACCAAAGCCAACACTGCTAGGGTGGCAATCACACAGTGAAAAGCCTGGTGAACGGCATTCACAGCATGAGTGGTTGTGCCCAAGGCATGGCTCACTCAGTGACAATCATGGCTGAGAGCCTCGACAGCATGTTCTAGTCACTGAGGGACGTTTCCGAATTGCAGGTGGACATTGCTGAGGCACTGCAGAGAATGTCCCAGTCACTGAGGAGCATTGCTGAGGGTGCAGACACCATGGTGAAGACAATGGGGAGCCTCCAATACTAGCATCGCCAAATGACCCAGATGCCCTTGGAGCTTCCTCCAGCTGCCCTTCCATCCCATGGAGTCCCCCAGTGCCCAACGGGCACCGTCAGGGAGGTGGAAACACTGGATTCCAACCCAAGGCCTTCCACCAGGGAGACACCGGCGGCCTCCTGTCCGTCTGAATCTGCCCAGCCTCGCAGCGATGCTTCTCATGGGCAGAACAGAGTGACAAGGTGATGCCAGTAACACCGACACGTCGGCCGGGGCCCTCCAGCTCCAGGCCCTCCAGAGGACGTCCGCCAAGGGCATCAAAGACCACAGGGTATGAAATGCAACAGACTGCCTCCACCTCTGATGTGCATCCTTGGGACACACCTGACGTTGCACTGGACCACGTAAGATGAAGAAGAGCGAGGAGCAATGATTGGGCACTGGAGGGCACTAAGGGAGGAGGGGGTCACTATCTGTAGCTCGGGGAAATGGAAATGTCTGTTGTGTTCACGATTAAAACATGTTACACCTGATACTTGTGAGGCCCCTGACACGTTAATTTACACAGCGGGCATGCCTGCACCCCCACCCCTTGTTTCCCCCCGCTACCCCCTCCCGCTCCATAGCTCCGGCCCTGGCCTCGGGGCACTCCCCGACATGGAAAACTTCAGCGCCCCCGACAAAGCATCACCCCCTAGGGTGTTTCCCATCCTCCCCCCAGAGCACTGGGGCAGCAATTCTTGATGCCCTTGATCTGCATGTCTGCAAATGGAATTGGGTACTCACCTCCTCGGGTCCCCTCAGCAGCCATTGTGCCAGTTCACATTTTTGAAAAGGAGTACTAAATGGCACCGGCTCGCTCAGATCTGTGCCGGTCGTGACTCAACCATTAGATCACAGTCGTAGTCTCCGAATGCTGACTCACCAATTTAAGTGATCCTCTCATGACCAAAAATCAGTTGAAGTAGACTGAATGTAGGTGTTTCATTCGGTGCATCCCTAATGGCGAATAGTACAAATGGAATTCCTTTATCCCAGTCCTCTGGATAATCCTGACTGTAGGCCCTCAACATGGCCTTTGGACAATTCACACCTCTTTGACCTATGATTATCCCTCTCTGGATCTGTAATAATTGATCCCAGCTTTCTAATGCCCCTTGTGATTCTGGATGATACACCATCAAGTTAAATTGCTTTGTTTCTAAGCTATCCATAACTTTCTTGAATAACTTCAACATAAAATTGTATCCCCGATCTGATTGAATTTCTTTTGGTAGTCCATATCTAGTAAAAGATTTGGTTATCTCCAATACAGCCCACTTATATGTAATGCTTCTTAATGGAATTGCCTCCAGAAATCTAGTAGACACATCCATTATAATCAACAGATACTGATTCCCACTTTTTGTTTTAGGCAGGGGTACTAAGGGAAGAGGGGGGTCACTATCTGTAGCTCAGGGAAATGGAAATGTCTATTGTGTTCACTATTAAAACATGTTACACCTGATACATGTGAGGCTCCTGACACGTTAATTTACACAGGAATTATTTAGAACCGAGTAAAAGGTTCCTCAAATGCTGGAATGGGTATGAAAGGTGCTGGTATGATTACTGCCTGAGGTTTCCCTATCACCTGACACTGTGACATTTGTGGCAAAATTCAATTACATCTTTATGTAGTCCCGGCATTTACAAAAATATTTTTCTGTTTTTGCTTTGAGTTTTCCTTACTTCTAAAATGACCCCCTCCTGGATCCTAATAATAATCGCTTGTTTTCACAATTAGGCTTCAATAAAGTTACTGTGAAAAGCCCCTAGTCGCCACATTCCAGCGCATGTTTGGGGAGGCCGGTACGGGAATTGAACTTGCGCTGCTGAACTTGTTCTGCATTACAAGCCAGATATTTAGCCCACTGTGCTAAACCAGCCCCTTATGCTCTACCCGCATCACCTCCTTTCTCTGACCCACCAGTAATTCCATTTGATAAACTTCTGTCCATTTCCCATCTGCTTGAATATGTAAAAGTCCCCATTTTCTCATTAATACATTATTTCAAATGTAATATCACTCTGGTGTACACTCAGATTCTATTTCTGTATATGCTTTCTAATTCGACTGTTTCATCTCTGAATCATTCTGATGTAATTCAACCAACTTGCTTGAATTAAAGATATCCACTGCACCCACCACATGCTATTGTTCTTTATCAAACATCTGATCAAGCATGGTTTCTGACAACTAAATCTTCAGCCTCCCACTTGGTACTCCTCAACCTGTGGCTTTGTGATCTTGTCACCACACAATCAGGAAACACTCGCAGATATACTTCATGCAATACCTCAGTTTGATGTTTTTTGAATTTCCGCTAGCTATTCAACCACTGTAGGCTGAACTCCCACCTGTGATCCAGCTTTATCATTACCTAAGATAAATTGTACTCCGGAAAAGGTATTTTTTCTATTACTCCCACCAGCACTTCACCACTTTTTACTGGACTATTTAACCTTACCTTACATAATGGCACACTACTCCTCTCAGCACTAATTCCATGATGTGGAGATGCCGGCTTTGGACTGGGGTAAGCACAGTAAGAAGTCTTACAACACCAGGTTAAAGTCCAATATGTTTGTTTCAAACACTAGCTTTTGGAGCACTGCTCCTTCCTCAGGTGGATGAAGAGGTAGGTTTCAGAAACATATATACAGACAAAATCAAAGATGCAAGACGATACTTTGGATGCGAGCATTTGCAGGTAACTAAGTCTTTACGGATCCAGAGAGAGTGATAATCACAGGTTAAAGAGGTGTGAATTGTCTCAAGCCAGGACAGTTGGGAGGACTTTGCATGCCCAGGCCAGATGGTGGGAGATGAATGTAATGCGACATGAATCTGGTTGAGGCCATACTCATGTGTGCGGAACTTGGTTATAAGTTTCTCCTTGGCGATTCTGCATTGTCGCGCGTCCTGAAGGCCGCTTTGGAGAATGCTTACCCAGAGATCAGAGGCTGAATGCCCTTGACTGCTGAAGTGTTCTCTGACTGGAAGGGAATGTTCCTGCCTGGCAATTGTCACGCGATGTCCGTTCATCCGTTGTCGAAGCGTCTGAATGATCGCGCCAATGTACCACACTTCAGGACATCCTATCCTGCAGCGTATGAGGTAGACAATGTTGGCCGAGTCGCACGAGTATGTACTGCGTACCTGGTGGGTGGGGTTTTCGCATGTAATGGTGGTACCCATGTCGATGATCTGGCACGTCTTGCAGAGATTGCCATGGCAGTGTTGTGTGGTGTCGTGGTCGCTGTTCTGAAGGCTGGGTAGTTTGCTGCAAACAATGGTTTGTTTGAGGTTGCGCAGTTGTTTGAAGGCAAGTAGCCGGGGTGTGGGGATGACCTTGGCAAGATGTTCGTCTTCATTGATGACGTGTTGAAGGCTGCAAAGAAGATGTTGTAGTTTTTCCGCTCCATGGAAGTACTGGACGACGAAGGGTACTCTGTCAGTTGTGTCCCATGTTTGTCTTCTGAGGAGGTCGGTGCGTTGTTTTGCTGTGGTGCGTTGGAACTGTCGAACGATGAGTCAAGCGCCATACCCCATCGTACGAGGGCATCTTTCAGCATATGTAGATGTCTGTTACGCTCCTCCTCATCTGAGCTTCCTCTGCTTCTGTTTTACCTCCAACCTGTAAAGTTGATATTCTCCTTGTAGTTCCAGCTTCCGAAGTACAAATGCCCGTGGCTTTCTGGTGCTAGTTGGAAGTTACGGGGCATTAGCTCTCTCGGGGCTACCCCTAGTCAAACAGCATTGCATTAGCCCAAGCTGAAAACACATTACTCTGGTCCTAAAGCTCCTAAAAGCTTGCTGGCCTTGCAAAACTAGATTATTTTTTAAAAACATAACAACTGCAGTCAAACACACGAACATACTTTTTAAAAATAAATTTGGAGTATCCAATTCATTTTTTCCAATTAAGGGGCAATTTAGCCTGGCCTATCCACCTACTCTGCACATCTTTGGGTTGTGGGGGCGAAACCCACGCAAACACGGGGAGAATGTGCAAACTCCACTCGGACAGTGACCCAGAACCGGGATCAAACCTGGGAGCTCGGCGCCGTGAAGCAGCAATGCTATCCATAGTGCCACTGTGCTGCCCCATACGAACAGACTTTTAACGATTACATTTCCAAATGTTTATAATCCAATTTATCATAGTAAGAAGTCTTACAACACCAGGTTAAAGTCCAACAGGTTTGTTTCAAACACGAGCTTTCGGAGCACGGCTCCTTCTTCAGGTGAATGGAAAGGCTTGTTCCAGAAATGTTTATATAGACACAGTCAGAGATGCCCCGGAATGCGAGCACCTGCAGGCAATCAAATCATCAAAGATGCAGAGAGAGAGGTAACTCCAGGTTAAAGAGGTGTGAATTGTCCCAAGCCAGTTCAGTCGGTAGGCCTCTGCAAGTCCAGGCTTGTTGGTGGGGGCCGAATGTAATGCGACATGAATCCCAGATCCCGGTTGAGTCCGCATTCATGCGTGCGGAACTTAGCTATAAGTTTTTGCTCAGCAATTTTGCGTTGTCGCGTCTCCTGAAGGCCTCCTTGTAGAATGCTGACCCGGAGATCAGAGGCTGAATGTCCTTGACTGCTGAAGTGTTCCCCAACTGGAAGGGAACAGTCCTGCCTGTTGATAGTCGCACGATGCCCGTTTATTCGTTGTCGCAGTGTCTGCATGGTCTCGCCAATGTACCACGCTTCGGGACATCCTTTCCTGCAGCGTATGAGGTAGACTACATTGGTCGAGTCGCACGAGTATGCGCCGCGTACCTGGTGGGTGGTGTTTCCACGTGTAATGGTGGTGTCCATGTCGATGATCTGGCATGTCTTGCAGAGATTACCCTGGCAGGGTTTTGTGGTGTTGTGGTTGCTGTTCTGAAGGCTGGGTAATTTGCTGCAAACAATGGTTTGTTTGAGGTTGCGCGGTTGTTTGAAGGCCAGTAGTGGGGGTGTGGGGATGACCTTGGCAAGATGTCCATCCTCGCTGATGATGTGTTGGAGGCTGCGAAGAAGATGTCGTAGTTTCTCCGCCCCAGGAAAGTACTGGACGACGAAGGGTACTCTGTCAGTGGTGTCCCGTGTTTGTCTTCTGAGGAGGTCGGTGCGGTTTTTTGCTGTGGCGCGGTGGAACTGTCGATCAATGAGTCGAGCGCCATATCCCATTCGTACGAGGGCATCTTTCAGCATCTGTAGGTGTCTGTTGCGCTCCTCCTTGTCTGAGCAGATCCTGTGTATACGGTATACACAGGATCTGCTCAGACAAGGAGGAGCGCAACAGACACCTACAGATGCTGAAAGATGCCCTCGTACGAACGGGATATGGCGCTCGACTCATTGATCGACAGTTCCACCGCGCCACAGCAAAAAACCGCACCGACCTCCTCAGAAGACAAACACGGGACACCACTGACAGAGTACCCTTCGTCGTCCAGTACTTTCCTGGGGCGGAGAAACTACGACATCTTCTTCGCAGCCTCCAACACATCATCAGCGAGGATGGACATCTTGCCAAGGTCATCCCCACACCCCCACTACTGGCCTTCAAACAACCGCGCAACCTCAAACAAACCATTGTTTGCAGCAAATTACCCAGCCTTCAGAACAGCAACCACAACACCACAAAACCCTGCCAGGGTAATCTCTGCAAGACATGCCAGATCATCGACATGGACACCACCATTACACGTGGAAACACCACCCACCAGTTACGCGGCGCATACTCGTGCGACTCGACCAATGTAGTCTACCTCATACGCTGCAGGAAAGGATGTCCCGAAGCGTGGTACATTGGCGAGACCATGCAGACACTGCGACAACGAATAAACGGGCATCGTGCGACTATCAACAGGCAGGACTGTTCCCTTCCAGTTGGGGAACACTTCAGCAGTCAAGGACATTCAGCCTCTGATCTCCGGGTCAGCATTCTACAAGGAGGCCTTCAGGAGACGCGACAACGCAAAATTGCTGAGCAAAAACTTATAGCTAAGTTCCGCACGCATGAATGCGGACTCAACCGGGATCTGGGATTCATGTCGCATTACATTCGGCCCCCACCAACAAGCCTGGACTTGCAGAGGCCTACCGACTGAACTGGCTTGGGACAATTCACACCTCTTTAACCTGGAGTTACCTCTCTCTCTGCATCTTTGATGATTTGATTGCCTGCAGGTGCTCGCATTCCGGGGCATCTCTGACTGTGTCTATATAAACATTTCTGGAACAAGCCTTTCCATTCACCTGAAGAAGGAGCCGTGCTCCGAAAGCTCGTGTTTGAAACAAACCTGTTGGACTTTAACCTGGTGTTGTAAGACTTCTTACTGTGCTCACCCCAGTCCAACGCCGGCATCTCCACATCATGGCTACCAATTTATCATAGACTGCAATAGTTTAAGATGACCACTCACCAACACCTTGCAAGGCCAGCTCGGATGGATAGTAAATGTTAGTGTGCCAGCAATGCTAAGAATAACCAAATAAGAAAATGTAGCAGGAGATAGTTAAATCAGATGCCATCATCTGGCACTTTCCCTTCTTCAGGCTCTGGGATTTTTGAAATCATTATCCTTTTTCACTTAGTCCATTCTACTGTGATTGGCATATTAAATAAAAGCAAACTTCATCTTCTGACATTTCCTGCTTCCAACAATTCTTACTACTTTCACAGATCCTTATCATACACTTTCAGTTGGTTGGTAGACAGACTTCAAACAACTCACATTAATTTTCCTCAGCATAATGTCAATATGCAATGACAGGCACTCTCAAATCGCTTTATTATTTTTAAACCCTTGTTCTGCTCAACATACATGTCTTGGATGCCTGGAACTGATTGCATTGATGTTAATGAGAAGAAAATAATGGAAATTTATCAGAAGCACAAATCACTAGAAATGGCGATGCAGATCAACATGGTCATAAAAATAATCAAAGCACTGGCATTCATCCAGGAAGAAGAACAGAAGTAGAAAGGTTATGTTACACTTGTATCTAATCTTGGTTAGACAATATGTGTAGTACTGGGAACAATGTACGTTTCCATGTTATAAAAAGGAAATAGAGACACTGGAAATGGGACAAAATGTTACACGGGCGATAGCAGAACTGAGAAGTTAGAACTGTCACAAAAGATTAGTCAGGATGATGCATTTTTGGGGAGGAAAGAGAAAGCTGAGGTTTCACCTGATAAAGGTTTTAAAAATAATGAAGTGGTTTAATTGGACGTAGAGAACTGGTGCTGAGAGGTGTTTCCCCTTTTAGGAGAGTCTAGAACCAAAAGGCATAATCTCAGAGTAAGACGTCACTCATTTAAGAGAGAGATGAGGAAGAATTTCTTCTCTCAGAGGGTAGTGAATCTGTGGAATCTATGTGTTCTGGTCTAATGACCTGGAATTGTTTCCACTTGTGGGGAGACCAAAACTAGAGGCAGTTGTCAATAAATCCAACAGAGAATTCAGGGCAAACGTATTTAACCTGAGAGTGGTTAGAATATGGAATCCACTGTCTAAGGAAGTATCTGATGTGAATACATGGATGCATTTAAGGTGAAGCTGGAAAGCTAAATTAGCAGGAGGGGGACAGGAAGAGAAGGATATGTTGATCAGGCTAAATGACCACCCGTACCAGCCTCCCCGGACAGGCGCCGGAATGTGGCGACTAGGGGCTTTTCGCAATAACTTCATTGAATCCTACTCGTGACAATAAGCGATTTTCATTTTCATTTCATTTCATGAAGGAGAAAGGTTGGGAGGAGGCTCATATGAAGTATAAATGATGTCACAGATCAGTCAGGCTACATGGCATGCTTATGAGCTGTAAATTCTATGTAATGCTATCAAGTAATTGTCGGTGCAGCACCTAATACCTAACAAATAACAGTGTGTTATCTTAATAAACTGTCTACAGATGCAATACATTGGAATTTTGGGCCTAGCCTGTACTTGATATAAAATAAATGCCCAAGTAGCCTGATTAAAATTAAACCACAAGCAAAATGGCAGAATTTCTAATTATTTATTTCCTAAAATTGAAGTTTTATTATCTGGAACAACAAAAGTGGCAACCAAGCAAAAGACAACTTCAGGAATGATCCAAAGCACTTTTCAAGCCTATTGATCAGGAGACACATACAAGTTTATTATTCCAGGCTAAGAAGAGGAGACAAACTCAGCAGCAACTGATAGCACAATTGCTTCACAGCTCCAGGGTCCCAAGTTCGATTTCAACTTGGGTCACTGTCTGTGTGGAGTCTGCACATCCTCCCCGTGACTGCGTGGGTTTCCTCCGGGTACTCCGGTTTCCTCCCACAGTCCAAAGATGTGCAGGTTGGGTGGATTGGCCATGAAAAATTGTCCAAAATTCTATGATTAACCTAGGACAAACGTTCGGCGCAACATCGTGGGCCGAAGGGCCTGTTCTGTGCTGTATTTCTCTAAAAAAAAAAAGCAACAGAGAAAGCAGATTTTAGAAAAGCTGAACTCTCTGCCAACTATCAGAAGGACTTGGAAAATAAATACTGAAAGCAGTTTATTAAAGAAGTATGCAAAAAATGTTGTACTGCCACGGAGAAATACTAATGAGGAAGTTTCTATTTAGGATATTGGAATTGTGAACCTCACGATTTTCCAAATAATATTACACATGCTAAAAGAGAAAGTACTGCAGGAAGCAATTCCAACAAGCTAACATACATGACTTCATTTACACTTTTCCATTTAAAGGAAAAGCTTGTACTTACGGGTCCTAGGATGCTGGCAGACACCCAGACCACAATGTTATTTGAGGAGGCAGTTTGATGGAGATCTCCGGAGGTGTTGCACTGTGCAAACTACATCCATAAACAGAGATTGAACTCAAATACATAATAGAACATGCAATGACAGTGAAACAACCTTATGGATTAGTATTTCTTGCTCACTCAATGTACCATTTGCTCTTCTTACAGTCAAAGTAGACCACAACTTTCCAACACCAGGATCTGAGGAGCACTAATTACCAAAGCAACTACCATTATATCAACCTTAGGAAACAAACATATAATAGAACATTCATTCACTGTGACTTTCTCTGTTCCAATGAATCATGCTGAACTATCTCTGTAACTATAAAACTTTATTCCAGGTATTATGGTGAAACTTTGGTCTAGCCTTTCTCAAACCCTATTATGCTTCCTATGATGGTGTGCCCAAAACTTCATCCAATACTTCAATATCTTGTACAAATTCAATGTTATTGGGCAAGATTCTCTAATCCCGTGGCAGAGTGTCCACGCCGTCATAAACGCCGTCGTGTTTTACAATGGCGTGAATGGGCCGCTGCCAGGACTAATTCTGGCCCCGATAGGCACCAGCACGGCACTGGAGTGGTTCGTGCCACTCCAGCTGCCGATCCCGGTGCAAACTGTGTGCCGCGGGATCTGCGCACGCGCAGTGGCGCTGGCACCAACGCGCACATGCGCAGTGCGCGCACATGCGCAGTGGCCTCCTTCAATGCGCCGGCCGCGAAGCAACATGGCGCAGGACTACAGGGGCCGGCGCGTAGGAAAGGAGGCCCCAGCCACAGAGGCTGGCCCGCCGATTGGTGTGCCCCGATCGTGGGCCAGGCCGGTGTCGTACCACCCCCTCCCCCCCATAGGCCACCACTCGACCCTTCAACGCCAAAGTCCTGCCGGCTCAGAGCAGGTTAGAACGGCGCCAGCGGGACTCGGTTCTTTTCTTATGGCCGTTCGGCCCATCTGGCTGGAGAATCGTGCCAACCACGCCGGCGCCAATGGTACCAATTCTCCGCTGTGCGGAGAATCGCGTGCCGGCATCAGGGCGCTGTGGCCCGGTCGCGGGGATTCTCCAGCTCGGCCCAGGGCTGGGAGAATCCCGCCCAAGGTTGTTTTTGTATTCAATTACCCTTTTCTTTTGGTTTTTGAATAGTCAATGGCACAGATACACACCACTTTGGGAAAGGTTTGTAAGGGTGCTTGGGAGAGGTTTATAAGGGTGTTCAAGGGAAACCACAAGATGAGACACAAAACATCAATGACAAAGAGGATCCGTCCTCACATTGGTGCAGGGTGCAAATCAAACATGCCTCATTACTAAGACCTGTGAAGTCCTCACTTTTATGATTTGAATATGGAACTTTAGAATACCATGATATCATCATTAATAAAGAAGACATTAAGAAACTAAAATTGATTGATAATTTGATTATACTGTTTCATCTACTTTTGATGACAAATCTGATGGTCACTTGCATAGACTTCTGAGATATCCTGCAATGTTTGTTCATCCTCTTTTCCCCTGAAAAGACTTACAATGATGTAATGTATGACCAAAGTCATTCTTTTAAAGCCATGGATACAACTTGACTACATGTTAGAGATTGCATTTTAGAATAGAACAGTCTGAAATAAACACTTTGATGCCAAGTAGCAGATGTGCTCCAGTGAAATCGCCTGTCATTACCTGGAAGTTCATTAATTACTTAATCGGTTAAATAAGCATCTTTCAGCTTATGTAATTACCCAAAATCCTCAAGGAGGTCACTTAACAATTTTTCCATTCAACATTTAAAGCATGTGATGACATTCACAAAAGCAGGAATTTTTAAAATCTTCTCTCACAGTAATTAATCCCGATAACATCTGGTAGGTGGAGGGGAGGTTACTTCGGGCTGTGCAGGTCAATATTTTTGTTGCTCCACAGCCACAAAAGGTATAAAAGTGGGATATAAAAATCACGTATGCAATTGCAGTGAGAAATGCACAGGGCAGTGCGTTTTGCATACATATGCTTAGAGATCACTCGCAGCACACAGCACAGACATCATAATGTTAACTTTGATTTGAAACCACTGCCGTAATTTTCAAACTCCACACTCCAGCCCATGCCAAGTCCACCTCACCAATCTGAACACCATTGACACATCAACAAGACAGGAAAAAAAATGAAAACTACATACATCAAACATCATTTTTTTTTGTTACTTTCAAATAGTTTCTTTCTGAAGCAAAATATGTTTGCTACACGTCACAGTACTCATCGGATTTCCCATCTACTCCGGAAACCTCCAACAGGAGTCACAGGAATAAAAGAGTTCCCCTTTCAGCCTGGTGGAATCTTACAGCACATTGTAAGGATATAAACCAGGGAACTCATAGAGATTGAAAAGCATCATTCCTGCAGAGATGGTAACAGATCCATCTCACACCTGGGACTTTCCCCGGGGGAAAAGAGACATAATTTATATCTTGACAAGCTTATTCCTCTAGTGGAGTCAAGGAGCCTGCCCAGGAAATGCCTTCCTGAAGCAAGGTCCTCAACCTGGATGGTGACTCTTTCAGAGGCCAATAATTGAGACACAAGAAGCCATTAGACAAAGGACCAGACCCACGCACCAGATAAACAACCATTTTGAAATCATTGTGGAGGAAAGGGGCCACATTACTTGAGTGGCCATTTTGAAATCTCTATATTGAGTTGAGAACTGAGAAACAATCAGTCTGCTGATTAAGCTGAAAATAACAACAACAGGACTACTAGCTGACCAAGCAGGCAACTCATCTCAGCTCCTCAAAGCCTGTTTTATTTTAAAAGCATCCTATCATCAGCTGCCAAGCAGTCAATGTACAGAAACCTCCTCATTCTGTGTCATCGTTTGCTTTAAAGGATTTTCATGCTGCTGTCTTCAACCATGGACCCATCTCAACTGAATTCCTCTGTGAAGGAAACTCTCTCTGGGCTTTGACTTTTGTCATGTGGGAGTACCTTTAAGAAATGGGTGTTTATAAATGGGTATGTATATTAATATCTGTAGTGAGAGTACCTTTAAAAAATGGATGTTTACTACTGCAGTGATGTCAGCGAGTGGGTGGAGCTGGGCTGTCTGTCAGCTTTTTACTTTCGTTTTAGGCTGTTTGCTGCAGGGTGTGTTTTAGTTTTGTTTTCAGAGCTGGATAGTTGCAGTCACAGCCAGAAGGTGTATGAATCTCTCTCTGTAATCTAAAGACTGTAAATCGATCCTGGTGATTTAAAACTAACAACGGTAGTGACTTTAACCTGATGTGCTTCTGGTAAAAGATGTTTTAAGTCTTATGGATGTTAAAAAGGAAAGCTTAAAGGTTTACTTAGTGTTGTAGTCTTTGGTTGTTGTATTTGAATTAGTGGTTGCTAAGATGTTCACTGTATGTTTTAAAAAGGTTAACTTGAGTTCATAGAATAAACTTTGTTTTACTTTAAAAATTACTTTTCAGTCCTGCTGTACCACTCCTGTAGAGTGGGTCATGTGCTCCCCATACCACAATCTAGTAAAAGTTGTGGGTCAGGTGAACTCCATGATATACTTTGGGGTTCTCTAAGCCCTGACCCATAACACTTTATGGACTCAGGAAACTATTTGAACTAATACTAATTTCTTCACTATCCTGGCATGTTGAGGGAAACTAATGAAAGCACTTTTGCCCTCACATGAGAAGATATGTTCCAGTGTGCTGGAGTGAGGATGGATGGGTGGTGGGATCCCATGCCTTCTTATACTAAATCAGGGGGAGGAATAGGCATTAGAAATGTCCCGTGAATGTGAAGCCAGGTTTATAGGTCATGGAGAGGCAGGGATGTTGGATGAGGGTGAGAGTCCAGTATACGGAGAAGAGATTGGTGGAGGGTATGAGAGATATAGGGCAGTGGTTGGAAAACTGACATATGGGGCTGGATTCTCTGAAGGGTGTGTCTGGTTTTATGATGAAAAGATTGGTGCCGTCCCCGCACTGATCCTCTGACTAGTGAGGGGCTAGCAGACATGCATTGTAAAACGCACGGCCTTTTTGATATAAACATCTGGAGAATTGCCGGGTCCGTGGCCGCACATGCACACGGTGATGACCTGCAGCGGTTGGGTCGTACAATATGGCGCCTGCCGTGTGTGCACCTGACCTGCCAGATAGTGCCCCTCTGGACACCCCCTCGCCACCCCCTCGGCATCTCGTACCATTCCCCTCAGCCCTCGCTAAAGCCTCCAGGCCAGCAACACGTCTCCCGCCCGACTGTGGTGGAGCTGGACACAGTCCGCAGCAGCCACGACGGGTTCACGAAAACTGAGAGCATATGTGCCTCACACGGTCGGGAACTCGGCCCATCAGGGGTGGAGCATCGGGGGAGAGCCTTCAGGTAACGTCCTGAGGCCATCCCAATGGCGTACAGCGTATGCTTCAATTACATTGGTTTAGAGGGGGCGCAGCATCCAAAAACAGGCCCCGCCCCGGATTCGGTCATAAACAGGGGGTGGAATTCTCTAATAATGGGGCTATGTGTCCATGCCCACGAGAAAACGGGCGCGAATCACTCTGGATTTTCCTGGAGAAAGCCCAGAGTGATTCTTAATTTTGCAGGGGGCTTTCAGGGCCCTGGAGTAGTCCATGCAGCTCCAGCTGTCGATATGGGGCCCTGCACTTCCGGCCACGGGTCCGCGCATGCGCGCGGCGTCCGCCTGTGTCCGCCGCTCCGCGCGACATGGCAGACCCACACAACGAGCCGACCCGTCAATATAGGCCCCCACCAGATTGCGTGCGCCCGCCGATCGATGGCCCCCAATCACAATCCTGGCCATCCTGGAGGCCCTTTCCGCTGAAGGATCCCCCCCCGGACCCTACCAGTGTCTGCAGTCGCCACTCCGAGTGCCCGCCGGGTGGAACCATAAGTGAACCGCGCCGGCGGGAACTTAGCCAGTTATCGGAGGAGAATCGCCGCGGGGACCTCTTTCAATGGCCCCTGACCGGCACCATGTAGACCGCGCGCACGCAATTGGTGGCGCTTCTCCAGTCCTCGTAGAATCATGGGAAGGTGTCGGACCCGATCGTGGGTCTGACGCCCCATTCTCTGCCCCGCGCCGTGCACGATTGTGGCGTAGATGCTTGGAGAATCCTGGCCAGGGATTCTCCGTCCATATTGGCGACGGGCAACGGATATTCCGCCCTTAAAATCCCGTTATCCCCATTGCCTGTCCATGCAGATGTATTCACTCAGCTAGATGTCCATTCTGAATAGCAGCCAGGCCGCATGCACTCTGACTTCATAATGATTTTCGACATTGTGACATTTTTGCTTCCTCCTTCAGATGGCACATCATCTGAGGTGGCCTGCCAGATGCACCCAAGTCACATCTTCCCTGTGCACCATACATCTGCGCAGATACAGGCACATTGGTGGGCATATGCACATTGGAGCAGATGGTAGTGTACAGTGGTGAAGGTACATCACACTCGCCTGATGAGCTGGCAGAGAGGCAGAGAGTGCCCAGGGTACAGGCAGTCAGAAGATTGCTGAAGACTCGGACCATGTCAAAGGCAGAGCCTCTGGAGTGGCCCAACATGTAGCAGATGTTGAATGTCCAGCAGGATGGATCAAATCAACCTCAGGTTGGCGGACAGGCTGCACCATGCATCTGGAGCTCCTCTGAGGGTGTTCTTGATGACGGTAGCAGCTCCTCTGCCCCACTTCCAATGATTGTTACATATGTTGAGACCAGGATGACTGAGGTGTGCCCAGCCATGGCACCAGATGGGGCTATACAGGCTCCATCGACCAGTGGACAACCGCTGAGATCATCAAGGCGGATGGAGCATCAGAGTCGGTAACCTGCCTCAGATCCAGCTGCCAAGGAGCACCAGGGCGTAGCACACACAAGTGGAAATTTAAGTCACAATGATCATGCACTGAGGTCTCACAGATGATTAATGTTTCTTTGACACATGTGAAGTGGTGCATGTATATTGTTGCCTTCATTATTAAAATGTTACATTATGCACAATGGCCTTAGTCTGCTTGATGCAACTCAAAAGGGAAGAGATCCGGGAGTTGTGTGTCACACATATGAAAGATTGCAATGTTTATTTCAGTGGTAGAGACATGAGTGAAGGGTGACAGGTATACCTCATCAGCAATGTTGTGTTTCCCTAACTAGCAGCTTAACTCCTTGCTTTGGATTCCAAACTGTAAGTCCTCTAAATCAAGGCCTCCTTAGTCTCCCTGCCTCCCATAAGCAGACTCACATCAGAATCTTGGTCCTCACCCTGGGGCTACTCAGGTACCACCTCAAACCCGGCACTGGGATCGTCCTCTGCAGCCTGTGGAGAAGGATCACTTCCTTCATTCTCCAACGGGTCCCCCTTGACAGCGCAAGGTTGTGCAGTGTGCAGCAGACAACAATAAGGGAGACATATTCAGGAGGATAATGAAGTGCTCTTTTATGACGTTATGGAGAGTCTAAACCGAATAGTATCAAAGAAACTTAGGTTTATTTACAAGGCTATAATGCACCACTCCCGGTAGTTGCCAACCGGGTCTTAACAGATCGATGCTGAACTGATTGACCTTATATACAGTGGTGCCTTGATGGACACATGTGTGCAGTCTATAGCTCCCTAAATTCATGAAAGTTCTGCAATTGTCGCAAAACCTCTGACTCACTCTACCTGGCTGTCCTGATGTGAAGGAAAGTGTTGACCCTTTGGAACAGTGTGCCAGCTTGATACAGCTGTGTGCAGCAGATTGCGACACTGCAGAGATCTCCCACCGACCCCATTAAAATTCAGGGCAACTGTCACCTTCAGAACCGCTGGCATAGGGCGGCCACTTATACAGTTGGAGGTGAATGAAAATGAAATGAAATGAAAATCGCTTATTGTCACTGCTTGTAATGAACACAATGAACAGGGGCAGGTTAATCTTGTCCCACAATCTTTATGCCTGTTATTTGGAGATATCTCATTTGAACCCCCAATTCCCAACACATCCACAATGATAATTCACTTGTCCGCATAGAATTGATAAGAAAGCCGGATTCTCCATTTCAGAGGGACTGAACCGTGTGAGTTTTATGGCCTCGAAAACAACGTTGGTCCTGGAGCGATTCAGGACATCCTATTGGACTGGCACACTCACCATGGGGAACTCGTGCAGTTCCAATGAACGCTAGCATGTGATTCGCTGGGTCAGGATCGGCACTGGAGAGCATGACAAGCAGGAACTGCATATAGGCACTCCAATCCCCACACACTATTGCTATATTTACTCACTATACATATGGCAGTCAATGAGGTTGCCCTTCTTTTGTCTAGATATTAATATTATATTTCTTTCAGAGTCGCCATGTATTAAATGATACCACCACAAGGTTCAACCGGATATCAATCAAAGACCCAACAACCAGTTAGTTAGTTCAAGTTCAATAATACTTTATTTACACACAAGATTAACTTATACATGTAACATAAATACTATGAGCTAAACTACACCTAACAACTATGACAACCTGTACTTAACTTCGAGCACCCAGCTCAGGTCAGAGGAACGCTGACCTTTGTTCGAATCTGGATCTGCTGCATCTGGAGAAGTAACTGCTGTTCAGCTCGGCTCATCCATCTGGTAGCGAGCGTTGAACTTGGACTTACTTCTGGTCATGGTGCTGCAGTTGGAGATGGACGTTGCCGGAGCGCCAGGTCCTAAAGAGATTGAACACATGGCAGTGCCTCTCTTTATCCTTGGGGGGGTTTCGCCCTCTTTTGGGCGGTCCTTAGGTTTGGACCCAATTAATTGGGCAGTTCTTGATCACTGCCTTCAATCTGAGCCAATAAAGGGGCTGGTACCTTGATGGCTGGGCGTGTCCTAAGCGGTCATTGACCTTGCTGTTTATGCTTCCTGAGTAAAGGGAGTGGCGCCGATGTTTCTGGAATTGTATTTCCTGAGTATCAGTCCTTTGCCTTATGGAGATGGGTCATTAAAATGCTAACCGGTTGAGGGTTTCAATGCTGTCTGGATTCTCTGCTCACGAATATACATGCAGGCCCTGTGTCTGCCTGAATCTTATTGCCCATATTTCCCTTCAGGCTTTGCAAACATCCATGTTTCTTGTTGTAAGTGTCCATCCCAGATGGCTGCAACACCCTCATGCCAGCCAAGAAGATGGCACTGGTTGCACTGGAGCATGCTCATCTCATTGATGGGTCCGCTGGAGCCAGAGGGTTCCTGGGGGGGGGGGGGGGGGGGGGGGTGCCTGCTGCCCCCCCCCCCCCACCTTTTTTCTTTTGCTTTGCAGCAGCAACATTTTCTGAAAAAGATGTAAAAAAAACAGTGTTGTAGTTCGATATATGGACAGGTCCTACTGCGATTGGCGTTGTTTGATTGTCGTTGTTCTGTACAAGTGGTTGCAAACAGAAAATAAATCTTTCTTCAGCACGAACATACGCACAGAACAAAATATTTCCCGTGACCTGACAGAAATTGGTTGAGGAAATGTGAATTGTTAATTATTTAACAAATGGCTTGCAAGATAGAGGTGTAATGGTTCTGAAGTTGTCTGGGATGCATGTTATACCAAAATAACAAAACTCCTGGAGTAAATTTGAATTTCATCATAATTGCCAGATTAACAGTGGTTTTAAAAATGCTGTGTAAACAAGTTCAGAGAACTAGTTGTAAATCCTTTGGTGTCTATTTAGTAATTTATTGACCTTTCTAGGTTTTGTTCCAAATCAATGTAATCACTGCATTACGCGGAGTACAATGATTCAGATTAGCAGCCTGTAAACTTAAATATAAATCACAAACCACAGTAAATGACATCAGTTAGACTTAAAGCCAAATATAGTCGCTGCTCTTTCCCCAGCCACATTCCTCATTGGTTTAAGGTGAATTTCAGAACCTAAAAAGATCTTCACACCCTTCAGATTTCCTCGAAGCATTATTTCAAATATAATGAATACATCCTGTTTCTCGATTTTCATTTTAAAATTCATGTACAGCAAAAAGATTATTGCATGATTAAGTAAAATAATTTGTCTTGTCCTATTATGTGTGGCAATGACTTTGTCCCATACTTAAACCTGTTGTTAGCTTGACTCAGTGATGATACTTTTGCCTCTGCTTCAGGAAGTTGTAGGAAAGCCAAGTCCACAACTTGCATACAAGGATCCCCTGGGACCCTTTCACTTTTCCGTCCACTGTAATGTCAATGGAAGAGCAATGGAAACCAGAGAAGCAGCAAGGTTTGGGGGTCTCTTCTGCTGAAATTACAGAGGACAAGTGGAACAATCCTGGATTCTGGGGAAAGTTCACGCCGATAATTTAGGCTGACATATCAGTCCATATCTTCCAGGTTCCAGAGTGTCCAGTCGTTGGATGGGATGGGTGGGGCGGGCAGCGGGTAAGGGAGGGGGGGGTTTACTTCAGGAAGCACTGGGGTCACCCTTTCATAAGTCCCATTTAAGTATTGCACGACAATTTCCCGGGATGTTCAAACTACCATTGGGCAATTGTCTAGCACTATACTGACCCCTCATAGGACTCCCCACACCGAACCTACCTCTGGGACACTCCACAGAAGCCTATGGCAACTACACCCCCCACCAGCCCCACCCCTCCCTGACTACATGCCCCCATCTCCCTGACTACATCTGACCACTCATAGGACCACCCGACTATACTCGACAAGTCCTATTACATCCCCAGCCCTTCACTGCATCCCACCCCTCCGATCACAACCTCTGACAAAACCCTCACACACCGACTACACATCCACCATCCCCCACCAATTCCAACCTTTCTCCCCGACTACACCCCACCCCACACCCCCCCCCCCAACTACACCCCTACCCTCTGACTACACCTCCACAACCCCGACTATAGCCCCACCCCATGACTCCACCTCCATGCCCTAGGTCTCTTCTGAGCAAAAGTCTCCTAGGCAATGACGTCCATGTTCCATTTCTTGAGGTAAGCCTACAAGGTTTCATTGAAGAGCTTCCTTTGTCCTCCTCTTGTTCAGGATCCTTCGTTGAGCTGGATGAAGAAGATTTGCTTTGGCAGTCGTGACTCTGACAACCTAAGCATATAGGTGGCCCAGCAGATTTGGCTTTGGATGATACTGATGGTATTGATTCCTTCAAGGACACTAATGTTAGCACGCCTGTCCTCCCAGTTAATTCAGAGCTAAAATACATTTGGATTTTGCAATGTATTTTAAGCTGAGTTGTTCACGAGTATCTCTGATATAATGTTCACCCTTATAAGCCTCAGTGATTACTTCAAATGCTTTAACAAAATGTAATGCTTTAGTTGATATATGCAAGCCTCCTGTGAGCTAATGTGAACAATCTGTCTGATAGGTATTGCAGCAAATCAATCATCCAGCCTCAAGAAAGTATTGCCAAAGACATCCCAAAATTATGTCAGAGGAGATGTATGCCAGGACACTGCCCTTCAGCAGCTACTACTTTTGGACATTGAGCTTGTCAATTAATAATTGTCAAAACCCTCTCTTCCTCCTCGCCCCTTCCCTCCCTCCCCTCCTGCCAGGTTGGAGAATCCCCAGGGGGCGGCACGAATCCCGCCCTTCTGCCACGATGCCGGCTGCTGTATTCTCCGGCGCCGTTTTTCGCGCGGGGCGGGACTCATGGCCTGCCGGTCGGGGGCCACCCCCGGCGATTCTCCGGGCCCCGATCGGCTGAGCGGCCGTCCGTTTCTGGCCAGTCCCACCGGCGTGGGCGGTCCTCGGTGGGGCATGGGGAGATCCCGCGATCGAGGCCTGCGATCGGGGCCCACCAATCTGAGGGCGAGACTGTTCCATGGGGCGCTTCTTCCTTCTGCGCCGGCTCCTGTAGGACTCCGCCATGGCCGGCGCGGAGAAGAGAACCCCCTGCGCATGCGCCAAAATACGACGGACTGTTCCACACATGCGCAAGATCACGACGGCCGTTACATGCATACGCAAACTTGCGCAGTCCCTTCAGCACCGGCTGGAACGGCGCCAACCCCTACGAGTCCACCTAGCCCCCGAGACAGGTGAGAATTCCTCACCTTGGGGGCCCGTTGAAGCCAGAGTCGGCGTCGGTTTTCCCGCTGGCGTGAGGACTTAGTCCCCGGAAGGCAGAACCCCGGCCAATATTGTGTTTAAGTGATAAAATATATTTCATTGCAAGAAATTTGTAAAAGTTGAGGCAGCATGATGTCCTTGTTCAGCTAATAAAGTTAAATGTTAAGTTAAAGGTTAACTGGTTTTGAAGTTTTGTATTTATAAAATTAATTTGTTATTAAATGTTTTGCATTAAACTTTACAAGCTTCTATAAATGTCTTATTGAAACATCAGAACACAACATTTAATTGAGATATTATAAATGAATAAGATAATTGAAGTAAACAACGTAGACATATATTTAACATGGTGGTACACTGGTTAGCACTGCTGCGTCATAACACCAGGGACTTGTGTTCATTTTGGACCATGGGTGTTTGTACATACTCCTTATGTCTGCAGTTTCCTAGAATCATGGAATAGAACCAAAGAATTCCTGCAGTTGAGAAGGAGGCCATTCAGTCCATCAAGTCTGCACCAGCTCTCTGAAAGAGTACTCTACCTGGGTTCACTTCCTCACCTTACCCCAAAACCTAACCTGAGCAACCCTGGACACTAAGGAGCAATTTAGCATCGCCAGTCCATCTAACCTGCACATCTTTGGACTGTGGCAGGAAGCTGGAACACCCAGAGGAAACCCACCCAGACACATGAGAAAATGCAAACTCCACGCAGACACCCAAGGCTGGAAATGAATCTGGGTCTCTGGTGCTGTGAGACAGCAGTGTTAACCACTGTGCCATCATGCCATTCCCGTTTCCATTGGATGCTTCGGTTTGCTCACACAGTTCAAAGCCGTGCAGGTTAGGTGGATTGGCCTTGCTAAGTGCCCCATAGTGTCCAAAGATCAGGTGGGGTTATGGGGATAGGGCGGGAGCATAGGATGAAGGACTTTCTTCTGCACTGCAGTGATTCTGTAAACACTACTCAAAAATAAATCAGATGGTGAAAGGACAGTGACAGCAAAAAGCTCTGGGGCGCTTTTAAAATCTTATGACCATAATCTAAATTAAAACATACCAACATTTTTAAGCATCCCACACATAAAATTTGTAATGATAAAGTGCAGATTTAAATAGTTTCTCAGACTTAAAACGAATAGCCAAACCTATGTTCACTTACAAATAATCACCTTTAGTTATAAAAATTGAAAAAAAAAAATACTTTAAAAGAATCAACAACAATAGTAATGCCTGTTTAAAAGAAGGAGCAAAAAGAACTGTTAAAAAACGTCTACATACCTTTAAAGCATTTGTTAAAATAGTTGCTTGTTGTTTCTGCTTAAAGGCCTGATCTCAATAGGCGTTGCCAAGCTGGCCGTGCCATTAGGGCGTGGGGCTGCACTCCTCCTGCACGGTGCTGGAGCCTGTGAAGACCGGGACGCTGGAGGCTCCAGGCTGCCGAAAGGTAAGGAAGATTGGACGCATCATCGGAGCCAAGGTAAGTCAGCAGATTTCTCTTTCAAAAGGTGGCCTATGGCTTCCCACTGCAGGCAAGAAGTTACGGGCCAATGTTGTTGAGTTTATGATTGTATCCACTCCTAATGAAATATTTCAAAAACATCAATATAGCCAAAATGTATAGCATCTCCAGTGTGGATGAAAATACAAAGCGATCCTTGCAGGTCGACAAAGGTTACTGACTCTATGTACAACCCCAATTGTTGCGGCATCCACTAGAACTCCCAAACCTAGCAAGACATGTGGAATTTATGGACTTCTACATGCCTCAAGGAAATGCCCAGATTTACATTAATTCTGCAAGGCATGTGGCAGAAAGGGCCATTGATAGTGGAAGTGCTCTTGAGCAGGCATTTTCAAAGTGGGGCTCGCATCCCACGGGTGGCTCATGAGAGGGTGTCAGGAGGATTGTGGAGCCGTCTGTCATGGCGATCCCGATCACGCAAATTCGCGCACAGCAGCCGCAGCAGCCGGCTTTTAACAATGCCGGCTGCGAGCAGTTTTGAAAATGACGGCCGCGACCCTATAAAACAATGCGGGTGCACGGCGCATACGTGCCTGCTCATCAGTGCGCATGCACAGAACTACGTGAGAAGCACCGCCTCCTCCTGATGTCAGCACGCTGACGCAGGAGAAGATTTTTTATAAAATTAATTCTAATCTTCCTGCCTGAAGCGAGGCAGAGAGCAGGTCATGCACCAAGTGACGCCAAGTGTTTTCAGCATGGTTATGAACCCTCCATTTTGTCAGCAGCAAACAAGTAAATGAGGACCAAGCAAGCTCACCTCTTCCATTAAAGGTAGGAGAAAATGGTGGGTCGCGAAGGTCAGCTGGCATGGGTCCAGAAGGTTGACTGGTTGGTAAAAATGGGTCTCCGGGAAAAAAAAGTTTGAAAAACAATGCTCTGGAGGAATAGTTGATGCAGCTTCAATGAGCCATGCACTGATCCAAAAAGACCATATAAAATGGGTACTTTCCAAGCAATAAGAATGACAATCTGGTATCCCATCAGAAACACATATATGAGGTGATGGACAAACCAGAAAATGATGATGATGTGCATGAAGAACACACGTTTCACACTATCAATCACACGGAAATTATAGATGTCACCACACCATCCAAAATGCTTGACAAGATTCAAATTATCTGTGCAAAGAGATTTGGCAATCGCTTGTTATTGGTAGAGATCAGTAAGTGTTAACATGCTAATACTGTTAATTCTAAAAAAAACGCATATCCATAGACGTGGAAGGCCATGGTGAAAATTACTGGTGTGAAACTTTCAGTGTGCAATGATTCACTAATTCCATGTGCAGAATCCATAGTCCTGGAATGCAAGTACAAGCAATCCTCCTGGGGTATCACAGATATTCTACATTGTGGAACCTGAAGGCTCAGCAATTGTAGGTCTACCAGCAGCAATCCATAGAATCAGTCAGACATTAAAAGGCAGAACAACCTCAGAAACTAGTACTATCAATATATCCAGGATGTTTGACAAAATTAGCAGTTTTCATGGGAGCTGCAACACTACATTTGCAGGGGGTTAGGTACTTTTTGGCGCAGCCATTTGGGCGCGGCCGTTTTGGCGCGGCCGTTTTGGCGCCAACCCGTTTTGACGCCGGCTGTTTTGGCGCCGGACGTTTTGGCGCCAAAATAACATTTCTTTATTATTAGCCTCAGGTGAGTTGGCTGGTGCGGGTGCGTTGAGTTGGGTGCTGGTGCGTTCTATCACAATCTGTTTATATATTGGCGTTATATATTGGCATTATTGACGTTTTGGCACCAAAATAACATTTCTTTATTTGTGAATTAGCCTCGGTTGAGTTGGCTGCTGGTGCGGGTGCGTTGAGTTGGGTGCTGGTGCGTTCTATCACCATCTTTTTATATATTTTGTAACTAAACCAATTCGCATACCCATATGATGGCTGAGGCAGTATCAACGAAACGTGGTAAAGAAAAATTTGTTCATAACGGATTCCTTTACGTCTTTGACAAAACAAGCAAAGGTGACAGCAAAGTGAAATTTTGGCGTTGTGAGCAAAAAAACCGGTGCAAAGCACGTCTCCATACTAAAGCTGCAAACATGGTGAGGCAGCTGAACAGCCATTCGCATGATGCTTCTGCTGCACAAGTAGAGGTTGCACTCGTGAAAACTAAAATAAAAAAGAGAGCACAGGAAACCCTTGAGGCACCGACTGTAGTTGTTAATGAATGTTTGACAGACATATCCCAAGCTAGTCTACCAGCCATTCCTAATATATCTGCTTTGAGGAGAATGATAAGCAGAAAGCGTAATTATGTATTGAACCCCCCCACCAATCCAAGTGATTTACAACAATTGATTGTGCCAGAATGCTACAGGATATATATCCCTCAACCAGGAGTGGAAGAAAAATTTTTACTTTGTGATAGCGGACCAGGTCACGACCGGATATTAATCTTCGGAAGACAGAGCTGGCTACAGCACTTATTGACATCTGATATGTGGTTTGCAGATGGCACATTCAGTATTGCTCCCAGCCTCTTTTCTCAGATATATGTAATTATGGTAAAAAAACACGGAGGAGTTACTCCTACGGTTTATACTCTTTTGCCCAACAAGCAACGCACCACATATACGAGAATGTTCGCATTATTGAAAGAAATCGAACCCAACTTGAAACCCAGTTCAATCGTCTGTGATTATGAACAAGCTGCGCACAGTGCTATGAAAGACATATTCCCTGATGTTCAAATAAAAGGATGTTTTTTTCATTTAGCTCAAAATATGCAAAAACATCTAGCTAGTATGGGGTTCCGTAGTTTGTATAACACTGATCCAGATTTCGCGTTTAAAGCTAAAATGATTATTGCCATTGCCTTTGTCCCTTTGAACAAAATCGATGAATATCTGGATGCTTTAGCGACCCAACTGCCGCAAGAACTTCAAGATTTACTGAACTGGTTTGAAGATACATATGTTGGTCGTCTGAACAGACGAGGAAATGGTAGACGAACACCTTTATTTCGCCCTGAGATTTGGAACCTTTATCAGAGAACATTAAACGGGGAAGACCGCACAAACAATAATGCGGAGGCAGCCCACCGTCGATTGAAATATGAACTTGGCATGCATCATCCCACCATATGGAAACTAATTGATGGCCTGCGTAAAGTACAGAAAGGTAGAGATGCATATTATGAAAGGTTACTAGCCGGCCATGAACCGCCACAAAAACTAAAAAAGTATAGAGATGCAGATAAAAGAATACATGAAACTGTTCTTAAATTTGAAAACATGGATGCTAACGAGTACTTGAGGAGCCTTGCTCATAATTACCAAATGAACTAAACTAAAGGTTTTTTAACTTTAGTTTTTAACTAAATGAACAATTACCAAATGAACTAAACTAAAGGTTTTTTAACTTTAGTTTTTAACTAAATGAACTAATTTAAGGTTTTTAACTAAATGAACTAATTTAAGGTTTTTAACTAAAAGAACTAATTTAAGGTTTTTAATTTACAATAAAGATAAAAGAATACATGAAAGTGTTCTTAAATTTGAAAATTTGAGTACTTGAGGAGCCTTGCTCATAATCACCAAATGAACTAAACTAAATGAACTAATTTAAGGTTTTCTGTCGTCTGTGCCCAAACGGCCGCGCCAAATTGGCTGCGCCCAATTGTCCTATGGCGCCCAAACGGCTGCGTCCAAACGGCCGCGCCAAAACGGCCGCGCCCAATTGTCCCATCCCCATTTGCAGGATAGTGCAAGTCTGTCAAATGACCAAAATGTAAGTGCAGCATCCACATAAAGACAAATTCAAGGTCAAACAAACAAAATGGAGAAAGGCAAAACATTTGAAGGGTACGAGACACACAGTTTAGTGGAGCTCAATTAAATGAGTCATGAAAAAGGATGAATCATTGAGACATTTAAAGGCAGCTTTGAAACACTGTCCTTACAAAATACCAGCATTAGAAGAATTCAATCTGAGATGTACAGGTGCAAAATTCTTCTCAAAGCTTCTTGCCAAATATGGTTACTGGTCAGTATATCGTGCGGAGAGGTCCCAAGAGCTTACTATATTTTGTACTCCATTCAGAGAATACTGTTTTCAACAACTTCCTTTAGGGCTACCTGGTATCCAGAATCTCTTTGAAGCTCACATGGACCACATTACCTGAACTGTGGCAGGGTGCATCTGTATCGCAGATGATACTACTCTTGTGGGAAGAACAAAGGAACAGCATCACCAAAATCTGTGTTTATTGGTGCAAGTGGCATGTAATGAGGAATTAGAGTTCAACAGTCTCAAATGCAACATCAAAGTGCAACAGAGTCATGAAAAACCATTGGCCTCTTCAGAAACTCATAAATCTGGTGAAGGCATCAAACTCATATTCCCCAGGTAAGTTGTGTAAACAAACCCTAAAGAATCGATTAGTGCTTTGAATGGTAGCAAAGCCATCAAACTCACTTTCCCTACAATAGTTTTCTGAATTTCTGCAGTGCAGAATCCATTACTGCCTTTGGAGGCTGCCAAAAGCTGACAAAGCTTTCAGACAGCCAAATGGCTTGAACTCTCCTGAATGAATGAATAAAAGGTAGGGAGATAGTTTGAACAATTAGCCCTGGATCATACACTGGGCTAGCCTTTCAATATTAAACACAGCAGAATAGCAATTTATTCAGTGAATATTTTTTTCTAATGCATCTGAACATTTTTCCACTTTTACAATGATGTTCCTTCACTTGAAAGCTTGCCAGTTATCAAATGTAACAACCTGGAAACCACATTAATTGAATGGCCACTTACTTTTCCAATCGGAACACTGTCACTGCTCGCTTTAATAAACAGATTTAACTGAGACTACAATGGCTGTGATTTTTCCCCCAGCATTGCGCCAGGCTCTGATCTGGGTGCATTGCTGGAGAGGCCCAAATCGGGCTTTGCAGCAGGCATGAAACCCCACACAAGTCACCAGACTCGCAGCGCTCGGGGCAGTCTGGGTCACGCCCCCACTGGGTGAGATCCAGATAAAGGTATTTAAATGAGCCATTTGGTTCATTTAAATAGGCGTGGCCTACTTGAGGGCATGTTTTCCTGGCACGGCAGAGTCACCATCCGCACGCGCGAGGCCTCATCCAGGCGCCGATTAGTATTGGTGTTCACAAGCAGAGACCAGTGCGATGGCAAGTCTGGGGATCTCAGAGGTAATTAGAGCTCCCTGAGTGGTCAGGGATTGGGCAGGGCACCACCCTAACACTCTCTCTAGTTCATGGGCACCCTGTCAGTGCCAAGCTGGCAACCTTGCAGCTGGCAACTTGCCAGGGGCACTACCTGGGTGCCAGATTGTAAGTGCCAGGGTGCCAAAGGTCAGCGCTTGAGGGGGGTCATGCCCAAGAAAGGAGGGATGAAGGCCGTGTGTGACGTGTAGCAGGTGAAGAGGGGGATGAAGGAGCTTCAGAAAGGTTGGGGGAGTGAAGGAGGGTCCTGAAATGGAGGGTTCCACAGCGACCTCATAGTGGGGTGTGCTCACTTGGGGGTGAGGGGAATGCCCATGACTGTGGGGGTGGGGGGGGGGGGGGGGTGGCATTGTCCATGTGTACGTGGTGTGATGGACTCTCAGACTCACTCAGAGTTTCAAAAGGGCACACTGATCTCTGCTGAGCCATTCTCGTGGCGATTTCAGCTCCCTAGTGCTGAAAATATTTCCAAGTGTGGGCTCGACTGGGGAGAAACTACTCAAGGCCTTCAAAAATGACAAAGTGTGGGTGAACCTGAGTCTGGATCTCAACTAAAAAGTCGACGGGAAACACCCCACCAAACCCATCCAAAATGACACTTCGAAATTTAGGAACATAGGCACATAGGAATTAGGAACAGAAGTGGGCAATTCAACCCCTTGAGCCTGCTCCGCCATTTAATCAGATCATGGCCGATCTATTCCTCGTCTCAAATCCACCTCCCTCCCTGTTCCTCATATCCCTTTAACCTGTTTTTAAAATCAGAAATGGATCTGTCTCCTTCTTGAAACCCTTTAATGACTCAGAGTCCACTGCATTATGGGGCAGCGAGTTCCACAAATTCACTGCAAGAAGTAGTTCCTCCTCATCTCAGTTCTAAATATACCACCTCTTAACCAATATCTGTGACCTCTCATTCTAGATTAACCAATCTGGTGAACCTCCTCTGAACTGCTTCCATTGCCACCACATCCTTCCACAAATAAGGAAACCAAAACTGGACACAATACTTCAGATGAGGTCTCACCAACACCCTATACAATTGCAACAACACTTCTCTACTTTTATATTCCAATCCTTTTGCAAAAAAAGCCAACATTCCATTTGCCTTTTTATTTACATGCTGTACCTGCATACCAACTTTCTGCGACTCATGAACAAAGACACCCAGATCCCTCTGCCCAGATACATTTTGAATCTGCTTTCCTTTTAGATAATAGTTTGCCTTTCTATTTTTTTTCGGCCAAAATGGATAACCTCACTCTTATCCACATTAAACTCCATCTGCCAAATGTTAGCCCAAAGTCCTAGCCTATCTTTATCCATCTGTGAAATCTTTATCTCCTCATCACTGCCTGTTTTCCCACCTATTTTAGTATCATTCGCAAATGTTGCTATGCTACACTCTGTTCCTGCTTGCAGAGCATTTATATAGATTGCAAACACTTGAGGTCCGAGGACTGACCCATGCGGCACCCCACTAGTGGCAGTTCACCAGTCAGAGAAGGACAATTTTATCCCGACCCTCTCTGTTCTGTCAGTCACTCAATCCTCAATCCAATCTAGTATTCTACACTGAATCCCCTGCGATCTCACCTTCTGGATCAGTCTTTTATGCGGCACCTTGTCAAATGCCTTCTGAAAATTTATTGAGAGAATTGGGCCCAATATGTCATACAAACATACGAATTAGGAGCAGCAGTCGGCCAGTCTTCTCTTGGAGCCTGCTCCACAATTTGGTAAAATCATGGCTGATCTGATTGTGTCTCAACTCCTCTTTTCTTCCTTGTTCCTATGTCCTTTAACTCCCACTTTAGCCAAGAATCTATCTAACTCTGCCTTAAATATATTCAGTGACCCAGCCTCGACTGCTTTCTGGGGAAGAGAATTCGACAGACCCATGACCCTATGAGAAAATCTTTCTTCTCCAATGAGTCTTAAATAGGAGAGCCCTTATTTTTAAACTGTCCCCCCAAATTCTGGCCTCTCTCACAAGCAGAAACATCCTCCCAGCATGCACTCTGTCAAGAGCCCTCTGATAGATTTCAATAAGGTCATCTGAACAAACACATTCATGATGAACTGTAAAGGAGGCAGGACCATTATTTACCCATCTTTCATTCTCTTCCCACCTCCAATCAATGGTTAACACTGCCACCCTGCAGGTGTGATTTAGGAAGGCTTCCAAAACTCATAAAGGACTGTTAGCTGAAGAGTGGAACTCTGGAGTTGAGGTAAGTGTGGAAATTAGATTCAAATTTATTGTCATGTGTACCGAGGTACAGTGAAAAGTATTTTTCTGTGTACAGTCCAGGCAGATCATTCATATGTGATAAACATAGGACATACGATAAATACACAATGTAAATACATAGACACAGACATTAGGTGAAGCGTATGGAGTGAACTGCTACTCAATAGAGAAGATGTGTGGAGAGATCAGTTCAGTCCATAAGAGGGTCATTCAGGAGACTGGTAACAATGAAGAAGAAGCTGTTTTTGAATTTGTGATTGTGTGTTCTCAGGCTTTTGCATCTTCAGCCCAATGGAAGAGGTTGGAAGAGAGAATAACCTGGGTGGGAGGGGTCTTTGATTTTGCTGCTCGCATTTCCAATAGAGCAGGAAGTGTAGACAGAGTCGGTGGATGGGAGGTGGAATTCATAATGGACTGGGCTGTGTTCAAGACTCTCTGTAGTTTCAGACGGTCTTGGGCAGAACAGTTGCCATACCAGGCTATGATGTAGCCAGATAGGATGCTTTCTATGGTGCATCTGCAAAAATTGGTAAGAGTCAATGTGGACATGCCGAAATTCCTTAGTTTCCTGAGGGAGTGAGTACAGGCGCAGTTGTACTTTCTTGATTGTAGCATCAACATGGGTGGGCCAGGACAGATTGTTGGTGATGTCCACACCTAGGAATTTGAAGCTGCCAACCATCTCCACCTCGGCTCCATTGATGCTGACAGGGGTGTGTACAATACTATGCTTCCTGAAATCAATGACCAGCTCCTTAGTTTTGCTGACATTGAGGGAGAGATTGCTGTTGTTGCACAATGCCACTAGGTTCTCTATCCCCCTCCTGTACTCAGGCTTACCATTGCTTGAGATCTAAATCACTACGATTGTGTCATCAACAAACTTGTAGATGGATTTGGAGCCAGATTTTGCCACGTGTCTGTACAGGGAGTTTAGTGGCGGCCTAAGTACGCAGCCTTGCGGGGCCCTGGTATTGAAGACAATCGTGGAGGAGATTTTGCTGTTTATCCTTACTGATTGTGATCCGAGGGTCAGAAGTCGAGGATCCAGTTGCAGCGGGAGGAGCCAAGTCCCAGGTTTTGGAGTTTTGATATGAGCCAGCTAAGATTATGGTGTTGAAGGCAGAGTTGTAGTCAATGAGTAGGTGTCTGAGGCAGGAGTACTTGTCATCAAGATGCTACAGGATAAATGTTGGACGAAGGAGATAACGTCTGCTGTGGACCGGTTGTGGCGGTAAATGAATTGCCATTCTGGACGTACGGAGTGGATGCGCCTCCTGACCAATGTCTCGAAGCATTTGAGGTAGTATTTGAGGCATGTTGCTTGGTTCTTCTTTGGCACCGGTATGATGGTGGTATTCTTGAAGCAAGTGGGAACCTCGGAATGGAGTAGACAGATGTGAAATGAAATGAAATGAAAATCGCTTATTGTCACGAGTAGGCTTCAATGAAGTTACTGTGAGAAGCCCCTAGTCACCACATTCCGGCGCCTGTCCAGTGAGGCTGGTACGAGATGTTGAGGATGTCTGCGAACACATCGCCAACTGGTCCATGCAGGATCTGAGTGCATGTGGCAGCTGGTGGTTCCCGTTGTGGTTCATAATGACCACATCTACAGCAAATGTTGGTTGCTTCAGGAACTTCTGTTCAGAGTTCATGAGCTGGAGTCTGACCTTTAGACATTGCGACAAATCAAGAAGGCGGAGAGTTATCTGGACACTGTGTTCAGGAGGCAGTCACACCCCTTAGATTAACTATCTTGAATTCAGTCAGTGGTCAGGGACAGAAGGGTGTGACTAAACGTAAGGCAGGTAGAGGGATCTAAAGGTAGCACTGCAGGAGTCTCAGCCCCTGCCCTTGTTCAACAGGGCCTAAGGCTCACTGTGTGGATGAGAGCGGGAACTGTAGAGAGGGTGAGCAAACTGACCACAATACTATGATACAAGTGTAGGTGTCCTCCTTGTTTATTTCCTTTCTTCTCATTTCTTTTATTATTTTGGCCTGTGGATCTCTCACTGGGATGTATCTTTAATCAAAAGACTCAGAGTTGAAACAGCCTGCTTGCCAGGACACTGCATTCCCAAGTTTTGTATTTTGGAAAGGAGAAGGCAGACCCTTCGGCACTGAGTGGATCTTAGGAGGGATCAGGTTTAGAGGGAGTTGGTATGATTGGTTAATTGTTAACTGATGGGTTGGCCAGGGATAGTGTTCTGCCTGACAATGATCATTGATTGGTTCCTGCATGATGCTTTCTGAGAGAACTTAGCAAAAGAGTGCCTGGCACATCCTTTGCTGTAAACCAGAAATTATGCCACGTCTGCAGAGAAAGTAGACAACCTTGCCAGAGAAACCCATCTCAAGCCTTGAAGGAAAAAGTATCAAAAGAAAAACCTGAACTTCAGAAAGACATTGACTGGAAATTATCCCAGGGCATCAAAGATCCTTACCCTTTCATTTTCATTTTATTTTTTTCCCTTCCCACCAACCTTTCCTCTCTGTGTTGTTTGTCTGTGTGTGTGTTTGAAGAGAGAACAGTAAGTTAGGAATGGTCATCTGCTGTGGGCTGGAGAGGAACTTGCAGTGGGAGGAGAAGATCCTGTTGTCATGATCCATATAGGTACCAACAACATAGGTAGAACGAGGAAAGAGGTTCTGCAGAAAAAGTTTGAGGAAGTAGGTATGAAATCAAACAACAGAAACTACAAGATTAATCATCTCTGAATTATTACCTAAGCCACATGCAAATTGGCATAGGGTACATCAACTTAGAGAGATGAATAAGTGGCTCAAAGACTGGTGTGGGAGAAGTGTGTTTTGGTTCGTGCGGCAATGGCATCCATACTGGGGAAAGTGGTGGCTGTCCGTTGGGATGGCTATTCTGAACTGTTCAGGGACCAGTGTTCTTGCAAATTGCGTAACTTGGGGAGTAGAGAGGGCTTAAAACTAAATGGGGGGATTTTGTAGAGGAGATATGTAGGCTTACCAAGCAAAAGGATATTACACCATTACAAGACAGCTATTCATGTAATGACAGCCAAAGTGTGACACAAAGGTTCAGAGTGTACAAACATGATAAAACAGCAACAAATAGGGTCAGAAAATGAAAAAAAATGGAAGCAGGAAAAAATTAATGGCTCTTTACATAAATGCATGTATTTAGCATAAAATAAGTGAATTAATGGCACGCATTGAGGTTCATGGGTGTGATGTTATAGCCATTACAGAAACTTGGTTACAGGGAGATCAAAACTGGGAACTGAATATTCAGGGGTATGTGACTTTTTGCAAGGGCAAGCAGGAAGGAAAGTGTGGTGTGGGAGCTTTGTTAGTACGAGATGGAATAAGTACAATATGCAAGAAGCGATCTTGGATCGGAATCTTAGAATCCAAATTGGTGGAGGTGAGAAATAACAAGGGAAAGAAGAAACTGGTGGAAATATCTATAGGCCCCCCTATTTTGCATTTGGTAATGCATAGTGAGGCAGGTTTAATAAACAATCACAGAGTAAAAGATCCCCTAGGAAGCAGTGGCCATAACATGACAGAACTTAGCATTAATTTAAGAGTGAAGATCTTGGGTCAGAAACAGCTCTGCCACACTGAACTAAGGGTAATGACAAAGGAATGAGGGCAGAATTGGTTGGAGTGGACTGGGAAAGGGGTTTAGCAGGAAAGACAGTTGATCAGCAATGGCAGATGTTTCTGAAAATAGCTCATGACTCACAACAAAGATATATCCCAGTGAGAAAGAAGGATTTTAAGAAGAGGATACAACAATTATGGTGAACTGAGGAATTGAAGGATCGTATTAAACAGAAAGAAAAGGCAAATAATGTGGCAAAGATTGGTGGTAAATCAGAGGATTGGGAAAGTTTTAAATAACAACAATATTGGCGACACGGTAGCACAGTGGTTAGCACTATTACTTCACAGCGCCAGGGACCTGGCTTTGATTGCCGGCTTGGGTCACTGTCTGTGCGGAGTCTGCACGTTCTCTCTGTGTCTGCGTGGGTTTCCTCCGGATGCTCCAGTTTCCTCCCACAAGTCCCGAAAGACGTGCTGTTAGGTGATTTGGACATTCTCCCTGTGTACCCGAACAGGCGCGGGAGTGTGGCGACTAGAGGATTTTCACAGTAACTTCATTGCAGTGTTAATGTAAGCCTCCTTGTGACACTAATAAAGATTATATGAGATGACAAATAAAAATAAAGAGGGAGAAGATAAACCATGAGGGTAAACTGGCAAGTAATATAAAAATGGACAGCAAGAGCTTCTTTAAATATATAAAGGGAAAGGCCAAAATGAACATAGGTCCCTTCAAGAATGAGACCGGAAAAATAATAATGGGGAACCAGGAAATAGCAGAGGAGTTAAATAAATACTTTGCTTCAGTCTTCACAGTGGAAGAGACTAGTAACATTCTAAAAGTACTAAATAATCAAGGGCCAGAAGGAGGGAAGAAATTAATATCATAACAATCATTAGGGAAGAAGTTAAAAGCAAATTACTTCTGGAATCTGAAACAAAAACAGAAAACACTGGACAATCTCAGTGGGTCTGACAGCAACTGTGGGAGAAAAGAGAGCTCACATTTCGAGTCTGGATGACTCTTTATCGATGTTTCCTCTTGTGGAAGAGTTGAGGACCAGAGGGCATAATCTCAGAATAAGGGGTCGGCCATTTAAGAAAAAGATGAGGAATTTCTTCTCTCAGAGGTCTGTGAATCTGTGGAATTCTTTACCACAGAGAGCTGTTGAGGCTCGATTATTAAGTATGTTCAAGGCTGAGCTAAACAGCTTTTTAATCAGGAAGGGAATCAAGGGTATAAGGCAGCAAAGTGGAGTTGAGGATTATATCATATTAGTCATGGTCTCATTTATTGGGGGAGCAGACTTGATGGGTCAAATGAACATAGTGGAGAAGAACTCTGAAGAGGGGAATGCTCTGCACGGGTTGAATGCAGTCCAGTTCAATAACAGTCCAGCCCTAATTGAAGTCATCTTCAGGGTAAATGGAAAACCCCTCAAAATGGACATTGGCACCACAGATTTGGTGACCATTGTGAGAGGACAGACTTTCAAATATATCAGGGATGGAACTCACCCTTTACATTTGAACAGTGCCACAGCCAGGTTTCCCACTTGCACTGGCGAAGCCTTTAAAATGCTTGGAGCCACCAACACACCAATGGGGTACAAATAAAAGAGACCACTCTGTCCTTAGTTGTCAAGGAAGGGCACAGACCCAGCCTGATGGGAGGAGACTAGCGACAGAAGATTAGGCTCAATTGGTTGGAAATGTTTTAAATTTCCAACGCCGTCCTCCAAGATGTCCTGAGGAGGTAAGAAGGCATTTTTCACAAGGAAAATGGGCCAGGTCAAAGGCGTCAAAGCCAAAATCTTTGTCAATCTGGATTTGACGCCCAAGTTCTTCAGGGCCAGACCAGTGCCCCGTGCCCTGCATCAGAAGGCTGAAGCTGATTTTAAGATATTTGAAGAGCTGGACGCAATCAAACCGCTTCAGTTCTCTGAGTGGGCGGTGCCCATTGTCCCTGTTCTCAAACTGGATCATTCGATGAAAGTTTGTGGGGACTACAAACTAATTATAAATCCGTTTTCCTAGGGGATAGACAGCCGACTACCTTGATGACATTCTGACCACCGGCAACACCCCCAAAGAGCACATGTCTAGACTGGAGGAAGCGTTAAAAAGGTCTTGCAACATGAAAGTCCATCTCAAATGCAAACAAATTACTTTCCTGGGCCATGAAGTGGCACATCTAAGATCTTGTGTTGCTGCAACAGAGTTTCATCTACTGAAGGGAAAGTTCACAGCTATGAAGTCCTTGCAGCCAGAAACGCCAGTGATTTCAAATCTTGTCTCGGTGTGGTAAACTACTATGGAAGATTAATTTCAAACGTAGATGTAATATTGGCACCATTATATCAACTATTGAGGAATCATCAGTGGTGGCAATGGCAGGAGCCCTAAGAGGAAGCTTTTCAAGTGGTGACGCAAGCCTTGAACTTCTTGGTTCACTTTGACTCTGGAAAGCAGATCGTGCTCACATGTGATGTGCTGGGGTGTCACGGGCATTAGGTGTCTGTGATGGAGGGATGAGGTTGGTCCAGAGACCTGGTGGCAGCCAAAGATACCTTACTGGGAGTTGGGACTTAACAGATCCTCATGTTGATTTGATGGCATCGCTAAATACAATATGGTGATCTGCATACAGAGTTTGTATCCTTTCTCTGTGTCGACATGAACTCGTGTTTGATATCGCACAGGTCATTCAATGCTGATCATGTAGATGGGGTGGGAGGGAGTAGAGGAGCTCTCAGAACAAGGCGAGAAACCTGAGCACACACCATGTTGTGACTCATATGCATTCTCCACTAGCACAGAAACACACACCTCGGTGGGCACTAGGGATAATGGGGTTGTCATAAGGTGAGGCCCAAATCAATGTGAGTAGGAGCAGGCCCTGGAGATAGGGACAGAATTGGAGCATTCCCATCAGAAAGCCCAGAGTAATGGGAGCTCTGTTTAGCTGGCTGTAGAAGCTGAGTCTCTGGAGGATCATCCACAAAGGAACTTTGGAGAGCAGCAATGGGAAATGTGTGTGCTTCTGTCAGCATTTCCAAAAAGGCAATGAGCACTCTTGGAGAACAATAAAGGAGTTCATCTCACACATCAGTGCTATGATATCTCAGATATTTGTGCTGGTGTTCACTAAAATTAGGGTTACATGTATGGAGAATCAAACACAGCAGGTCACCATCTGGGTCAAATATGGCAGTGGGCATGATTGGAGGTTTTAAAAGGGATGTTTTGATAAGTTAGACTTATTTTAATTTAGCTATACATGGCTTAATTCTGGAACTCAAATTCTCCATTTAAAATGTGGGTGTTTGACAGGAAATAATCATCAGTCAAAGACTCAGATACCAAATTAGTCAACAGTATTGAAGTTTATTGATTATAAACAAATCTGAGACAACAATACTATCATCAACAATCAAAAAGTTATCAATCAGCCTAAATAATCAACTTAATGGACTAAAATTTATCAACTGATAGAGGAAGAATGTAAGTAAAGTATACTTATCAATGAAAATGTATCAACTCCACGCTTTCAAGTGAGTGATCAATCTAAGAGATGTGGAACCAGAACTTCAACTTTTCATGCTGACAGAGAAACTGTCGCTGCTTCGGAGAAGCACTACGCTTTCCTGGGATTTTGACTGGCAGTAAAGCCGTCACCGACCCAGTCCCAATACAAACCATACTCAGTACTCAACTGCCCTGAAGTTAATTGGAAACAACCTTTGCAGAAATAGGACGCTCAGCTATTCCTGAAGATCTGAACTAGTTCTTCCACACTTGATGTACAAAGAAGTGATTTCTGTAACCTTTTTAATATTCAAAATACATTATTAGCCCACCTTAACCCAAGTTGTTGGAAATAGCTGATTGGTCTATAATTTGTCAATTATATCATAAGGGTTAGGTACATTGGTTCTAGCTAATTGCGCACATTGTCTTAAACTTAGGATATTGCCTTCCTTTAAGCTATGTCTCTTTTCTTGATTTTTTTACAGGAGTTTCATTCATTAAGATAGATTCAACAAGCAAGAACAGTGTGCATCCTGATAGCGAGGGAGTCCAAGGCTTCTGTCATTACATTTCATTCCCAGATTTTATAACACTTTCATTACACAGGGCTGGTTTGTAATGCAGAACAAGATCAGCAGTGAGGGTTCAATTCCCGTACCGGCTGAGAATTCTGAATTCTCCCTCTGTGTGTCCAAACAGGTGCAGGGATGTGGTGACTATGGGCTTTTCACAGTAACTTCATACTTGTGACAACAAAAGATTTTTTTTTAAATTCTATCATAAGAAATGTTAATTCAGAAGTACAGAAATACCACAAACAGGCTTCTAGTTATCTATTGATTATTAGTTACTTAACTTTCAATTTCCAGAGTAATTGAGGTACTTCCTTCTAGTTAACTCATCTGTTGTTCATCAGTAATTATTTCAGAATATTGTTGTTGTAAAAGGTTCACAACATCAATGCAGCTTCTTTTTTCTAATGTAAGTTTTAAATTGGGTGTTTTGATTAATTAGACCTGTCTTAATTTAGCAGTGCATGACCTAGTACTGGAACCCAAAGACTAAGTAATCAGCTTAATGAACAAAAACTATCAACTAACTAATAAGCATGCATGATAATGTTGGATTCCTGACTCACGCCACGATTCAAGGACTTAAACCCATGCCAACATTTAAGCCCTCCTTTAGCAGTTATAATTCTGCCTCTAGTGTCAATGTAATCATTCACAGTGAGGTCATAGATGGCAAGGGCGTAAAGAACAAAACATTCACAGGATTTGCTTAAAAAGAATTTGAAAGCTAAAGCCATTTGTCCTCCTTAAGTCTGACCTGTGGATATCTACATTGTTTGTCAAAGCAGTAGCTTTGCTAACTATTTGCGCGTCTGTAGAAATGAAGACAGCAAGAAATATTGTTTCATCCAGAATGGAGCCTTGAGGCAATGCCTGAGGTACTTCAAGCTGTCATAATTAACAAAATTGAGAACTACCTGGGATCTTTCCATATTAATGATATGGAAATGTCTGTTTCACATCAGTGGTTTATAACTTTTTGAAGTAAAAAAGTTGTTGGCTGTGCAGAAATATTTGCATTTATATAGCTTCTGTGATGATCTCAGGACATCCATAAATGGATGTTTTTCAGGAAATAGACTCCAAATGGTGGAGAGTTTTCCCTCAATTTCCATCAACTTCAGTTGTATGGGCTCCTTGGTGTCAGATTCAGTCATTTGCTGCCTTGGTGTCAAGGATAGCCACTCTCACCTCTGATCACCTCTCATTCTTCTAAACTCTGATGGGTATAGGCCCAAACTGCTCAATCTTTCCTCTTTGTGCCAGGAATTAGCCTGGTTCATCTTTTCTGAACTGCTTCCAAAGCAAGAATTTTCATCCTCAATTAAGGAGACCAAAGTTGTACTCAAAACAGAAAATGCTGGATAAACTCAGCGTCTGCCAGCATCTGGGGAGAGAGGAGCAGAGTTAATGGGCTGGATTCTCCAAAAATTGGGCTATGTCCCCTCGTCGGCGTAGTGTCCCGACTGGCCATACATGGTTAGAACAACGCTGTCGGAAATTCAGCCAGTAGGGACCGGAGTATCGCTGGGAGGGCCTCTGGCAATGGCCCCCCAGCCGCGCTGCGTAATTAACGCTGGAGCAGCGCCGGGCCCGATTCTCGTGTAAACATCGATTCTCCATCCCCCCACCAAACGCAATTTCGGCGCAGGGCTGCGGAGAAGCCAGCCGAATGTTTTGAGTCCATATGACTCCCTTTAGAGTTTAACAGGGGTAGAAATGTGTTAGAATTCCTACAGTGCAGAAGAAGGCCAATCGTCCCATGGAGTCTGCACTGACCCTCTGAAAGAGCATCTTACCTCGGCCTATTGCCACGCCCTAAACGCATAACCTAATCCAGACATCTCTGGACACTAAGGGGAATTTAAGCATGGCCAATCCACCTAACCTACACATCTTTGGACTGTGGAAG
This sequence comes from Scyliorhinus canicula, assembly GCF_902713615.1. Lineage (NCBI taxonomy): Eukaryota > Metazoa > Chordata > Chondrichthyes > Carcharhiniformes > Scyliorhinidae > Scyliorhinus > Scyliorhinus canicula. Next base: position 210,937,293 of record NC_052148.1, on the reverse strand, counting down.
GATCCTCAGGTTAAATCACCACCCGTCAGCTTTCCCCCTCAATGGAGAACCTGCCAACTCTGCATACTGTTATGACCAGGTGACGAGGAGAGAATTGGCTCCCTTTCTATTCAATCATTTTTGTTGGTCACAACAAGGCTTTTAAGATTTTTAGAGAAGTAAGAAAGTTGGAGTCCAATAAAGAGACAAAGAACATATGATTAAGTAATCTGCTTGTACTTGAGGCTTAGAATGGTGAATATTGTGGTGATTGAAGTTGGTTGAAGCCTTGTAAAATTCTGGAGAGGACTTTATTCAAGTTTTTTTTTAATCATTTACGGGATGTGGATGTCGCTGGTTGGGCCAGCATTTATTGCCCCTCCCTGGTTGCCCTTCAGAACTTGATGATGAGCTGCCTTCTTGCGCTACTGAATTCCCTGAGGGGGAGGAACACCATCAGTGCTGTTAAGGAGGGAGTTGCAGGATTTTGTCCCAGTGACAGTGAAGGTACGGAGAATTAGTTCCAAGTCAGTGTGGTGAGCAACTTGAGGGTACCTCCAGGTGGTGGGGTTCCCAGGTATCTACTGCTCTTGTCCTTGTAGATGGCAGTGGTTGTGGGTTTGGAAGGTGCTGTCGAAGGAATCTTGGCGAGTTACTGCAGTGCATGAGGTGGTCATTGTTTAGCACATGTGTGGCACGAATGTAACTTGCCACATGTCAGCTCTACCTGGATCTTGTCCATGTCCTGCTGCATTTGAACATGGACTGCTTCATTATCTGAGGAGTCGCGAATGGTGCGGGACATTGTGTCATCTGCGAACATCCCTACTTCTGACCTTATGATGAAAACAATGCAATTGATGAAGTAGCTGAAGATGATTGGGTCTTGTGCACTACCCTGAGGAATTCCTGTTGTGTAGCAATACAGGAAGCCTTCCTGTACGGCTTAGGAAGGATCAAGCTAACTACAAGTCAGAGGCATGTCACAAGCAATGCTTCCATAAAAAATCAGGGGCGGGATTCTCCAACCCTCCGCATCGGAATCGCGCCCGGCATGGGAGCAGAGAATAGCCGTTCACGCAGAAATCCCACTCTGGAAAAAGGGCTCACGGTGAGCGGGATCTACCTGGCGGTGGACCCGCTGGAGGCCACTGCCGAGAGAGTTATCCTCTCTAATGTCCTGCCTTTTATTCCTACGGAGATCCGCCTCACCCACCTCCATCAATTGGGGGAGGCACGGTCAGGGGTGATACCACTCCCGCTCGGCCTCAAAGACCCCACCCTCAAGCATGTTTTCTCACTCCGGCGCCAGGTCATTGTTTGTCTGGCCTGGGAGGAGGTCCTGAAAGGGGCTTTTGACATCTCTTCTGGGGACAAAACCTACTGCATCTTTTGGTTTGCGGGTGGTGTGCAGTGCCACGCCTGCAAGAAGGTGGGGCGTATTAGAAAGATTTCTCACCTCTAACACTGCTGCTGATGGTGCCGCCGCCCCCTCTACTTCCACTGGCATGGAGGTGAGGGGACAGCCGCGTGGCAGGAAGGCTGAGTGAAAGACCAACAGGGCGATTCGCCAGCGATCAGGTTTGGATCCTTCTGACCCTCTGACCCTGTCTGGGCCAGTGCCCCTGGCTACTGACTCAGGTGCAGCCATTACCCATCACCCCACCATCACCCAGCAACACCCTCAGCCCGGTGACATTTCGCCATCAGATGCCGGGCCCAGCGACACTTCGGCGCAGGCCCCTTTGGGTGGCGGTAGTGAGGTGCGCGACCTCGAACCAGGGGGTGCTCTGACCCAGCCACAAATTCTGGAGAGATGCATTGAGGGACAAGGAGTCAACCTGGAGTGGCCTCCAGAGATATAGGTCTTCCCGGTGTGTCACGCTCTTCCCCGCAAATGGAGTCAATCCAGGTTCTTTTCCATAGATGTCACATCAAGTCCCCGAAAGAAAAGGGATGGGGGGATAGTGAGGAAGCTGCCGCTGTCCCCCCGAGCAGGGGGCTTCGGGGTCGGACAGGACCCAAGAGGTCCTGTTCCACCCAGTACAATTTAGCACCCTGGATTTGTTCAATTTCTCAGGGGAGGGGGTCAGCGATAACCCCCTGCTACTCAGGTTCTTAGCGTGTTATAGTTTGGAAGACCCCCTGTCCCAACCGCTGTCTTTGGGCACCTCTGCCACCATCCCGGACCTGTTCCCGGAGTTATTTTCAGGGCCTTCAAGTGACCAGGCGGCAGGGGTGGAGCAGGATCTGCACTCCTGCTTCCCACTGGCCCGGGACTCCGGGGGGAGCCTGAGGAGATCCCGCCTGTCGATGATCCCAGTGGCGGGATCAAGGCAGCCCCTGGGTTGGTTGGTGGGCCCATGTCACCCACCGCACTCAGTGTGGTGGAGCATTCGGGCCTGGAGGGCGACCGTCCGAAGGTTGTCAGCTGTGCAGTGTCGGGAGCACAGGGTGCACATGAGGCTCACTGCAGTGGGGTGCAGCGCTCACTTGTGCCTGACACTGTGTCACCCCTCACTCCCCACTGGGGCACTCCTGGAATCTGGCACATCATAATTGAAGGTTCTTTTGCTTTTCTACCTCCGTAGATAGTTCAGGCAATGTCCTATTGGGGCCCCCCTCCACCAACACCCCAACTTCCTCCCCACTACCCTCCTTTCCCCTCTCTCCCCACCGCCCCGTTCCTTTCCCTTCTGTTGGTACAGAGGCGAGGGTATCTGGTCTCTTCACAGCAAAGTTCAGTGCTTGTACCATTTGTTTTTTGTAGAAATGTGTTGTGAACTGTTTTAATAATCAGAGTATCCAAACCCCTCCCTGTACATTGGTACTGAGGGGAGGGTACCCTGTTTCTCCAATACAAAATTAGTGTTTGTACCGTTTGGCCTTGTATAGATTTTGTTTTACTGTTTTAATAAAATGATATGGCCTTGCATATATTTTTTACTGTTTTAATAAAAAGATATGACCAATCCATCTACCATCTTCATCTTTGGATTGTGAGTGTAAGACCCATGCAGACATGGGGAGAGTATGCAAACTGCACATGGACAGTGACCCAGGACCGGGATCGAAACTGTGTCCTTGGCACGGTGAGGTAGCAGTGCTCACCAATGCGCCACCCTCACACCATCTACAACGTGGTCTCAAATGAGTTCTGTTTTATGATCAGGGTATTTTCACCAATCAGTCAGTTGAAATAGGTCATTGGTGAAGTTTTACCTGGTTTCTGGACCCATTTGTTAAACCTGGCTCTTTCGAATGTCTCGTTACTCTGAAATTGAAAATAATTATCCAAGGTTTCTTCAAACTTGTCTGATGTTTCATTAATTCCTTGTTTTGCTGCAATCTCATTTGATATTGCTTCCATAGATTACAATAATGTATTGGCTCATTCAACCTCAGACTTATTGTCCAATCTGGCGGCAATTTGGTATCTTAAAAACCTCTTCCTCCATAGTACCCAGTTCCAAGTTGATTTTGTCCTTTAATGTGGCAAAACCAGTCAGGCAACAGGAATTTAGAATCCACAGCTTTCACTAAAACCTGCTGCAGCCCCTTTTCTTTTGGTGTTTGTTTCTGGGTTTTTGAATTATTCTCTAGAAGTCACTATTAAGCTCTGTTCACTGCTTTCCTTCTGCTGAGGAATCTCAGCAGCTGATTTTCTTGTTTTCAATTGCTGCCTGGCCCTCCCCATGTGTAGTGGTGCTGACCTTGGACGCAGACTGCAAGGTGTATCGAAACCCGCGCTCAATATGAATGGGAGTTTTCCAGTGCTGCCTGCTTACTGCATCACTAAATCAAAGCTTTTGAACCTATTTCAAGGTTTGCTCACCCTTCCTTGATCATCGCTAGGTTTTTTGACACTGCTGCTTGATCGGGATTTTTCACACCACCACATGCTATGCTGCAACCACAGCAGTTGATTTTATTTCTCTCTTCTTCTCTGCCTCCACTCCTTCTCTGGAGTTCTTTTGAAACTTTTCAACTGTCTCACCAAAGTTTTTAGATTTGAAGCCTTTGTTCAGGGCAGACTTGCGAACATTTAAAAATATATATATTTTCAGAGATTTCATGGTCCTGCATTGTGGCCACTATGTTGTAAGATCTCACCTCTGATACCATGTTGTATGTTCATTGTGACTGGCTAAGGAACAAATGCTGAGGAGTGTCTGAACTATAACTAGGGGCTGTTTTAACTCAGTTGGCTGGACAGCTGGTTCTTTGATGCAGATTCAATTGGTTATTCATGGCCTTCTGAACCTTGCCCCTTGCCTGAGGTGTGGGCCTCAGGCCAAATCTCCACCAATCAGCCTTTCCCCTCAAAGGGGAAAGCAGCCTATGGTCATCAGGGACTATGGTGACTTTACTTTTGGGTACAGACCAATATACCAATGATTTAAACTCAAATGAAGGGGCCATGTGTGGTAGTCACCACTGTTGTATATATCACATACGAGATGTAATACGGTAAGGCTCCTGTACTATAGGTACGGGTGTAGATCCCTGCCTGCTGACTCCGCCCAGGAGGCGGAGTATAAATGTATGTGCTCACCGAGCTGTGGCCATTTCGGCAGCAGCTGCAGGAGGCCACACATCTCAGCTTAATAAAGCCTCGATAACACTCTACTCTCGTCTCGTCGTAATTGATAGTGCATCAATTTATTAAGGTAAGATTTTACAATGATGGATCTCCGTATCAAGCGGGATCGCCTGCAGCTGCACCCTCAATCAGACAATGCCTCATGGCGTTCGTATGGGGGGGTAAAAATGCTAGGATCCCAAAGAAGGTCCTACAAAAAACAAAATCCAGGGGGGGGCTAGCCCTCCCGAATCTACAATTCTACCACTGGGCGGCAACAGCCGAGCGAGTAAGGGGATGGATTCAGGAGCCAGAAGCCGAGTGGGTGCGTGCGGAGGAGGCCTCCTGCATGGGAACCTCCCTCCGGGCCCTCGCCACGGCAGCACTCCCATCCCCACCCAAAAAACACTCCAGTAGCCCAGTGGTGACAGCCACCCTCCAATCCTGGAACCAACTGCGGCAGCAATTTGGCCTGACCAAAATGTCGGACAAGGCTCCCATCTGCAACAACCATAGGTTCACACCAGCACTGACTGACGCCACCTTCAAAAGGTGGAGGCAGGACGGGGGGACACTGACAGTCAGGGACCTATACACGGACAACAGGATCGCAACACTGGATGAACTGACAGAGAAATTTCAGCTAGCTGGGGGGAACGAGCTACGGTACCTACAGCTCAAAAACTTCCTACGAAAGGAGACAAGGACGTACCCACAACCGCCACGACAGACACTACTGGAAGACCTACTGGACGCAAGTATCCTAGAGAAAGGGAACTGTAGCGACATGTATGACCGACTGGTAGAAAGGGACGACACCGTACTGGACGCAACAAAAAGGAAATGGGAGTACGACCTGGGGATGGAGATAGGGTGGGGACTCTGGAGCGAAGCACTGCATAGGGTCAACTCCACCTCCATGTGCGCAAGGCTCAGCCTGACGCAACTAAAGGTGGTACATAGAGCCCACTTAACGAGAAACCGTATGAGTAGGTTCTTCCCGAAGGTGGAGGACAGATGTGAACGGTGCCAAAGAGGCCCGGCCAACCACGCCCACATGTTCTGGTCTTGTGGATTACTGGACAGCGTTCTTCGAGGCTATGTTCAAAGTGGTGGGGGTGAGGGTGGAGCCATGCCCGATAGTGGCGGTCTTCGGGGTTTCAGACCAGCCAGATCTATTCCTGGGGAGGAGGGCGGACGCCCTTGCCTTTGCCTCCCTGATCGCCCGCCGTAGAATCCTGTTTGGCTGGCGGTCAGCAGCACCGCCCAGAGCTGCAGACTGGCTGTCCGACCTCTCGGAATCTCTCCAAATGGAGAAAATCAAATTCGCCATCCTAGGGTCAGACGACGGCTTCCATAGAACGTGGGAGCCATTCGTGCAATTGTTCCGGGACCTGTTTGTGGCCAACGTACAAGAGGAAGAATAGTCGGGTGGCCAAAAATCAGGGGAAAATGGACGGGAATCGGGGGAAGGTAGCCGGGGGGGGGGGGGGGGGGGGTTACGGGTTCGTTATGGGGGTTTGATGGCAAGCTAAGGCCCAAAACCAAACTATAAATAAATGCCTATAAACATGTGTCTCGGCCATATTGGGGAATGTAAAATATGTATGCCGGCTAAAGGGGGCGGCCACAATTGTTGTTATGAAGATGCTTACCTGTAAATATACATGTTAAATTTTTGTGTTTTCTTTTTTTCTCTCTAATAATTTGTAATTTGTCATATATAAAATATGAAAACTCAATAAAAAACATTTATAAAAAAAAATCAGACAACGCCAAGTCGGCCTTCGCACATTGGCTAGCTTGCTTTGAAGCCAACATCGGATCTGCGACAGAACCACCCTCAGAGGCACAGAAGCTCCAGATCCTGTACACGCGGCTGAGCTCCGATATCTTTCCCCTCATCCGGGACGCACCTACGCTGAAGCCGTGACGCTACTGAAGGAGAACAGCACCCAGCAAACCAACAAACTCAATGCCAGGCACCTCCTGTCCACACGGCATTAACTCCCCGGTGAGTCTGTGGAATATTTTTGGCGTGCCCTGCACGCCCTGGCGAGGGACTGCGATTGCCAGGCCGTTTCAGCCATTGACCATTCCCAACTCCTAATTAGGGACCCTTTCGTTACGGTCATAGGGTCGGTGCACATCCGCCAGCGCCTCTTAGAAGGAGCTACCTTCGACCTCGCGGCGACCAAGAAACTCGCGATCTCATGAACGGTCACCTCCCGTAATGTACAAGCGTACGCCCCCGACCACACGGCTCCCCCCTCCTGGACATCGTGGACCCCCCAGCGAACACCCCATTGTGGACCCCACCAGAGACTGCCCCCAGTCAATCCCAAGACTGTGCCGCGCAGAAGCCAGCCAATCCCGGGGAACACAAGTGCTACTTCTGCAGATAGACAAAGCACCCCCTGCAGCGCTGCCCGGCGCGGAGCGCACTCTGCAAAGCCTGTGGGAAGAAAGGACATTTCATTGCTGTGTGCCAGGCCTGCTCTATCGCCACTGTAACCAGGCCCATTGTTCCTGCACCCCACACGTGCGACCCATGGGTGCCACCATCTTCCTCACCTGAGACCACGTGCAGCCCATTGGCGCCACCATCTTGCTTGCCTCAGCACACGTGCGGCCCATGGGTGCCGCCATCTTGCTTGCCTCAGCACACGTGCGGCCCGTGGGCGCCGCCATCTTCCACGCCTCAGGACCCCTGCTCGTCGGGCATCTCATAGGGCCGCTCATCGCCTACATCCACCGCCGACCAGCCAGGGGCCTTCCAACACCAGCTACAGCTCGCCTCCATCACGATCGACCAGTCCCGGCCACACAACCTCACAACCGCGTCGATGACGGTAAAGGTCGATGGGCACAAGACATCATGCCTTCTTGACTCCGGGGGCACAGAGAGCTTTATCCACCCCGATACGGTGAGGCGCTGCTCCCTCATGGTACACCCCATTAACTAGCGAACCTCCCTGGCCTCCGGATCCCACTCCACCCCAACCTCTGCGCTGCCTTGCTACTCAGCCTGGACCTCCAGTGCAACCTCCAAAGTTTGACCCTGAAATTCGCCGGACCCCTACCACCCCTTACTGTTTGCAGTCTCACGACCCTAAAGGTCGACCCGCGTTCTCTGTTTGCAAACCTAACCATGGAGTGCAAACCCCTCGCCACAAGGAGCAGACGGTACAGCGCCCAGGACAGGACATTCATCAGGTCTGAGGACCAGCAGCTGCTGCGGGAAGGCATCATCGAGGCCAGCACCAGCCCCTGGAAAGCCCAAGTGGTTGTTGTGAAAACTGGGGAGAAAAACTGGATGGTCGTTGACTACAGTCAGACCATCAATCGGTACAAGCAGTTCGACACGTACCCCCTCCCACGCATGTCTGATTTGGTCAATCAGATTGCACAGTACCGGGTGTTCTTGACAGTGGACCTGAAATCTGCCTACCACCAGCTCTCCATTCGTAAGGCGGACCGCCTGTACACCACGTTTGAAGGGGACGGCCGCCATTACCACTTCCTTCAGATTCCGTTCGGCATCACTAATGGGGTCTCGGTCTTCCAACGGGTGATGGACCGAATGGTTGACCGGTACGGACTGCGGGCCACCTTCCCGTACCTGGATAACGTCACAACCTGCGGCTATTACCAGCAAAACCACGACGCTAACCTTTCCAAATTCCTGCACACCGCCAAACTCCTCAACCTTACGTACAACAAGGAGAAGTGCGTGTTCAGCAACAACCACTTAGCCATCCTCGGCTATGTGGTGCAAAATGGAGTCCTAGGGCCCGACCCCGATTGCATGCCCCCTCATGGAACTCCCCCTCCCCCACTGCCCCAAGACCCTGAAACGATGCCTGGGGTTCTTCTCCCAGTGGGTCCCTAACTATGCGGACAAGGCCCGCCCACTCATTCACTCCACCATTTTCCCCCGGACGGCCGAGGCTCACCAGGCCTTCAACCATATCAAGGCCAACATCGCCAAGGCCGCGATGCACGCGGTCAACGAGACGTTCACCTTCCAAGTTGAGAACGATGCTTCAGACGTCGCTGTGGCTGCCACCCTCAACCAGGCAGGCAGGCCCGGGGCATTCTGTTCACGCACCCTCCATGCCTCTGAAATTTGGCACTTCTTCGTCGAGAAGGAGGCCCAAGCCATCATAGAAGCTGTGCGGCATTGGAGGCATTACCTGGCTTGGAGGAGATTCACTCCCTCAATGACCAATGGTCGGTTGCCTTCATGTTCAATAACGCACAGCGGGGCAAGATCAAAAATATAAAATCTTGAGGTGGAGGATCGAGCTCTCCACCTATAATTACAAGATTTTGTATCGCCCCGGTAAGCTCGACGAGCCCCCAGATGCACGATCCCGAGGTACATGTGCCAGCACACAACTGGACCGACTCCGGACCCTGCACGGTGCTCCATTGTCACCCAGGGGTCACCCGGTTCTTTCACTTCATAAAGGCCCGCAATCTGCCCTACTCCATTGAGGCGGTCAGGGCTATGACCAGTGACCGCCAGGTCGGTGTGGAGTGCAAACCGCATTTCTACCGGCCAGACTGTGTGCATCTAGTGAAGGCCTCCCGCCCCTTTGAACGCCTCAGCATGGATTTCAAAGGGCCCCTCCCCTCCACCGACCGAAACACGTACTTCCTTAACGTGGTCGACGAATACTCCAGATTCCCCTTCGCCGCCCCTTGGCCCGATATGACGTCTGCCACCGTCATCAAAGCCCTCAACACCACCTTCGCCCTGTTCGGTTTCCCCGCTTACATCCACAACGACCGGGGATCCTCATTTATGAGCGATGAGCTGCATCAGTACCTGCTCAGCAAGGGCATCGCCTCGAGCAGGACGACCAGCTACAACCCGCGGGGAAACGAGCAGGTGGAGCGGGAGAATGGGATGGTCTGGAAGGCCGTCCAGCTGGCCCTACGATCCAAAAATCTCCCGGTCTCCCGCTGGCAGGAGGTCCTCCCCGACGCCCTTCACTCCATCCGGTCGCTACTTTGCACTGCGACTAATGCAACCCCCTGATGAACCATCAATCGAACGCGAGACGAGTTGCTGTACAAAAGTTAGGCTTTAATAAGCTAGAAGTTAGCCCTGCGGTCGACTACGGTAAATGGACGACCGCCGGGTGTTCTGGCTATTTATACCTTGATCTGGAGGCGTGGTTAACTCAGCCTCTCGACCAATCGGAGAGCTGTCACATGACTGGTCTCAACCAATCGGTCGAGAGTCACATGACCGACCAGGGCCAATGGTAAGCCGGTGTTCTGCACCAATGGCAGACAGCTATGCAAATCGTACCACCACATTCACCCCTTGCGGAGAAAGAAGCCGGGGGGGTATCAGCGAGAGCCGGAGGGGGGGGGGGGGGGGGGGGGGGGAGAGAACTGGTGGTATGAGTAGCAGCCAGAGAAGGGAGAAAAACATTTTCTTATCTTTTTTTTTATTTTTATTTTTTGGCTTCCCACTGGCCCAGACAATTAACAATAGTACAAAATGTCCCAACAAGGTCCATGGAGTTGTTGTAAATTAAATCGATTCGATCAGTCTTTTCGTGGCCCGTGACGTTCTGGCAGACCGCCGCAGTGGAGTAGGTGACGTCGGTTCAGCCGATGGTGGTGGTTCCGCTGACGTCCTGGAGTCCGGGAGCGATGGCCCTTGAACAGTCTCCGTCACCCGAGCTGGCGGTGGAGACGCCGTGGATGGGGAAGGGGTGGCCAGGGTGGGGCGCTGGGGGAAAAAAAACAGGGGGGGGGTCTGTGGTGGAGGGGGGGAAGGCCGCACACCGGCGGGTGCCAGGTCCCGGAGGGAGACCGTGTCCGGCCAACCGTCGGGGTACTCCACGTACGCATACTGCGGGTTAGCGTGGAGTAACTGGACTTGTTCCACCAATGGGTCGGACTTGTGCACCCGCACATTCTTCCGGAGCAAGATGGGTCCGGGGGTGACCAGCCACGTTGGGAGAGGGGATACGGAGGATGACTTCCTGGGGAAAACAAGAAGACGTTCATGAGGTGTCTGATTTGTTGCGGTACAGAGGAGTGCGCGGATAGAATGTAGGGCATCGGGGATAACCTCTTGCCATCGGGAAATAGGGAGATCTCTGGACCGGAGGGCCAGTAGTACGGTCTTCCAGATGGTACCATTCTCTCGCTCGACCTGCCCGTTACCCCGGGGGTTATAGCTGGTCGTCCTGCTAGAGGCATTGCCCCTGTTGAGCAGGAATTGACGCAGCTCGTCGCTCATAAATGAGGACCCCTGATCGCTATGTATGTACGCGGGGTAGCCGAACAGGGAGAAGATGGAGAGGAGGGCCTTAATGACGGTCGATGTGGTCATGTCGGGGCAGGCAATGGCGAAGGGGAAGCGGGAGTATTCGTCGATTACCGCCAGGTAGTAAATGTTGCGGTTGTTAGAGGGAAGGGGCCCCTTGAAGTCAATGCTGAGATGTTCGAAGGGACAGGATGCTTTGATCAGATGTGCGCGCTCGGGGCGGTAGAAGTGCGGCTTGCACTCTGCGCAGATGTGGCAGTCACGGGTTACTGTCCTGACTTCCGCGATGGAGAAAGGCAGGTTGCGGGCCTTAATGAAATGGTAGAGACGGGTCACCCCTGGATGGCTGAGGTCCGCGTGGAGGGAGCGGAGGCGGTCTATCTGCGCGCTGGCGCAGGTACCGCGGGACAGGGCATCAGGAGGATCATTGAGCTTCCCACGATGATACAAGATCTCATAGTTGTACGTGGACTGCACGATCCGCCACCGTAAGATCTTGTCATTCTTAATCTTGCCCCTTTATGCATTATCAAACATGAAGGCTACTGACCGTTGGTCTGTGAGGAGGGTAAACTTCCTGCCGGCCAAATAGTGCCTCCAATGTCACACAGCTTCGACTATGGCCTGGGCTTCCTTTTCCACAGAGGGGTGGCGGAGTTCGGAAGCCTGGAGGGTTCTGGAGAAGAAGGCCACGGATCTGCCCGCTTGGTTCAGGGTGGCCGCCAGAGCTACTTCTGATGCGTCGCTCTCGACCTGGAAGGGGAGGGACTCGTCCATGGCGCGCATCGTGGCCTTTGCGATGTCCGCTTTGATGCGGCTAAAGGCCTGGCAGGCCTCTGTCGACGGCAGGAAGGTCGTGGTTTGAATGAGGGGACGGGCCTTGTCAGTGTAATTGGGAGCCCATTGGGCGTAGTAAGCGAAGAAACCCAGGCAGCATTTGAGGGATTTGAGGGCATTGGGGGGAGGGAGTTCCATCAGGGGGCGCATGCGTTCGGGTCAGGGCCTATCACTCCTTTACGCACTATGTAGCCGAGGATGGCTAGACGATCCGTGCTAAACACGCACTTATCCTTATTGTATGTGAGGTTAAGGAGTTTTGCGGTTTGGAGGAATTTCTGGAGGTTGGCGTCATGGTCCTGCTGGTCGTGGCCGCAGATGGTGACATTATCGAGATACGGGAAGGTGGCCCGTAATCCGTACTTGTCGACCATTCAGTCCACCTCCCGTTGGAAGACCGAGACCCCATTTGTGACACCGAATGGAACCCTAAGGAAGTGGTAGATGCGCCCATCTGCCTCAAACGCGGTGTATTTTCGGTCACTCGCGCGGATGGGCAGCTGGTGATAGGCGGACTTAAGGTCCACCGTGGAGAAGACTTTGTATTTCGCGATATCGTTTACCATGGCGGAAATACGGGGGAGAGGATACGCGTCCAGTTGCGTAAACCGGTTGATGGTCTGACTGTAGTCGATGACCATCCGGTTTTTCTCCCCAGTCCAGACCACCAGCACTTGGGCTCGCCAGGGACTGTTGCCTCGATGACCCCTTCCTTCAGCTCGGACCTGATGAAGGACCGGTCCTGGGCGCTGTACCGTCTGCTCTGTGTCGCGACGGGTTTGCAATCGGGGGTGAGATTAGCAAACAGGGAGGGGGGGTCCAGTTTGAGGGACGCGCATCTGCAGACAATGAGGGGGGTATAGGGCCGCCGAATTGGAAGGTCAAGCTCTGCAGGTTGCACTGGAAGTCCAGTCCTAGGAGTGCCGGTGCGCAAAGGTCAGGGAGGACAAGGAGTTTGTAATTTTTAAAAACCTTCCCTTGGACTGTGAGGTCCGTGATGCAGCACCCGGTGATGCGGACAGAGTGTGAACCTGAGGCTAACCTGATTTTGTGTTTTACAGGATGGACAGGGAGCGCGCAGCGTCTTACCGTGTCAGGGTGTACGAAGCTTTCCGTGCTCTCGGAGTCCAGCAGGCAGCCCGTCTCGTGGCCGTTGAGGTGGATCAGCGTTGTTGTTTTGGCGAGCGTGCGTGGACGTGACTGGTCGCGTTGAATGGCCGCGAGCCGTGGAGAAGAACCATCGTCGCAGTCGTCTTCACCCGAGTAGTAGCTGGCAGAACCTTGCGTGCCAGTCCCGGAAGGTGGTGCCCAGGATCTGCATGTGGAGTCGGGATCCCAAGATGGTGGCGCCCAGGACCCGCACGTGGAGTCGGGGCCCCAAGATGGCGGCGCCCAGGACCCGCACGTGGAGTTGGGGCCCCACGATGGCGGCGCCCAGGTCCCGCACGTGGAGTCGGCGCCCCAAGATGGCAGCACCCGAGGGCCCTCGTGGTTGAGGGGGGCGGAGTTAGCGGTGCCGGCGGGCCGACCGGAGCGGCTAAGAGCGGGGGCAGAGAGGTGCGCAGGCCAGGCGCAGGGGCCCGGGGGCGGCGAGGAGAGAGTTGCGCGGTGCGCTGGGGGGTCCCGGAAGGGCCCTGAGGAGAGGGGGAGGCGCGCAGGCCAGGCGCAGGGGCCCGGGGGCGGCGAGGAGAGAGTTGCGCGGTGCGCTGGGGGGGCCCGGAAAGACCCGGAGGAGAGGGGGTGGCGCGCAGGCCGGGCGCAGGGGCCCGGCGTACTGGAGGGGCCAGTAAGGGCCCGGAGGGGGGGATCCCCGGTCGCTGCGCGGTACAGCAGCGACCGATTTGGCCTGGCAGACGGAGGAGAAGTGGCCCATCTTCCCGCAGCTCTTACAGAGGGCGGAGTGGGCTGGGCAGCGTGGGCGAGTGTGTTTCGCGAACCCACAGAAATAGCAGCGGGGCCCCATGGACTTGTCGGGGCGTCCCGCGGCTCAGGCCTGAGGGAGGTTGGGAGCGGCGGATGGCGGTGGGGAAGCGTGCCAGGAGGCCCAGGGTGGGACATAGGCGCGGGCGTTTAAATCGGCGACCTCCAGGGAGGTGGAGAGAGTCCGTGCCTCAATTAAGCTGAGGTCATCTTTCTCCAGCATCTGCTGCTGGATAGCGGCAGACTGCATCCCAGCCACGTAAGCATCTCTGATCAGAAGTTCCATGCTCTCCGTAGCTGAAACTGCGAGGCAGGAGCAGTTCCTCCCCAGGATAGCGAGGGCCTGGTAAAATTGGTCTAATGACTCACCGGGGAGCTGTTGTCTGGTGGCCAGCAGATGTCGGGCGAATACTCTGTTGACTGGTTTAAGAAACTGTCCATTCAGCTTAAGCATGGCCGCATCGTAATCTTTTTCTTCCCTGATCACCGCGGAGGCTGCCGTGCCCACGCTGGAGTGGAGGATGTGAAGCTTCTGTGCCATGGTGGGGGGACTGTTTGCAGACGCCAGGTATCCCTCGAGACATGCCAGCCGATGTTGAAAGATTTCTGAAGCGTTCTGAGTTTGCGGGCTGATGCGGAGGCATTCGGGCTTGATCCGGAGCTCCATCTTCGAAATTCTAGCTTATTAAATTGATGAACCATCAATCGAACGCGAGACGAGTTGCTGTACAAAAGTTAGGCTTTAATAAGCTAGAAGTTAGCCCTGCGGTCGACTACAGTAAATGGACGACCGCCGGGCGTTCTGGCTATTTATACCTCGATCTGGAGGCGTGGTTAACTCAGCCTCTCCACCAATCAGAGAGCCGTCACATGACTGGTCTCAACCAATCGGTCGAGAGGCACATGACCGACCAGGGCCAATGGTAAGCCGGTGTTCTGCACCAATGGCAGACAGCTATGCAAATCATACCACCACACCCCCCATGAACATCTCCTTGCCTTCCCCAGGAAGTCCACCTCCGGGATTTCGCTCCCAACGTAGCTGGCAGCTCCAGGACCCATTCTCTTCCGCAAACACTTGTGGCTCCACAAGGTGGACCCATTGGTCGAGAGGGTACAGCTACTCCATGCAAACCCGCAGTGCGCCTACGTGGCATACCATGACGGCCGCCAAGACACCGTCTCCCTCAGGGACCTGGCACCAGCTGGGTCCCCAACCCCCCCTCTGCCCCAGCGCCACCCTTCCTCCCCCCCAGCACACCTCACCACAGCCCCCGCTCCAGGACGACCGTCCTCCCCTTGGTCCCACCCGCGGATGAAGGTGAGGTCTACACGCTCCCGGAGTCACTGGCGACTAAGCCGATGCCTGCATCGCCACCGGGTCTGCGGCGCTCACAACGGAGGATCAAGGCACCCGATCTGCTGAATTTGTGAACTTTTTGTTAATTTGTAAATAGTTTTCCACTACCCCCGCTGGACTCTTTTCTGGGTGAATGTGGTCGTCACCACTGTTGTATATATCACATATGAGATGTAATACGGTAAGGCTCCTGTGCTACAGGTACGGGGGCAGATCCTTGCCTGTTGGCTCCGCTCAGTAGGCGGAGTATAAATGTGTGTGCTCACCGTGCTGCGGCCATTTCGGCAGCAGCTGCAGGAGGCCACACATCTCAGCTTAATAAAGCCTCGATTACATTCTACTCTCGTCTCGTCGTAATTGATAGTGCATCTCCATGATTATTTGAAAATTGGCCACATGGCCAATCTTCCTGCTTTGGACTACCCGCAGAAATCAATGGACTGATTGGGAGCACATAATTGGTAATTGATGGGAAACAGATTATGCATTTGGGAAGGATAAACAAAGCAACAGAAAACACAACTAATGGTCGGGGTCTATAAAGTGTAGAAGAACAGAGGGATCTTGTGTATATCTATAGATCCCTTAAGGTATCAGGACAGGTGGATAAGATAGTTAAAAAGTCAGAGGAAGACTGTGGTAGTGTGGTGCCTTTAAGAGGTTGGGTTTGTGCTCCACTTGACCGGCTTGGGACCAATCGCGCAAACCTCAACCAATAGAGAGAAAGCGTGGGGTCCTGGGACGATGAGCCCAGGCAGTGTGGGTCCCAGAGCTGCAGAGTCATTGCCCTGTGCCTGTATATAGTTGCCTTTGCTTATTGCTGACAACCCCCCCTTTGTTGTTACTGGAAGTCTCCAGTGTATCGTCTTCATGCACCACAGATACTTTCCTTTATTGGCCAGGGCCTAGTGTTTGAGAGCAGGGAGTTTATACTGGAACTACATAAACTACATATAATAACACTGCATTGGTAAGATCCCAGCTAGAAGGGCTGGTTTAGCTCAGTGGGCTAGACAGCTGGTTTGTGATGCAGAAAAAGGTCAGCAGCACAGGTTCAATTCCTGTACCAGCTTACCCAAACAGGCGGAATGTGGCGACTCGGGGCTTTTTACAGTAACTTCATACTTGTGAAAATAAAAGATTATTATCATTATTAGAGCACTGCATGCAGATCTGGTTACCACATTGTACGTGATTGTACAAGAGGGGGTACAAAGAACATTTATAATGATGTTGCCAGCAAAGGAAAATTTTAGTTATGAGCAAAGATTAAGGGTGGGATTCTCCTGCCTCCTAGCCGCATGGTTCTCGTTCACAAGCAGCAGAATTCTCTACTCACGCCTCTGTCAATGAGAATTCCTATTGAAGTCACACTATGCCACCACCCCACGCTGCCGGGAAACCCACGGGTGAGTGCGCTGCCAGTGGGACCAGAGAATCCACCACCTATGAATGGCCACACAATTCTGGTCAAGATAAAATGGGTTTGTTTTCTTTGGAACAGAGAATTCTGAGGGGAGAAAATTATGTGAGGCCTAGCTGGAGTGGATTGGAAAATCCCATTTCCCTTAGCAAAGAAGTCAATAACCTGGGAGGCATAGATTTAAAGCCATTAGTAAATGAATGAGAGGAGGGTTTAGGATAAATTACTTTCACCCAGAGAGGATGGGTGGGGGCTGGAAGTCAATGCTTGAAAGTAATGGAGGCAGAAACCCTTATTGCATTTCAAAATACTTAGATACACACTTAATATGCCAAAGCCTACAGGGTTACAGATCAGGGCTAGAAGGTGATATTAGACTGGATAACACTTTTTCAGCCAGCAACAATATGATGGGCTGAATGGCTTCTTTCTGTCAACTATTCATTCAGTAGTGATGTATTTCAAAGAGAGTTCATTAAATAGGCATTAGGCTTGTCACATGTAATGGGCCTAACACATGTGTAAGGTGACGACAATATCGCCTAAGGCAATATGGCATTACAGCTTTAGCCTTTGAGATGCAGGAGACATCATGTGGAATCAGTGCTTTTGGGCACAAATAGGTTTAATGGAGTCTAAATTCTCATTACAACTACATTCAAAAAGGATGCGTTTCTGATTGGGTGATATATTGCAACCAGAACCATATCTGTTCTCATCAAGGTAGAGAAAATATAAATATTGAGGAATGAAACATTTCCATTTTGACGGCAATTGTCAAGCATTCCACAATTGCACCGGCCAGATATGTCAAAGCTGAAAAATGAAGAAATCTGCAGTGGAAGAAGGTTTTATGCAGTGAGCTCATTTATATTGATTAGAATCAGTGCATGTGTTTATTGGAGTCATTTGTGGTGAATTTAATTATCATTAAAGTTCCTGATTAAGGTGCTGTCTCTTTTATTAATGTATCGATTGGAATGAATATACACGCTATGGTGGCACTTTAAAGCATTGGTGTTTATCACAGTGACAACCAAAACTGGAATGCTGATTTATCAAGGCATCATTTTAGTGCTCCATCCTCACAGTATTTAGTTGCAGAAATGTTCCTTGTAAAAACATTAAAAGACACATTCACACTCCAGGGCTATATTTATATTTCATAGAAACAGATTTTCACTACTTGTTTGTCATGCTGCAGATTTTTTTATTCCACCCCTTGCTTCACAGCAAAAAATAAACTTCCATCTCTGTAGATCAGAAGGAATGCTCTCCCATTGTTCAGGCAAATTATGTCAATGTGGTTCGAGTTTCTCTTCAGTTTTTTGATGCATTGAAAACATAGCTTTGGGCTGGTGAGTGAAATGAACCATAACAACAGAATAATAGAAACATTGTTTACATTGCATTCCCAAGTTTACTGGATAAATACAGCTGAGAACAGCCATTCAGCCCATCTTAGCATGTCTGTCCAGTAGGGGAAACCCTCAGTTGGTAGTATATTCATAACATTCAACTGTCTTTTAAAAACTCTGTTGCCAATATGACAATTTCAATAGAACTAATGAGGAGATATTATTGCTGATTGGCATCTTATTCTGAGGCCAGTACATTTAGTTCCAGGGTTGATCACTATCATCAGACTTCATAACTGCAGTACCAACATCAAAATATTACGTTATCTTTGAGTTAGACACATATAATACAGAGGATCCGCAATCACTGTTATCATCATCAGCCTTCACGGTATTACATCTGTCCAACATGTTAAAAGTGCATTTTAACATATATGACTGTCGCTACCATTTAGCTTGTCCCATTTTGATCCATCCCAGTCTTTGCTATAATAAAAGCAAAATACTGCAGGTCTGGAAATCTGAAATAAAAGCAGGAAATATGAATTTACAAACATACAAATTAGGAACTGGTGTAGACTAATTAATCCCTCGAGCCCGCTCCGCCATTCAAACAGATCATAGCTAATTTGGTTTTAAACTTAACTACACATTCCCACTACCCCCAATAATCTTTCACTTCCTTGCTTATCAAGAATCTATCTATCTTTGCCTTAAAAATGTTCAAAGGCTCTGCTTCCACTGCTTTTTGAGGAAAAGTTCCAAAGACACATGACCCTTTGAGAGACAACAAAATTCTCCTCATTTCTGTAATAAATCCCTTGGGTGCGATTCTCCGAGCCCCGGCCGGGCCGGAGAATCGCCGCAACCGCGCCACGACGCCCCGATGCCGGCGCGCTATTCTCCGAGGTGCGGAGAATCGGCGCCATTTGCGGCGGCGTGTTTGACGCGGTGCCGGCTGCGGGCCGCTGGAATCAGCGGGGCAGCCGATTCTCCGGCCCGGATGGGCCGAGCGACCGCGCGGAAAAAGCAGAGTCCCACCAGTGCCATTCACCCCTGGTCGCTGATAGCGGGAACTCTGCGCAAAGGGTAGGGGGGTGGCCTGTGGGGTGGGGAAAAGCACTTCTTCATCGGGGTGGGGGGGGCCTCCGATGGGGTCTGGCCCGTGATCGGGGCCCACCATTCGGTGGGCCAGCCTCTCGCCCCACTTCCCACCACCCCCCTCCGGGCCTGCTTTGTTGCGTGGCTGACCCCTGAACCCCCACGCCATGTTGTGTAGGAGACGGCGCACTGAAGAAGTCCCCCACGTATGCGCAGGTTGGCACAGCCCAACTGCGCATGCACGGGTTAGCGCGAAGCCCATTTGGCGCCGAGAAGGGAGGCTGGAGTGGTGTGAACCGCTCCAGCGCCATGCTGGCCCCCTGTGGGGGACAGAATCGGTCATCCCCATGCCCGTTTCGCGCCGTGATGAAATGCGACGGCATTCACGACGGCGCAAACACTTCGTCTCCATTTTGGAGAATCCCCCCCCTTATTGTTAAAGAGTGACCTCTAGTTCTAGATTCTCCCACAAGAGAAAACACCCATTCCACATCCATCACAATACCACTCAGCATCTTATATGTTTCAATCACGTTGCCTCTTACTCATCTAAACGGCAGCAGAGGAGGTACAAACCTAACCTGTTCAACCTTTCTGATAAAACAACCTTCCCATTCCAAGTAACAACCCATTAGACCTTCTCTCAACTGCTTCCAATGCATTTACATCCTTCCTTGGTGGGATTTGAACACGGGCCCAGAGCATTGCCTGTGTCTCTGAATTAGTTGTCCAGTGACAGTATCACTACGCCACTGGCATAATTTAAGGATAGGTCATGGCAGGGAAACCTTGACCATGTGGAATGCTCCTCTTGCGCAATGTGGGAAGTCAGAGTATTGTATACAGGAAGTCTCTCCAGCTTCAGCTGTAGCCTAGCATTTTAGAGTTGGGGCTACAACTGGAGTCACAGTAGAGCATATGCAAGGATGAGATCATAATGGATAGCACAAAAAGTAAGGTGGTCACACAACAGGTTAAAAATGCACAGGGAATGGGAAGCGATGGCATGCTGGTCCAATGGTTAGCACTGTTGCTTCATGGCACCGAGGACCCGGGTTACATCCTGGCCCCGGATCAATGTCCATGTGGAGTTTGCATATTCTCCCCATGTCAGCGTGGGTCTCACTCCAACAACTGCATGGTATAGTATGGTAGCACAGTGGTTAGCATTGCTGCTTCACAGCTCCAGGTTCCCAAGTTCGATTCCTGCTTGGGTCACTGTCTGTGTGGAGTCTGCATGTTCTCCCCGTGTCTGTGTGGGTTTCCTCCGGGTGCTCTGGTTTCCTCCCACAGTCCAAAGATGTGCAGGTTAGGTGGATGAGCCACTTTTAATTAGAAAAGTTAAAAAAAAGGAATGGGGACAGCCAAATAGAGCAAAAGCAGTAGGCAGGTAGTGGAGAGGTCTCCTGGATCCATCTCCCTAATTAATTGGTTTTCCATTGGGATACTGTTGGAGGAGGACTGGAGAGAAATAGTGATAGGGGATTCTATCCTAAGGGATACAGGTAGATGTTTCTGTACCCCTGTATGAATGGGGGGCGGGATTCTCTCAGCCTAGGGTCGGGCCGGAGAATCCCTGCGACTGGCGACTGCCCCGATGCCGACACGCGATTCTCCGCAGAGCAGAGAATCGGCACAAATGGCGTCGCCATGGTTGGCGCGGTGCCTGTCGGGGGCCGCTCTACATAGCCGGTCCACCAATTCTCGGTCCGGGATGGGCCGAGCAGTTGTCGTAAAAACGCTGGGTCCCGCCGGCGCCGTGCACACGTGCTCTTGGCGTGGAATGGTCGGGGAGGGGTGGCCCGTGGGGGGGGGGAGGAAGGCGGGTCTGACCCCTGACCCCAGGGGGGTGGGCCTCTCTGGCTAGGGGCCCATATCCTGCGTCATGTTGCATCGAGGCTGGCGCGCTAAAGGAAGCCACTGCGCATGCGCGCATTGGCGCCGGTGCCACTGCGCATGCATGGATCCCGCGACGTGGACCGCTCCAGTGCCGTGCTGGCCCCTGTAGGGGTCAGAATTGCTGATTCTGAGGCCATGTTGACGCCGTCGAGAAATGCAACCGTGTTTCCGACGGCGTCAACACTTAGCCTCAGGACCAGAGAATCCCGCCCCCTGACCTATATCCTTGCAGGGATTTTGAAAATGCTGTTGGGGAGGGTTTAATCCAGAATGGCAGGTGATGGGGTCCTGAGCATAGAGACAGAAGAGAGGGAAACAAACATAGCAATGAAAGACAGAAATGTAGAAAGCAAAATTGGCAAGCAGAGGAAATAAGGGCGAGGGAAAAATAGGGCCATAGTACAAAAGATTACGTGTAAAAATGTTAATAAGACAAGTTTAAAGGCACTGTATCTGAATGCACAGGGCATTCACAATAAGATAGACAGATTCTCAGTGCAAATTGATATAAATGGGTATGATATGATTATGAAATGAAAATCACTATCGTCACAAGTAGGCTTCAAATGAAGTTACTGTGAAAAACCCCTAGTCACCACATTCCGGCACCTGTTCAGGAAGGCTGGTACGGGAATTGAACCGTGTTGCTGGCCTGCCTTGGTCTGCTTTAAAAGCCAGCTTTTTAGCCCTGTGCTAAACCAGCCCCTGATGATTATGGAGCCACAGATGCAGGGCGACCAAGACTGGGAACTGAATATCCTAGGGTATATGATATTTTGGAATTACAAGCAAAAAGGTTAAGGAAGTGGGGTGGTTTTGTCAGTTAAGGATGAAATCAGTGCCGTAACGAGAGAGATTATTGGCTCAGAAAACTTAGATGTAGAATCAGTTGGTGGAATTAAGAAGCAACAAGGGGAAGAAAACAACAAAATATAATATATAATAATTTCTTATATTGACCACAGTACATGCATCTCTAATTTCCTGTTTAGTGCCATCCCAGACCTTATCACTACTGTTTGGAAGCTTATCAAGTTTTTATGTTTATAAGCCTCCAAACAGCAGTGATAAGGTCTGGGATGGCATTACACAGGAAATTAGAGATGCATGTACTGTGGTCAATATAGAAATTATTATATATTATATTTTGTTGTAGTAATGTTATTAAAAACCCTGGATTCAAAGGCATACCAGCAACATCTTCTAAAGCTGTGATTATAGAGTGGTAAAGATGATGTAATCATTGATTTTTATAATTTACTTGTTTACAGAGGGATGGCTCATAGGATCTTAGTTATAGAAAGGAGGTTCCCTGGGGTGTAAATTATACATGATGCAGTGGCGTTTAGTCCTAGCTAAGAAGGTCTGGGGACATCTCTGTGAGGTACAGATGATGTAATTAATAGGAAGAGCCAGGTCCGCCTGTACTTTTGGTAGTGTTGCGCAGGATTTGAGTCTGACAAGGCAGAAGGATTTTCAAGTTGTAACTGAAAAGGTTTCTCTCCAAAGGTCTGCACAGTGAACAGCAAGTAACCCTCAATGCTAACTTTAGTTATGAATGGATTTGAACTACATTGGGTTGCTTAGATGGAATATATATAGTGGCAGGTGTAGAGGGTAAGTTAAGTTTTTCCTTTTATTTAAGAACTGTTTAACTGATAATTGTAAAACTATTTCTTTGATGTTAATATGGTTAATTCTGTGTTTAAAAAAAGTTTGTTCTAACACAAATATATATTGGTCAGATTCATCATTCCTGGGATGAAGTATCTTTTCCTCAGTTTTACAAATTGCAAATTTTTGGGGGTTTTTCGTCCAGTATCCTAATAAAAACGGGTCTTCTCTGGTTTCCTAACACGACCAAGGCTCCTACAATAATCATGGTTGATTTTAATCTCCGTATAGATTGAGCAAACCAAATTAACATCAATACTGTGGCAGATAAATTACTGGAGTGTGTACATGATGGTTTGTTTAGATCAATACCCCACGAACAAGAACCCACTTCCCCCACACCAGTGTGTGGGCCACATATTATCTCTAATTTTATTTACCATATCTAATTTGCATGTGGCTCCGGTAATAATCCATGGGTTTATTATTTGAGATTTTTTTAGTGCCCAGTTCCTAATATCCTCTCTGCGCAAACTCTTTCCTAGCTCTACATCTTACATTTGTACCTATATGGATCATGACAAATGGATTTTCCCCCTCCCACTGCAAGTTCCTCCCCATCCTTGAGCGGATATTCTGAAACCTGGCACTGGGTAGACATCGTAACTTTTGGATTCTCACTCTTGAGAACAGTGTCTATCTCTCTGACTATGGCGTCCCGACTACCACTACATTCTATTTTGCTCCCCGCACATTTATGGCTTCTTGAACCATAGTGCTATTACCATGGTCAGCATGCGCATCCACATTACAGTGCTTGCTCTTGTCAATGCAATCTAAAAGATCATCTAACTTTTTTGTGAGTTGCAAGGGTTGAGGCTCCTCCACTCCCACCTTCTCGATCCCTTTACTTGCCTATCTCATAGTCACCTCTCCCCCATCCCTGACCACTGAGCAAATCAGATGATGCTGACTGAAGGGGTCTGACTGCCTTCCAAAACAAAATGCCCAAGTAACCTTCTCCCTTACTGCGAAATCATAATGTCTGCAGCTCAGCCTCCTGCTCTTTAACTCTGAGTTAAAGCTCCTCAAACCACAGGGACTTAGTGCATCTGTGATTGCCGAGGAGCTCAGTGACAATTAAGAGCTCCCAATTGCATCAGCCATGACACACCACCTATTCTGCCATCTTCTTGAGTTAATTACATTTATTTTTTCAATTAATTTATAATTTCCCTGTTCAGCCAACTCCCTCACTCACCAAACTCCCAGCTTGACACTCTGCGCACTCAAAGTAGCAACATTGAAGACCAAGTAGCATTGAGTAACCCGTTTTTATATTTTCTGAAAAACAAACGATTCAAGCTCTGAAAACCTGTTTACGGCAGTTACCTAATGAACTAGCCGCAGCTGCTCTTGGAGAACTTGCATATCCCTGATTAAGGCTGAAATAAACTTCTCTGAATTTAAAGAATAATTTAGTTCATGCCAAATTTTTTTAAAATCTAGACTTTAGATAGAAATGAAAACTCCCTCACTCACCAAACTCAGCAGTTCACAGTGCAAAGCTCTGAAGAAGAGTCACACAAACCCGAAACATTAGCTGTTTCTCTCGCTACCGATGCTGCCAGATCTGCTGAATTTCCTGAGCATTTTCTGTTTGTATTTAAGTCTTTGCTGTCCCCGCTCTAATCTCAGAGCATTATGGATTAATTGACTGCTAGCCAACACTCCTCAATCCTGACCTATCTCAATGACACCAGATGTAGCTCTGCCATCCACCCATCCAACAGCATCGGCACAAAAGCAGTGAACGTAATGTACCTGTCATTGGGAGTGGGTGGCTTTGGGCTGTTATTTCCTTTGAAGTATCAAGGCCACTGGCGTCAGTCAACAAGGCTCTTTTGAAGGATGGCCAATATTTTTGGCCTCAGGCTTGAGTGGGAGTAATCACCATGACTGTCTGGTTTATTTGGACTGTTTTGAATCCTGGTGCCTGCAGGATGAAACTTGCTAACTTTCAATTGGCAATGGAGAGGTAACTCAATGTCCTCCCCTACTGGTAATCCATTCCTGTTACAATCCAACTTATGGCCTGGAACATATATTGAGCAAATATAGTGGAACCCCAGTTTGGGGATTTCGAAAGGTTTCCAGTTGTTAGGGGCAATGCATAATCTCTTGCGCATCATATGCAAATCAGAAAATTTAAAAATGTCAAACAAGTGAGAAGAATAAAACACATTTTTATTCAATAAAGATGTGTGTTTCCCACAATTTTTCTAGCTTCTTTGAGGGGCAAACAGAAATGGGAAATGTGCCAGAGTGCCAAGCTGCCGCCTCCACAGCCTTGGCTGTCATTTTTCACTTCTGGGACTTTACACAGGAATTGACAGCAGATGTTTTAAATGAAGCAGCAATGATGAGGATAAATCAACGGATGTATTTTCTGTCATGAATGCCTTAGTGTGAGAACTGGTGGATTCCTGGTCTCCAGCGCTTTTAGAAGAGTGGTGTTTGTGGGGTGCATGGGTTGGAGTGGTGCAACAGGGATGGTTACAATTTGAGGGATGTGTTGTCAAGCACAGAGAAATATATTGGAATGTGGTTAAACACGAAGCTTATCGAGTTTCGTTGGCTTTTTGAAGAAGTTCAAAATCTACTGCACCCAAAATTTTCAATAATTTACAGTCCCTGCACAGCAGAACAGGCGGGTGTAAATCTTGCCGGTTGAGTAACGGGGGCACAGTGTGTTTAAAAAGCTTCAGCGTGTGTCTTAATGACAGACAGCTTGGAGGCAGCAGCCAATACTGCAGCAACTGTCTTGGATTGCAGACAATTGTTATTTTGGAGAATTTCCATTGAACTTCACTCGGTGGGCGTTAGAAACTATAAGGCCTTGAAGGAATCCACCCGAGTAGTTCAAAAGAAACTTAGTCAGCAGAATTCTCCGTTCCTGAGACTAAGTGTTGACGTCGGGGCAGGATTCACAGAGTTCTACAACAGCAAAACTAGGGTTGCACCTGAACCAATTCAGAGACCATTGAGGGGCTAGCACCGGCACCACATGGAACACAATTGATTCCAATGTGAAAAGGTTTGGGATTCGCCGGATTCATGATTGACACTCAGGAGGCTAACAAGCTGCTGTCTACACATGCATCACTCCCCCCACACACACCATCCCAGCTAACTATGGCACTGGTTGCGCTGGAGTGCGCCTTCCCATTGATAGGTCGGCTGGGGCCAGAGGGAACCTGGGGAGGGGATTTCCTGGAAGGCCACCCATGTGAGCCGTGGTACTAAGTTCATAGTGGGCAGTCAGTGACATGCACAGCTGCATGGCTGCATTGCAGGCTGTGGCAATGACGTTCCATGCCCGTCCACCCCGGCCCCACAGCCCATCTCCTGGCCACCCCAGCGATTCCCCCTGACCCTGGCAGAACCCCCCCGGCAACTTAAATGCGCAACTATCAGAAAACAATGGTGATGTTGAACACTTTCGCACCCCCTCTCTCGCCCTCAGCAGCCACAGCGCCTGTTGATGCACGATCAATCACTACCAAAGCGAGATTGTAGTCCAATTGAAGGCTTTAACGAACAAGTAGTTACCCCAGCAGCTCCGGTACAAAATGACTGCTGTAGATGAAACACAGACTCTTATGCTCCGCCTGCTGGGCGGAACCAGCAGGCAGGTTCTACCACTCATACTACAGTATAAGGTACATCCCACCTCGGTACCGCGATACCACTAATATAGCTTACCACATCTGTTTCATGCTTTTTGAAATCACAAGTGAACCTCGCCGTCAGCAATTTGCCCCGGTCGAGGCGGAGAATCGTGGAGGCCCTGGAAAATACCGGGTCAGACCCGCTAATGATATGTCAATGGTGTATATCGTGCGTGTGGAGTGGAACGCATTGACACCACTGTCGAGGCATCGGAGAATTGCAATTTGGAATGAAACTGGCATCCGCCATGATTTCGGCGTCAAAAATGATTCTCTGCCCAATCGTGTTTCCCAATTCTGCCGATGGAGAATCCCACCTAGTTTATTTAAAATCACTGTAATATACATCACACAGTAGATCCCAATTGGATCTGCCTTGCCTGTGCCTAACTGGCCGGCTTTATATATCCTACAACTACACATTGTTTAGCGGTCTCCTTCCCCCTTAACGGGGAAACGAATATTCTGCAAGGTCCTCATGGAAGTTAACTGTTCTGACTCCTTGAGATCAGGACTACACAGTGCTCAGTGCAGGGCAGGGTAGCTGCCAGGAGAAGGGTCCTGCGCCGGGAGTGGGTGTGCCTCAAATCATTTACTTCCATGCCTTGTATTTCCTTCATCCCTCACTCTGTACTTTCCCGGGACAGCAAAATTTGTGTGGCATATTGTAGGTTCAGGCAAGATTCGGCCAAGAGTTTCTTTTGGATGGCAGAATTGTAAATGCCACATGCTAAGCGGTCTTGCAGCATTTCCTGCTGGGTAATGCTGTATTCGCAAAACTCTGCAATCTTTCGCAACCATGACAAGTACTCAGTGATGGATTCACCCAGGGTTCATTCCGCGATGTTAAAACAATACCGTTGTATGATAATGGATGGTGTTGGGTTAACGTGCTGCCCACTCGAGTTATTAGTTTGTTAAAGGTTTGTGAGTTGGTGCTGCTGGGTAGGTAAGGTTGCGTATTACTCCGAACGTTTGTGCGTCACAGGCAGTCAACAAGATGACTGCCTGGAGGTCATCCTCCATGATATTGTTGGTCCTGAAAAGGTAAAGCATTCGCCCCACATGCTGATTCCAGTCTTCCAAGCTGATGTCAAAGACATTTAACCGTCCGAACAGAGGCATAATAAAAAGAGAAATCCAGCCTTTATCCAATAGTGATCAGGAAGTGCCTTATCCGATGTTGTAGCAGCGTTGATAGTTATCCAGTTTAAACCTCGTCACCAGATTCATTTTATTTATCTATTTATTCTAAAATATTTTTACTGGGGGCATTTTCAAATATATGCAAAACAAAGAAAAACAGCAGCAACATTAACAAACAACAAGCAATAACCACATCCGAACTGCCCCCCTCTCCTCCCAATCAGTCCCTCCACCCCCATTTTCACTGATATTAACAAACCGCAAATGAAAAAAAGGAACACCCACCCTGCCATACCCCATTCCCACCCCGATGACATTTTACCACTCCTTAAAGAAGTCGATGAACAGCCTGCACCTCGAGAGGAACCCCTCGTCCAGCCTCCAGGTAGCTAACTTTATTTTCTCTAGGTGCAGAAACTCCGCCAAATCGCTCCCCCATGCCGGCGCTCTGGGGCGGCTCCGATTCCCGCCACCCAAGCAATGTCCACCTCGGGGCTATCAGGGAGGCAAAGGCCAACACATCAGACTCTCCCCCAACCAGTGCTCCCTGGTCCTTCGACATATCAAATATTGCCACCCACGGGCTCGGACCCACTTTTACCCCCAGAATCTTTGACATTGTGTCTGCAAACGTTTCCCAGGACTCTCCAGCCTTGGACATGCCCAAAACATGTGAACAGGGTTCGCCAAACCCTTTGTACACGGCCCATACCTATCCTCCACCCCTGAAAAGAACCGACCCATCCTGGAGACTGTCATGTGTGCCCTATACACCACCTTAAACTGGATGAAACTCAGTCTCACACACAATGAGGATGAGTTTACTCTTCGTAATGCCTCACTCCAGAGCCCAGCTTCCAAAACTAACTCCTCCTCCATTGAAGTTCACTGTCTCCCCATTAGCTCCCCATATATGTCCCATACCCTCCCTTCCCCTATCCCGTTCTTGGACAGAATCTTATCCTATAGTGCTGAGGACATCATTTCCGGGAAAAAAGCTAGCTCCTTCACCATAAATTGCCTAACATGCAGGTATTGCAACCCATTCCACTTTGGTAGCTCCAACTCCAACTCCTCCAACTCCTTTAACTCCGCAAGCCATCCCCCCAATGAACAAATATTCTACCCCCATCCACCACCACTCCCTGAACTTAGAATCTAACCTAACTAGCACAAACCTGTGGGTTGTCGCAAATCAGCAACCCCGGAGACATGCCCTCCATTTTGAAATGCTGCCGACATTGGTTCCACACCCTCAACACTGACACCACCACAGGATTCATGGAATACCTGGTTGGAGAAGGACAGAAGAGGCGCCAGTGATGATGCCCTCAAACTGGTCCACCTGCATGAGGCCGCTGCATTCTGTCCACACACCAACCTTTCCCCCACCACCCACCTCCTAATCCTTGCGATGTTTACTGTACAATAATCATTCTGCAAGTTCGGCACCATCAATGCCCCCCCCCCACTTATCCCTCGCTAAGAATACCCTTCTAGTCTTGGGTACCTTACCTGCCCATATGAACGCCAAGAACATTTGCTTGATCCTCCGAAAAAAGGACTTGGACACAAAGATTGGAAGGTTCTGGAAGACGAACAAAAACTTTGACAACACTGTCATCTTTACCATCTGGACCCTTCCAGTTAGAGATAACTATAAAACATCCTACCTCTTAAAATTCTCCTTCATTCCCTTCACCACATTCACCAAATACAACACGTTGAGCTGAGCCCAGCTCTGCCCACTTGTATCCCCAAGTATCGAAAGCGCCCCAACCGGCCAAAATGGCAACTTCCCCAGACTCTTCCCCTGCCCCCGCGTGTTGACCGGGAGCAACTCGATCTTCCCCATGTTGAGCTTTTATACACCGAAAACAAACTGAACTCCCAAAATCCCTCAAAATTCCCTTCACCCTGCGTTACTAAACAATGAGAGAGCAGTGGATAAGGGATTTTCAAAGTTGACCTGTCAGTCACCTGCTTTGTCTGTGACATCAGTGTGACCAGATAATTTAAAAGCTTGTCAGCTTATCTGTGCTCTCTGCCAAGGGCACTGCCTGAGCAATGGTGCCAGCCCTTTATATGTCAGGCTACAACCTCCTTCCAGTTCATTGGCAGACCGTGCTGCCAGTGGACTCCCTGCTCTTGGTTTATACTTCGCCAGGATCCAAGGCTCTGCAGTATTAAATGTCCGTCAGTCCCACCAGTCAGGCTTGGCCGCTTGCCATTTAATTGGATCAGGAGAAGAGTATTGGGACAGAGTGCACATGCTGCTCGCTTTGACTTTTGCCAGCAGTAGCCCTTTTCCTGCTGTTAAATCCAGTCCAAGATACTAGGAGGGCATGTCACAGCTAGTCACTTCATATTACACCACACCACATAGTCATGTATCTCCTGGGAGAAGCAAAATAAAACCTGGCTAAACAAATGGCCAAGCAATACTATAATCTTAAATCACAATAGCACAGTGATGAGCACTGTTACTTCACAGCGCCAGGGTCCCAGGTTCGAGTCCCAGCTTGGGTCACTGTCTGTGCGGAGTCTGCACATTCTCCCTGTGTCTGCGTGGGTTTCCTCCATGATAATGATGATAATGGCGTAGTGTAGGTTAGATGGCCTTTAGTTTTTGACTTCCCATGTCGGTGCAACATCGTGGGCCGAAGGGCCTGTACTGCGCTGTATCGTTCTATGTTCTATGTTCTATCTCTCTGGCCAGGTGAACTACCAAATGTGCTGTTGCCAGCTTGACCAGAATAT
Organism: Scyliorhinus canicula; assembly: GCF_902713615.1. Taxonomy (NCBI): domain Eukaryota; kingdom Metazoa; phylum Chordata; class Chondrichthyes; order Carcharhiniformes; family Scyliorhinidae; genus Scyliorhinus; species Scyliorhinus canicula. The sequence goes on along the minus strand of NC_052148.1, from coordinate 210,907,288 downwards.
GATGGCAAGGCCGCAGGGACAATTTCCATTGATCCTCAGGTCCTTTGCTTCAGCCACACACTGAGGCCAGAGGGTTTGGTGCACTTAAGCAGTGCTGAGCCTACGGGCTCAGACTAATTTCCAGATCTCGACGCCCAAAGTATCCATTTTCCTTACAGTTCAGAGAGAGGTTAACATCAGACATGGAGAAGTCTGGCACTGTGAAGCATGCATGTTTCCAATTTAAATTCGACTAGACGTATTTTCTGTACAGGGTATTTCAATTTTTTTACATTTTATTTCTCCAAAATAGCACCCTTGGATCATTTCATGCATGCCCACATCTTTTCTATTCCCAAGTTTAATGAATAAATGATACAATAGACTTTCCTACTTCCTAATTTTATCTCTAGCTGAAGTCTTCTGGTAAATAAAACCTTTTGCAGGAGCTGGCATATAATGGCCTGATAAGGTTTATTGGCTCAAGGGTAAAAATCAATCAGTTCCACTCAATAGAAGGATTATTTATTTGTAGAAAAAAAGGCAGAAGAGCTTTGAAATGCACCAGGCTAAACGGGTGACAGATAAGGACCAAAAACATGACTTGCTGTGATTTTCATTTCCCTTTCAGTTATCTTTTTCTAACTGCTTCCTCCAGAGCTGGGTTTAATTCCTTAAGGACTACAAAAGCATTCACTAATTGACATTGATTATTGGACGGGAAAAAAAATAGCCAGCCTGCTCTATCACCAGACAACGAGGGGGGAAACATGATTCTATCAGCAGAATTAACATTTATTCTGTGTTTGTCTGTTTCCATGCAATCATGCCCTTCTGACTGATCCATCAAGGGTAATGAATTCAGGCAGCCAAGTGCTAAACATATCAATGATTGCATGTTGCATTTTGCCATTCAGTTATGGTTCATTTATCATCTCTATTTATTCTAAGATTCTCTAAATACCCTTCTGTTTTTTTAACTGTCTATGTAACTGTCTAACATTCCAATGGTTTCATATTTCTCCTTTTTAATATGCTTTCTTGATTGCTCAAAATTGCAAAAAGCATATTCAGAAATGTTTACATTTGAAAGATAGTTATGGTGGACGCATGATGTTGTTTAGCTGAAGTCTCACAAACGTCAAGGAAGCACTCACAGAATATAAAGGCCGTGATATCAACCAGAAGACAGACCTGGGATGTGGATAGTGGAGAAGAGTGTTGGATGAATAGACTTGTTTTTAACTAGAATGCCTCTTTAGTGATATCTTGACCAGGAAGTGAATCAAGAAACTGATCCAGTGGGTGTTAATGAAGCTGTTCTCCGAATAAATAGATTAGCAGCTACATGACGGATTATTTTCTGGCTTTCTTGCCCCAAATAATTTCTAAAAGTTATTAATTAATATTACGATACCTTGCAGGAAAGGTTCTGCCAAGACAACATTAATATTCCAATTTCCTGGTGGACATAATTTGTATGAGACTATTCATACTCGTTTGCAATGAACTGGAGGCACCTTCATAGATTAATTGATACATTTCTCTTGCTGGTAATAAATTGAAAAGTAAATCCGGGGGGGGCTAGCCCTCCCGAATCTACAATTCTACCACTGGGCGGCAACAGCCGAGCGAGTAAGGGGATGGATCCAGGAGCCAGAAGCCAAATGGGTGCGTGTGGAGGAGGCCTCCTGCATGGGGACCTCCCTCCGGGCCCTCGCCACGGCAGCACTCCCATCCCCACCCAAAAAACACTCCAGCAGCCCAGTGGTGACAGTCACCCTCCAATCCTGGAACCAACTGCAGCAGCAATTTGGCCTGACCAAAATGTCGGACAAGGCTCCCATCTGCAACAACCATAGGTTCACACCAGCATTGACTGACGCCACCTTCAAAAGGTGGAGGCAGGACGGGGGGGACACTGACAGTCAGGGACCTATACATGGACAACAGGATCGCAACACTGGACGAACTGACAGAGAAATTTCGGCTAGCTGGGGGGAACGAGCTACGGTACCTGCAGCTCAAAAACTTCCTACGAAAGGAGACAAGGACGTACCCACAACCGCCAAGACAGACACTACTGGAAGACCTACTGGATGCAAGTATCCTAGAGAAAGGGAACTGTAGCGACATGTATGACCGACTGGTAGAAAGGGACGACACCGTACTGGACGCAACAAGAATGAAATGGGAGGATGACCTGGGGATTGAGATAGGGTGGGGACTCTGGAGTGAAGCACTGCATAGGGTCAACTCCATCTCCACGTGCGCAAGGCTCAGCCTGACGCAACTAAAAGTGGTACATAGAGCCCACTTAACAAGAAACCGTATGAGTAGGTTCTTCCCGGAGGTGGAGGACAGATGTGAACGGTGCCAAAGAGACCTGGCCAACCACACCCACATGTTCTGGTCTTGCCCCAGACTTGTGGAGTACTGGACAGCCTTCTTCGAGGCTATGTTCAAAGTGGTGGGGGTGAGGGTGGAGCCATGCCCGATAGTGGCGGTCTTCGGGGTTTCAGACCAGCCAGACCTATTCCTGGGGAGGAGGGCGTACGCCCTTGCCTTTGCCTCCCTGATCGCCCGCCGTAGAATCCTGTTTGGCTGGCGGTCAGCAGCACCGCCCAGAGCTGCAGACTGGCTGTCCGACCTCTCGGAATCTCTCCAAATGGAGAAAATCAAATTCGCCATCCGAGGGTCGGACGACGGCTTCCACAGAACGTGGGAGCCATTCATGCAATTGTTCCGGGACTTGTTTGTGGCCAACGTACAAGAGGAAGAATAGTCGGGTGGCCAAGAATCAGGGGAAAATGGACGGGAATCGGGGGAAGGTAGCCGGGGCGGGGGGGGGGGGGGGGGGGGGGCGGCTACGGGTTCGTTATGGGGGTTTGATGGCTAGCTAAGGCCCAAAACCAAACTGTAAATAAATGCCTATAAACATGTGCCTCGGCCATATTGGGGAATGTAAAATAGGTAAGCCGGCTAAAGGGGGCGGCCACAGTTGTTATTACGAAGATGCTTACCTGTAAATATACATGTTAATTTTTGCGTGTTTTTTTTCCCTCTCTAATAATTTGTTATTTGTTCAATATAAAATATGAAAACTCAATAAAAAACATTTTAAAAAAATAAAAATTGAAAAGTAAGATTTATATATTATTGCATAATAAAGTTATCGAGATACAACTGAAGGAAGCACAGGTTGCAGAATCAGAACTGCATTAATGTAGCCTTATTCCTGTCCGACACTCCTTGTGAGTGCAGCTTCCCTGCTGGAAGTGTGGGATATCTCTGGTTTGTGGACCTTCCAAACTTAGACTGATCAGATCTAAGCTCCGCAGTTCTACCTCATTCATCGTGAATGGTGATGAACAATTAAACAGCTGACTGGAGGAAGAGGCTCCACAAATAACAAAATCGTCAATGGTGGGGAGCCCAGAATATCTGTGCAAAAGATAAGGCTGAAGCATCTCAGCTATCTTCAGCCAGAAGTGCCAAGTGACTGATACATCTCGGCCTCCTCCTGAGGTCCCTACCATCAAAGACAACCGTTGTCAGCCCAATTCACTTCAATCCATGTGAGATTAAGAAATGGCCGAACGCACTGGATACTACTAAGGCAGTGTTTCTGACAATATTCTAGTATTAGTACCGAAGCCTAATGCTCCAAGCTAGCTGTACCATAGGCAAGCTACAACATTGGCATCTACCGACAATGTGGAAAATTGCCCAGGTGTGTCTTGCCCATAAAAAGCAGTACAAATCCACCCCAATCGATTAATGGCCAACAGTCCACTCTTAATCATCAACAAAGTGATTGACGGCTTAATCAACAGTGTTTTAATAGCTTTAACCTGTTCACTGACACATAGTTTGGGTTGTTCCAGTGTCATTCAATTCTTCTTTGAATACAGCCTTAACCCAAACATAACAAAGGAGCTGAACGCAAGAGGTGAGATGAAAATCGCGGTCCTTGACATCAAAGCAGCATTTGTCCATTGGTGTGCTGCATCAAGGAGCCCCAGCAAAATGGAAGTAAATGGGAAACAGGGGGAATCTTTCGTTGGTTGGAGTCATACCTGGCACAAAAGAAGATGGCTGTGGTGGTCAATCACCTCAGCCCCAGAGCATCACTGCAGGAGTTCCTCAGGGTAGTGTCCTAAACCCAGCCACCCTCAGCTATTTCATCAATGAATTTCCCTCCATCATCAGGTCAAAAGTGGGGATGTTCACAGATGACTGTGCAGTGTTCAGCACCAATGAGTTTCCTCAAGTACCGAATCAATCAGTGCCCGTATGTAGCAAGACCTGGACACCTTCAGACTTGGGCTGAGAAATGGCAAGTAAAATTCATACCACATAAGTGCCAAGCAATGAGCATCTCCAACAAGAGAGAATCTAACCATTACCCTTTGACATTCAATGTCTTTACTATCACTCAATCCCCATCCTCAACATCCTGGAGGTTGCCATTCACCAGAAATTAAACTTGACCAGCAATATAAATACTGTGGTGATGGATCTCTGTGTCTATTCGGAACGCTGGATACGTTACCCCTTCTTAGCTCCAAATTAACAGAAATTCAGGCTGTGCTTTTTTGGCAAATTTACGTTGAACTTTATTGCCAGCTTTTAGAGTCTACTGGTAAAGTCTTGGTTACAATACAAACTTAGGTGAGATTGATTGTCTTTAGCAAGTACAGTGGTTGAGTTTAAAATACAACTCGTGGTAAGTAGAGTCTACGGGTAAAGTCTTGGTTACAATACAAACTTAGGTGAGATTGATTGTCTTTAGCAAGTACAGTGGTTGAGTTTAAAATACAACTCGTGGTAATTCTTCAAATCATAATACACATTCCAGATTGATTTAAACAAAAGATAAATGGCGATAGCAAAGGCAACAGCAAGACATAGGTTTCAGAAAGTGATAGATTGATTCCGGAATTAATTTTTCCATCCCGACAAGTGATTTTTTAAGAAGATTATTATCTTAAAGTTTCGCCTTCTTTACAGCCGTGATTGGCTTCAACTAATTTATAATTCACCCAATTCGACCAAGCTGTCTGTCAATTTAAGAGATAAATGTTTTGGTGTAATTTTCCATACCCTGGCTTGCCAATTATTCCTCTAACATTAATTAGATTAAGACAGTTTTCGAAAAGGCTGGTTTAGCTCACAAGGCTAAATCGCTGGCTTTTAAAGCCGACCAAGCAGGCCAGCAGCACGGTTCAATCCCCGGACAGGCGCCGGAATGTGGCGACTAGGGGCTTTTCACAGTAACTTCATTGAAGCCTACTCGTGACAATAAGTGATTTTCATTTCATTTTCATGAGCCTGACTGACTGTTACCATGGAAAAGGATCTGTCCAGGCCTGGGAAGGCATCTGCATGCAATGGAGTCTTTTGTCACTGGCCTTGGATTCTGGCCAGTCTTGAACAACTTGCAAAATGTAAACATTTAAAATCTTACCTGATTAGTTCCCAGCTAGTCAGCTTTTCCTCATTCTCATGGTTAATATGATTTAGTCAATTGCTCTTAATCATTTCTCAATTAAACCTTTTATCCATCTCATCTATAGCTAACCAGAAAATCTGATTTCTATCACGTGGCTGCAAGAGCAGGCCAGAGTCTGAGAATTCTGCAGTAAGTAACTCATCTCCTGATTCCCCAAAGCATGTCTGCCATCGAAAAGGTACGTGTCAGGAGTGTGATGGAATACTCTCCATGATTTGCCTGGATTTGCGCTACTCCTACAATACTCAAGAAGCTCAACACCAACAAGGGTAAGCATCCCACCTGAATGGCACCCCATCCAGCATCTTAAAAATTCAGTCCCTCCACCACCTTTGCTGCAGTGTCTACTGTATATAAAGTGTACTGCAGCAAATCACCAAGGACCCTTTAACACCACCTTCCAAACCAGTGACCTCTGCAACCCAGAAGAACAAAGACAACAGATACATGAGAACACGACCAACTGTACGTTTCCCTCCAAACCACACACCACCCTGATTTGGAACTATATTGACTTTCTTTCACTGTCACTGGGTCAAAGTCCTGGTACTCACTGCCTATCAGCAATGTTGTTATTCCTGCACCACATGGACTGCAGTGGTTCAAGAAGGCCATTCACCACTACCTTCTCAAGGGCAAAGAGGGATGGGCAACAAATGCTAAACTCGTCAATGACCACATTCCCTGGAGGAATAAATAAACAAAAATAAATGACCTAAAGACAAGGGAATTCCTTGGATATGTTCCTACAGTTTGCTTCCAGCCACTGACCACATGAATAATACTTCTTTCTAGAATTTCTATTAATGGGATTTTGCTAGATTATACAAAAACTTCTGAAAGTAGTAAATTTGGCCAGTAAGTCAATGGGTGAGATTCTCTGACCTCCCAGGACATGTTTCTCGGTGGCAGGAGGCAGTACACCGTTGCCCGGCAGCGGGATCTTCTGGTCGAGCCACCGTCAATTGAATTTCCCATTGAATCCACCGTCACTGGAAACGGAACATCCCGCTAGCGTGAACAGCTGGAAGACCTCGCCCAAGATCTGCGTTAAACAGGACACCAAGGAATTTAGCATGATATATTATGTTTTGAAAGAGGGGTAATGGGAGTCAGGAAATAAACTTCAAGGTTTCCATTCCTTTTCCTGCATTATTGACAAATGAATCAAGTCTGAAGTTCATTCTCTGGAATTTAGTAGCTGCCAAATAAAATTGATTAAATGGCTTGGACTGCATGAATCTCAACCAGCTAACAGAGAACAATTTCATGTTATTGCAGCTTGCCATATATGTCTCCAAATCAAAGAACCAATATCCCATAGCAAGGATTTATTAGTAGCTTAATAACTGATATATATATATATATTATATATATATATATATTAGAAGAACAAAATAAATAACATTGATGAAGCATTCTTGTCATCCAACAAGAGTGTCATGTTTGATTTTGTTCACCAAGTGTGACAGTGGCTAGATGATCCCATCTAACTACAGCCTGACCTAATTTTCCAGAAAATATACTGTACAATGAAAGATGGGAGAAAATGTCTTTCCAAGACTGTGTTGTAACATGCCTTAAAAGGTTGGCGGCTTGCCATCATTAGAAAGGAAGTGTGTCATGTTCTTGCTTTGTCCTGCTCATAATAGCAATGTAATCAACGATAGAGGTGTATCTTAACACAGGATATGTAATGCGGTCCAAGTGAGCTTGAAAGAGATTTGTTTTATACATTCAAGGGATGTGGGCTTCAATGGTTAGGCCAGAATTTATGGCCCATCCTTAATTTCTCTTAAGTAGATGATGGTAAGCTGCCTTCTGTTCCGCTGCAGGCCTTGTGGTGTAGGTATACCCACAATGCTTTTGGAAAAGGAGTTCCAGAACCTTTACCCAGTGACAGTGAAGCAATGGTGATATATTTTCAAGTCAGGATGGTGACTAACATGGAAGGAAACCTCCAGGTAATGGTACTCCCATGTATCTGCTGCCCCTGGACTTCTAGATGGTAGTGGTAATGGGTTTGGATGATGCTGTCTGAGGAACCTCGAATTTCTGCAGTGAATCTTGTAAATGGTGCACACTGCTTCTATTGTGCATGGGTGGTAGAGGGAGTGAATGTTTGTGGCGAGGTGCAAATCAAGCAGGTTGCTTTGTCCTGGATGGTGTCAAGTTTCTTGAGTGTTGTTGGAGTTACCCTCACCCAGACAAGGGGAAAGTATGCCATCACACTTGTGCCTTCTAGATGGTGGGCAAGCTTTCGGGGGTCAAGAGATGAGTTACTCACCATAGGGTTCTGAACTTCTGACCTGCTCTTGTAGTCACAGTATTTATATCGCTAGCCTAGTTATGGTTCTGGTCAATGGTTATGCCCAGAATGTTTATTGTGGGGGATTCAGCAATGGTAATGCCATTGAATGTCAAGGGATAATGGTTAGATTTTCTCTTTTTGTAGCTAGTCATAGTCTGGCACATGTGTGGCACAAAGGTTGCTTTCTAATTGTCAGCCCAAGCTAAATATTGTCCAGGTCATGCTGCAGTTGGACATAGACTGCTTCAGTATCAGAGGAGTCGCAAATGATGCTAAACAATGTGCAGTCATCAGCAACCTCCTCACTTCTGACCTTATGATGGAAGGAAGGTCATTGATGAAGCAGCTGAAGATGGTTGGGCCTCGGACACCGCCCTGAGGAACTCATGCAATTATATAATTGAGCTGAGATGACCGCCCTCCAACAACTGCGTCAATGAGGCATGTAGAATATTCCAGAGCATGATGCCACAGATTGTGGTTGAGTACAATTCTGTTGCTGCTGATGAGCCACAGCACCTCATGGTTGTCCAATCTTGAATTGCTTCATCTGTTTGAAATCTATCCCATTTGCCCGGTGGTAGTGCCACACAACCCAATGGAGTCTATCCTCAATGTGAAGCTGTGACTTCATTTCCACAAGGACTGTGTGGTAGTCACTTCTACCAATACTGTCATGAACAGATGCATTTGCAGCAGGTAGATTAGTGAGGTCAAGAATGTTTTTCCCTCTTTTTGGTTCCCTCACCACCTGCTACAAATCTAGTCTAGCAGTTGTGTCCTTTAGTACCCAGCCAGTTTAATCTGTAGTAGCACTACGGAACCACTGTTGGTGATGAACATTGAGTTCCCCACGCAATGAGGATGCCATCCTCAGTGCATCCTCCAAGTGGTGTTCAACATGGAGGAGTGCTGACTCATCAGTTGATGAGGGATGGTACATGGCAATCAGCAGGAGGTTTTCTTGCCCATGTTTGACCTGATGCTTTGTGTCGTAGGTTCACGGAGACAGAAGTCCCTTCATCAGAATTCCTTTTATTTACAAAGCCAACAGTCGAACAAGCATGTGCATTCAGCTTGCTGTCTACACTGGGAGTGCGGAGGATCTGACACTCCCCGATATATACAGAGACAGGGGTTCCCGGATTGTGCCACTAATAGAACATAGAACATAGAACAGTACAGCACAGAACAGGCCCTTCGGCCCTCGATGTTGTGCCGAGCAATGATCACCCTACTCAAACCCACGTATCCACCCTATACCCGTAACCCAACAACCCCCCCTAACCTTACTTTTTAGGACACTACGGGCAATTTAGCATGGCCAATCCACCTAACCCGCACATCTTTGGACTGTGGGAGGAAACCGGAGCACCCGGAGGAAATGCACGCACACACGGGGAGGACGTGCAGACTCCGCACAGACAGTGACCCAGCCGGGAACCGAACCTGGGACCCTGGAGCTGTGAAGCATTTATGCTAACCACCATGCTACCGTGCTGCCCATCAGGGAACTCATATTCTAATTGGCCAATCTCAAAGGCCTGGCCTAAGTCATTACACCATGAGACATTATGGGGTCGGGAGTCAACGCAGATGACTCCTAGAGTAACTCCCACCCAACTGCATACCACTATGCCACCACGTCTGCTGGGTCTGTCCTGCTGGTGGGACAGGACTACACAGGGAGGATGATCGTGCTGTCTGGGATAAACCAGTAGAGTATGATTCCCTGAGTATGACTATATCAGGCTGTGCTTGACTAGTCTGTGAGACAGCTCTCCCAATCACAAGCCCCAGATGTTAGTCAGGAGGACTTTACAGGGTCGACAGGACTGGTTAGCTTTTGTCGTTTCTGGTGACAAGGTCAATACCATGTGGTCCGTCTGGTTTCATGCCTTTGAAACTTTTTAGCGGTTTGATACAACTGAGTGGTTTTCTAGGGCAACTGTGGTCAACTGTGTTGCTGTGAGTATGGAGTCACACATACACTCGCAGATTTCCTTCCCCAAAGAAGATTAGTGAGCCAGATGGGTTTAATACTACAATCAACACTGGCTTTGTGGATTTGAACCCAGGTCCCAAGAACATTACGCTGTGTCTCTGGATTACTAGTCCGGTGATAATACATCTACACCACCACCTCCCTGACTAACAGATAACCTGAAAGCAAGTCATTGAAAATGACATCTTTGAATGGGGTGCGAAATGTAGTAACCTCTCGGAACTTCTCTGTGAGATGTGCAGACCAGTAGCCGTGGTTGACATCAAACTTAGAGAAGAATTTTGCACCTGAACATTTCAAATCTGTGTTTAAACATCGTGAATAGAGGCATACTCTCTTCTTTATGACACATGTAATTGAGCTGCACCAGTCTGTGTGCTCTTGTACTCTCCGAATGATTATGTCTTTCTCCATTTTGTCTAGTTCAACCTTTAATTTGTCTTGTAAGTGGATGCTGCACTATGTGGTGGATCTTGATGTTGCGATCCCTTAAAGGCATATTACATCAAACTGGAAGCATTGGCAGGATTGATACCGGGAACATGGAAATTTTCTGTCCATTTCTTGATAATGATAAACTGCGACAGCCCTAATGAAAACATGGAGGCCTAGCAGGATAGGCTGGTGCAAAATCTATCAGTTTTGAACAAAAGAATCATTTAAATCTTTTTTAAAGGGGTGAGATAATATAAAACTGCTTGTTCAATTCATAACATAAAGCTATTTTATTAACTGTATCTATATTGGCAACCTTTGCGCCAAATGTTTTAACTTATTGGGCAGAAATTAACGCTCCACTGCGGATCGATTTGGAGTTTGCGTAGGGTGGGGGTGGGGCATAAAATGGACACTTTTCCCTGCCCCACCTCAAGTTGTGCCCCCACCTTTGTTCCAGTTGAGACATTAATTCGCCAGTTAATCTGGTGGCTAGTTTTGTGTGGGTGAAGGAGACACATCCTGAGTGAGTGATACACATCCAGAGTGGGAATTGGAACTTGGTAATTTGGTGCAGTGAGGTAATTTGGTGCAGAGTGGGAGAAGGTGCTTTTCCCCTACCGTTTTGTTCTCTTTCTTCTGGCCTGTAACTATTAATCAGCAGGGAAAGAACCAGAGAGCATCCCGGGAAGGTAAGTGATTTATATTACCTTTTCAAATTGTGGGGGGGGGGGGGGGGGGGGGGGGGACTGAAGTGACATCTGTGACCTGATTGGCTGGTTGGGAATCTGTTAAATTTGAAAAGAAATATAATATTGCAGAACAAATCTAATTGATTAACTAGATAGTGGAGTAACTAAACCTGAGGGCAGTGATTGGTATTTAGCATTTAATTTTAGAGTAAAAATCATCTAGCGTCAGGGCCATATAGTTAATTGTAACTCAATCTAACAATAATTCAAGTGTTTATTTTAAATTAATTAATTAGTGCTTAAATGTCACTCAGCGGGGTGCAGTGCTCCAACTCTGAGATGTGGCAAATCTGTGACGCTCCCAGCGCTCCAGTCGACTACATCTGCAGCAAGTCTAACCATTGGCAGCTCCTCACAGACCACATGATTCAGTTGAAGCAGCAATTGGATGTACTTAGGAGCATGCAGGTGGCGGAAAGCGTCATAGATAGGAGTTATAGAGACGTGGTCACACCCAAGGTTCAGGCAGAGAGATGGGTGACCACCAGAAGGGGCAGGCAGTCAGTGCAGGAATCCCCTGTGGTTGTCCCCCTCTCGAACAGGTGTACCACTTTGGATACTGTTGGGGTATCAGGGGAAAACAGCAAGAGCCACAGCAGTGGCACCACGGCTGGCTCTGATGTTCAGCAGGGAGGATCAAAGCACAGAAGAGCAATAGTCATAGGGGACTCTATAGTCAGGGGCACAGATAGGTGCTTCTGTGGACGTGAAAGAGACTCCAGGATGGTATGTTGCCTCCCTCGTGCCAGGGTCCAGGATGTCTCAGAACGGGTAGCAGGCATCCTGAATGGGGTGGGCAAACAGGCAGAGGTTGTTGTGCATATTGGTACTAACGACATAGGCAGGAAGGGGTATGAGGTCATGCAGCAGGAGTTCAGGGAACGAGGCAGAAAGTTAAAAGACAGGTCCTCTAGAGTTGTAATCTCGAGATTACTCCCTGTGCCACGTGCCAGTGAGGCGAGAAATAGGAAAATAGAGCAGCTAAACACGTGGCTAAACAGCTGGTGTAGGAGGGAGGGTTTCCGTTATCTGGACCACTGGGAGCTCTTCCGGGGCAGGTGCGACCTATATAAGAAGGACGGGTTGCATCTAAACTGGAGAGACATAAATATCCTGGCTGCGAGGTTTGCTAGTGTCACACGGGAGGGTTTAAACTAGTATGGCAGGGGGCTGGGTACCGGAGCAATAGGTCAGCAGGTGAAAGCATTGAGGGAGAACTGGGAATAGGGCTAGTATGGCTCTGAGGAAGAGCAGACAGGAAGATGTTGCTGAAAACAGCGGGTCTGGTGGCCTGAAGTGCATATGTTTAAATGCAAGAAGTATTACGGGTAAGGCAGATGAACTTAGATCTTGGATTAGTATTTGGAACTATGATGTTGCCATTACAGAGACCTGGTTGAGGGAAGGAGAGGATTGGCAGCTAAACGTTCCAGGATTTAGATGTTTCAGGCGGGATAGAGGGGGATGTAAAAGGGGTGGCGGTGTTGCGCTACTGGTAAGGGAGAATATCACCGCTATACGACGGGAGGACAGCTGTGAGGGCAGTGAGGCTATATGGGTAGAGATCAGGAATAAGAAGGGTGCAGTCACAATGTTGAGGGTTTACTACAGGCCACCCAACAGCCAGCTACAGGAGATAGAGGAGCAGATAGGAAGACAGATTTTGGAAATGAGTAAAAGCAACAGGGTTGTTGTGATTGGAGACTTCAACTTCCCCAATATTGACTGGGACTCACTTAGTGCTAGAGGCTTGGACGGGGCAGAGTTTATAAGGAGCATCCAGGAGGGCTTCTTAAAACAATATGTAGACAGTCCAACTAGGGAAGGGGCTGTACTGGACCTGGTATTGGGGAATGAGCCCGGCCAGGTGGCAGAAGTTTCAGTAGGGGAGCACTTCGGGAACAGTGATCACAATTCAGTAAGTTTTAAAGTGCTGGTGGACAAGGATAAGAGTGGTCCTAGGGTGAATGTGTTAAATTGGGGGAAGGCAAATTATAACAATATTAGGTGGGAACTGAAGAACCTAGATTGGGGCAGATGTTTGAGGGTAAATCAACATCTGAAATGTGGGAGGCTTTCAAATGTCAGTTGAAAGGAATTCAGGACTGGCATGTTCCTGTGCGGAAGAAGGATAAATACGGCAAATTTTGGGAACCTTGGACAACAAGAGATATTGCAGGCCTCGTCAAAAAGAAAAAGGAGGCATTTGTCAGGGCTAGAAGGCTGGGAACAGACAAAGCCTGTGTGGAATATAAGGAAAGTAGGAAGGAATTAAGCAAGGAGTCAGGAGGGCTAAAAGGGGTCACAAAAAGTCATTGGCAAATAGGGTTAAGGAAAATCCCAAGGCTTTTTACACGTACATAATAAGCGAGAGGGTAGCCAGGGAATGGGTTGGCCCACTGAAAGACAGGCAAGGGAATCCATGTGTGGAGCCAGAGGAAATATGCGAGGTACTAAATGAATACTTTGCATCAGTGTTCACCAAAGAGAAGGGATTGGTGGATGTTGAGTCTGGAGAAGAGTGTGACGATAGCCGGGGTCTGATTGAGATCCAAAAAGACGAGGTGTTGGGCGTCTTGAAAAATATTAAGGTAGATAATGCCCCAGGGATCTACCCAAGAATACTGAAGGAGGCTAGAGAGGAAAGTGCTGAGGCCTTGACAGAAATCTTTGGATCCTCACTGTCTTCAGGTGATGCCCCGGAGGACTGGAGAACAGCCAATGTTGTTCCTTTGTTTAAGAAGGGTAGCAAGGATAATCCAGGGAACTACAGGCCAGTGAGCCTTACGTCAGTGGTAGGGAAATTACTGGAGAGAATTCTTCAAGACAGGATCTACTTCCATTTGGAAGCAAATGGACGTATTAGCGAGAGGCAGCATCGTTTTGTGAAGGGGAGGTTGTGTCTCACAAACTTGACAGAGTTTTCAAAGAGGTCACAAAGGTGATTGATGCAGGTAGGGCAGTGGATGTTGTCTATATGGACCCTAGTAAGGCCTTTGACAAGGTCCCTCATGGTAGACTGGTCCAAAAGGTGAAGTCACACGGGATCAGGGGTGAGCTGGCAAGGTGGATACAGAACTGGCTAGGTCATAGAGTAGCAATGGAAGGGGCTTTTCTGATTGGAGGGCAGTGACTAGTGATGTTCCACAGGGATCAGTGCTGGGACCTTTGCTGTTCATCGGAAATATAAATGATTTAGAGGAAAATGTAACTGGTCTGATTAGTAAGTTTGCAGACAACACAAAGATTGGCGGAATTGCAGATAGTGATGAGGACTGTCAGAAGATACAGCAGGATTTAGATCGTTTGGAGACTTGGGCGGAGAGATGGCAGATGGAGTTTAATCCGGACAAATGTGAGGTAATGCATTTTGGAAGGTCTAATGCAGGTAGGGAATATACAGTGAATGGTAGAACCCTCAAGAGTATTGACAGTCAGAGAGATCTAGGTGTACAGGTCCACAGGTCACTGAAAGGGGCAACACAGGTGGAGAAGGTAGTCAAGAAGGCATACGTCATGCCTGCCTTCATTGGATGGGGCATTGAGTATAAGAATTGGCATGTCATGTTGCAGCTGTATCGAACCTTAGTTAGGCCACACTTGGAGTATAGTGTTCAATTTTGGTCGCCACACGATCAGAAGGATGTGGAGGCTTTAGAGAGGTTGCAGAAGAGATTTACCAGGATGGTGCCTGGTATGGAGGGCATTAGCTATGGTTTGTTTTCACCAGAACGACGGACATTGAGGGGCGACCCGATAGAAGTCTACAAAATTTTTTAAAATTTTAAAATAAATTTAGTGTACCCAATTCATTTTTCTCCAATTAAGGGGCAATTTAGCATCTTCAATCCACCTACCTTGCACATCTTTGGGTTGTGGGGGCGAAACCCATGCAAACACGGGCAGAATGTGCAAACTCCACATAGACAGTGACCCAGAGCTGCGATCGAACCTGGGACCTCGGCGCCGTGAGGCAGCAGGGCTAACCCGCTGCTCCACCATGTTGCCTGAAGTCTACCAAATCATGAGGGGCATTGACAGAGTGGATGGTCAGAGGCTTTTACCCAGGGTAGAAAGGTCAATTACTAGGGTGCATAGGTTTAAGGTGCGAGGGGGAAGGTTTAGAGGAGATGTACAAGGCAAGTTTTTTACACAGAGGGTAGTGGGTGCCTGGAACTCGCTGCCGGAGGAGGCGGTGGAAGCAGGGATGATAGTGACATTTAAGGAGCATCTTGACAAGTACATGAATAGGATGGGAATAGAGGGATACGGACCCTGGAAGTATAGAAGATTTTAGTTTAAACAGGCAGCATGGTTGGCACAGGTTTGGAGGGCAGAAGGGCCTGTTCCTGTGCTGTACTTTTCTTTGTTCTTTGTTCTTTTGCAGGTAGTGGCCTGTGCTTCGGACAGGTCAAATACCCGGCAAGTAACACTGTTCAAACTTCAGGTGTGAAAAGCTGGGATGGGTGCTTCCTTTTACAGGTCCCTTATTTTGATCAGAGGCTCCAGGTAATGCCATGTGGGCCAAAGAGATGCCAACCCATCCAACTGAACACCAGGTGTAGGTGGCAGGATTTCTCCCCCGATGGAGCGGAAGTCTCTCCACGAGGTAATATATAGACATAGAACATAGAACAGTACAGCACAGAACAGGCCCTTCGGCCCTCAATGTTGTGCCGAGCCATGATCACCCTACTCAAACCCACGTATCCACCCTATACCTGTAACCCAACAACCCCCCCCCCCTAACCTTACTTTTATTAGGACACTACGGGCAATTTAGCATGGCCAATCCACCTAACCCGCACGTCTTTGGACTGTGGGGGGAAACCGGAGCACCCGGAGGAAACCCACGCACACAGGGGGAGGACGTGCAGACTCCACACAGACAGTGACCCAGCCGGGAATCGAACCTGGGACCCTGGAGCTGTGAAGCATTTATGCTAACCACCATGCTACCCTGCTGCCCCTTCCGATGTATTTACGTTGTTGCAGAGGCAGTGGGAATAGTTGGCAGCAGAAGGTACACCCGCTTCCTCATTCACTCATGGCTGCCATTTGCAGGACGCAAAGTCCAGGTAATTGTCATTTTAGTGACAATGGTAAAAAATTACCATGAAGGGTTATCAGCATGAATTCGGTATTAGACCCTATCACAACATGTGGAAGAGGTTTATGGAGGGAGTTAATTAATTAAAAAAGGAGAGCAGCATGGTAGCATAATGGTTAGCACTATGGCTACACAGCGCCAGGTTTGATTCCCGGTTTGGGTCACTGTCTGTGCGAAGCCTGCACATTTTCCGCGTGTCTGCCTGGGTTTCCTCCAGGCGTTCCGATTTTCTTCCACAAGTCCCAAAAGACGTGCTGTTAGGTAATTTGGACATTCTGAATTCTCCCTCTGTGTGTCCGAACAGGCACTGTAATGTGGCGGCTAGAGGCTTTTCAGTAACTTAATTGGAGTGTTAATGTAAGCGTACTTGTGACAATAAAGATTATTATTACTATTATGAATGCATAATATATAGATACCCCCTGCTTTTTTTACGGAAAGGGGCTCAATTTAATGAGTGACCCACTTTTCCCACTTCCCGCTTCCATTTTGTATTCAAACCTATAACCCCAGTGGTTCACATGGAAATTTAAAGGGCTGGTGGTGGGCATGAGAAGGACATGTAATTATGTGGCAGAGATGGTTTGACATTGGAGAATCCCACCATCAGGTGACAATTCAACTGGTGCGGGCAGGCTATAAAAGGGCTGCCCGGACAACCAGTGAGGCTTTACGTCAAGGCACGAACTTGCTTGTCTATTTTGTTTTAGTCAGAAATCTGAGTCATTTGGACCATGCACCCCTTCATCCCTCTCAGCCCTCCCTCAAACTTATCTCTGCATCACTTTTTAGGACAGGCCCTCTCTTGTGCCACAGAGATCAACAAAGACAACTGCTCACCTCAGACACAACTGCGCAAAGTTGCCTTTAAACAAATGCAGCCGGATGCTCCATGAGGTTCCCCTGTGCCACTGCTTAATCTTAGCTAGATCTTCAATTCAAAATGTTTTGAGATACTGAGTACCCCTCTTCAAATATATTACAAATAGGAACCTGCCACAGGACAGTGTAAGATCTGAATTACCATTTTTTCATTTTGAGCCCACTTGCATAACTTTGACAGTTAGCTCCCATACTATTACCCTGCCCGCCATGTTTCCTGCTCCCCAAAGTGTCCAATCATGAAGAGGCAAGATGCTGAATTTAATGTAACTAAACTAAACAAGTTCAAACAATTGGTATTCGTGAGAATGGGGGAAGGGAAGTTCAGATTTGTCAAGCCTACTATGGGTGTGGTTTAATAAACATTTTTAAATCTCCCCCCCAACACTGATTGTAGCTTTCCCATTCCCTTCTCCATCCCTTGCCTTCCCGAATGCGACCTTTCTCTCCAGTCCACTAATTCCCATTGCGAACTCTCTTTCCAACTTCTTAATCACAGCCTTTCTTCTCAGCTCCTTCTTGTGACATCTCCCTCCTGCATTGCCACACTCACAATCTCCCCAAAGCCCCTCCACATCCACCAGTCTCAGCCCCTCTATTCTCCTCATTGTGTCTTCTCTCCCCCTCCCAACCCCCAATAATGGCATCTTCCTCATCACTCCTGATCACAGCCTCTTGCCCCCCCCCCCCCCCCCTTCAGTTGCACTTTATTTTCCCACAACTCCCCTAAACAAGGTCTGTCTCCTGTTCAGCCATGGCTTCTTTCCCCATCCTGATCATGCGCAATCATCCACATCTCCACCGTTCCGCCTTTTCTCCCCGACTTTTTCTCCCCCACCTCTGATCCGCTCTCGTGCCATGATTGTGGCCTCCATCCCCACTTCCAATCGCATCCTCTTATTCCCTCCCTGGTCCTATCTCTAGCCAACATAATCAGCTACGTAGCAGTCCCACTCCACTCCTGATTGCGGGCTCTCTCTTCCCTCATGACTGACAGGGAGATCCACAAAGCTTTCCTGCTTCTGGTGCCTGGCTGTGCAGTGTCTGCTTGCAAATGGCAGAAACAAAACTAAAATATTTTGATGTTTTTTGGGTTCTTTGGTGATTATAATCATTCACTACATCGGTAGTACCCGCTGAGGTCTTGGCTGATGAAGTCAATGCGAAAGTCGGAAAACGAGATGGAGATTCGATATAACAAGGCCCGTGTTTCCATCTATGCTGTTATTGAGCAATGCATCGGACTGCTCGAAATGTTGTTCCAATACCTGGACTGCTCGGGTGGTGCACTACAGTAAACACCCCCCCCCCCCCCCCCCCCCGAGGGTCTCCTGCTTTGTGGAGGTCTGCTGTGCCCTCCACATTTGGTTGCCTGGACTGCCACCTTCATCTCAAGGGCAGCAGCTGCAGGATCGAAAACGGCACACAGATGCTAAGCCCCTCACAGCCCCAGCCCAGGGGTGGTCCCGACCTATGACACCCAGGCCCTGATGCACTATCAATTACGACGAGACGAGGGAGTAATCAAGGCTTTATTACGCAGAGATGTGTGGCCTCCTACAGCTGCTGCTGAAATGGCTGCAGCTCGGTGAGCACGCACATTTATACTCCGCCTACTGGGTGGAGCCAGCAGGCAGGGATTTACCCCTGTACCTGTAGTACAGGAGCCTTACCATATTACATCTCATACGTGCACTATATACAACAGTGGTGACTACCACAGGCCCCTGATCAGGCCCATCCCACCCATGGGGGGTGTACCGCCCCCTCCTCAAGCACTGGGGGAACAGTGCCCCGAGGCTGCGTGACGGATGTTGGAAATTGTTATATTCCTTGTCTTGTTCTCCAAGATAGCCAGATATGTAGTGTTGACAAAGAATATAAAACTAAGAAGTACAAATCAAAACTAATTTATTTTACACTACTTAATCTTGATTAGGTTCGCACACTTTGCTGAGTAACAGATAATAAAATAATATTACTGAATCTGTAACACAGCAATCAATAATCTCTCTAACTTACAAACTATACTATAGCTTAACATCACACTATCCTTCTACCTCCTACATTGAAATCTCCATCAGCTCTCACCAGCATGCCTACAGACACAGCCTTAAATATGATCACTTGGTAACGTCATCTAATGTTGAGTTTCATGTAGTCTGTCTTGTTAACCCTTTACTACACATGTACTATACATATCATTGCAGAAATGGCTACTCACCTCCTCGGATCCCCTCAGCAGCCATTGCAAGGCGCCCATGTGATCACTCGCTGGGAATCCAGTTAGTTCCCAGGAGGCCATTAGATTGGACTTCCAACTCGCTAATGAGATGAAGATTGGTCTTAATTGGTGTCAATAATCTTCTTGCCACGTTTGGGCGGGATCCGGAACCCACCACTGGGAGCAAGCTGGTTAGATAGCGAACGGATTCGCGCCCGGCGCGCATCCCAATTTTGGTCTCTCGAAATGTAACCAACGCACCCAGATCTGCACTGTGCGCAATGCGATGGTTAAATCATGTCACTAGATTTGGAATTATGTCGTGGGTTAGATTCAAACTGAATCCTAAGATTTAAATTGTCCAATTTAAATTATTTATGTGTTTTTAAATTTTACTCCAGTCCTCATTCTTACCATTGACCCATGCATGTCCTGAAATAGGTTGATCTGTATGCACAGCAGAATAATGTTTACTAATACATTATTAAAAAGCTGACAATTTGCATGAACAATGTAACTGTGTGACAATAAGAATTTGTGCACCAAGCCAAAGTTTATATTGGCAATTGGCAAAGTGACATATTTAAATATATTTTTAGAATCATAGGCAGGATTTTGCGGCCGCACCTGCCCACCGACCAGAAATTCCTGTCCGAGGTCAACGGACCTTTACATTGTCCTCGTCCCGTCCGTGGCAATCTTGCGGCGGGCATGGCCGAAAACTCCAGCCCATTGAATCATACAGCACAGAAAAGGCCCTTCAGCCCATTGAGTCTGTGCTGATCAAACACAACCACCTAACCATTATAATCCCATTTTCGGCCACTTGGCCCATAGCCTTGTATGTTTGGGATCACAAGTGCACATCTAAATACTTCTCAAATGTCATGATGGTCTCTGCCTCCACCACCCTTTCAGACAGTGAATTCCAAACTCTCCCCACCCTCTGGGTAAAAAGGTTTTTCCTCATATCGGCTCTGAACCTCTTGCCCCTTACCTCAGATCTATGCCCCCGGTCATTGACCCCTCCACCAAGGGGAAACGTTTGCTCCTGTCTACTCTATTGATGCACCTCATAATTTAAAAAATCTCAATTATGTCCCCCCTTCCCCCACCCCGCTCTCAGTCTCCTCTGCTCTAAGGAAAACAACCCAAGTCTATCCAATCTCTCTCTTCATAACTGAAACTCTCCAGTCCAGGCAACATCTTGGGAACTCTCCTCTGCACCCTTTTCAGTGCTATCCCATCCCTCTTATAATGTTAGATACATTTTTTAGAAGTATATCCATTTTGATCATAATCTTGGGATTGCATTGGGACGGGAACAAAAGAGATTTACAAGGATGTTGACAGGACTGGATATTTGCAGCTATGAGGAAAGATTGCATAGACTAGGGTTGTTTATTTGGATCAAAGGAGGTTGAGGGGAGACAGCATCATTCCTGGTGGAGTATAACCCTTCGTAAAGATTTTTTTCCTGTATTTTTTAATGCTTACCTGCATTTTATCTTTATTCAGACATTCTTTCCCCACCTGACATCTGTAGTGTTTCTTGTTTTAATTAGAAACAGTCAAATCTGAGCATTTAATTTTAGGAGCTTGTTTACAGTTCATAAAATGCTGATATAGCTAAGAGCTAATTAAATGCAACTAAGCTAAACAAGCTTATATAGCTGATGTTAATGAGGATGGTGGAAGGGAAGTTAACATTTTTGAAGTCTATTTGAGGTGCTTTTAAAAATTTGGCTCTTTCCATTGTGGGTTTTACTAAAATTTTACTGCTTCAGTAAAACTACGAAAAGCAGTTTTCGTATCAATCTGCTTTCTTCACCTGAAGCAATGTTTTATTAAAGTTTTGACAAAGGGTCATCGGGACTCGAAATGTTAGCTCTTTTCTCTCACTACAGATGCTGCCAGACCTACTGAGATTTTCCAGCATTTTCGCTTTGGTTTTATTAAAGTTCTTGCATTTGCAGCTAAAATTAAATCTATGATGATTTATGAACAAAGTGGGCACGATTTAACTAAATGGGAACAAAGTCCTATAGCAAGCGCGTTTAGCCGCATGTTTCCTGGTGTTTGCAGTGCAGAGAAACACAGCGCTATAATACGGCACTTGCCTTAGATAGGGGGCTTCAGCAGGCAATCCACAGCCGAGGCTGCAAATAGCCTCGTTTTATGAACTGAGGAGTGCCACTTGCCGAAACATGGAAAATAGAAGCAGCAGGAGACCATTCGGCCCTTCGAGCCTGAACCATCATTCATTATGATCATGGCTGATCATCAAGTTCTGATCCCTGATCCCGCCATTCCCCCATTTCCCTTGATCCCTTTAGCCCCAAGAGCTATGCCTAAATCCTTCTTGAAATTACACAACGTTTTGCCCTCAATTACTTTCTGTGGTAGCGAATTCCACAGATTCACCATTCTCTGGGTGAAGAAACTTCTCCTCACCTCAGTCCTAAAAAAAAATACCTCTTATCCTCAAACTGTGACCACTACTTCTGGACTACCCACTGTTGGGAACATTCTTTCTGAATCTATCCTGTCTAATCCTGTTAGAATTTTACAAGTTTCTATGAGATCCCCTCTTACTCTTCTAAACTCTAATGAATATAGTCCTAACCAAATTGGTCTCTCCTCATATGACAGTCCTGCCATCCCAGGAAACAGCCTGATAAACCTTCGCTGCACTCCCTCCATAGCAAGAACATCCTTCCTCAAATAAGAGCACCAAAACAGCACACAATACTCCAGGGGCTGGAATCTCCGCTGTCGGGATTCTCTATTGAGCTGGCAGCGCACCCACACCCAGAGATTTCCCAACAGTGTGGGGCTGCCCACAGAAAACTGGTGTGGCGGGACGGAGAATCCCACCCCAGGTGTGCCGACACCAATGCTCTTTACAATTTCTGTAAAACATCTCTATTCCTATACTCAAAACCTCTCGTTATGAAGGCCAACATACTATTTGCCTTTTTCACTGCTTGCTGCACCTGTGCACTTACTTTCAGTGACAAATACATGAGGACACCAAGGTCTCGCTGAGTAAATCCATCTCTCAATTTACACCCATTCAAATAATAATCTAACTTCCTATTTTTGCTACCGAAGCGGATAACCTCACATTTATCCACATTATACTGCATCTGCCATGCATATGCCCACTTACTCAGCCTGTCCGAATCCCACAGAAGCATCTCTGCACCCTCTTCACAGCTCTCCTTCCCCCCCAATGTTGTATCATTGGCAAATTTGGTGACAATACATTTAGTTCTCCGGCTGTGCCCAAGTCCCAACGCAGTATGGGAGGGTCTCCGGCTGCCCAGCTCACCCCGAACACTCACGCAGGACACCCCGAGTCTTGCTCCTGCCAGCTGGCCGTACCCCCTGAGGAGCTTCACAGTGCCAGGCTGGCACGAAGGTGGCAGTGCCAGTGTAGAAATGCCAGGGTGCCCATGTGGCATCAACAGTGCCAGGGTACCACCCTGCCAAAGGGCATGCACTTGGGCACCTTCAATCCCCTGGCAGACCCAACCACTGCCATCCCATCATGCCCCCATATGTGGAGACCAGTACTGAACAGCGCTCACCCACGGACTTCAAGGCGAAGGAGATAGATCCCACGCCTTGGGTACCTCGGGAATCAACACATTAAAGTGAGGTGAGCTGCCTCGCTTTAATATGCAGATTTGTTGAAAATGTCCTCCCGCCCACAATGGGCAGGATTTACATCGCAACATTTTGCAAGATCCTATTGGATCTCCTGAGGTGTTGTGAGCCAAGTAGATCCCGGGGCGGGGTCTCCCAGCTTCTGTCAGCCATATCGTGCTGCAACGAGCTGCCTTTTGGGTGCAGTGTGGCTGTAAAATCACACCCTTTCTTTGGATGTTTTCAGCAGTTCCTTTCCTACAGGAGATTATAATTTATTTAATTTTTTAGTTTTGTTTCATTTTTGCAGGATGTTGGCTTCATTGGCTAGGCCAGCATTTGTTACCCATCCCCACTTGCTCTTGAGAAGGTGGTGGTGAATTGCCTTCTTGAACCTTGCCTTCCAGTCCATGTGGTGTATGCATGACCACCGTGCTGATCGGGAGGGAGTTCCAGGACTTTGACCCAGCAACATTGAAGGAACAGCGATATATTTCCAAGTCAGGATGGTGAGTGGTGATGGTGTTCCAGGTATATGCTGCCCTTGTCCTTTTAGTTGGTAGTGGTGTGGATTTGGAAGGTGCTGCCTCAGGAGCCTTGATGTGTTCCTGCAGTGCATCTTGTAGATGGTACACACGGCTGTTACTGCGCATCGGTGGTAGAGGAAGTGAATGTTTGTGGAAGGGGTAGCAATCTTATGGGCTGCTTTGACTTGGATAGCATTGAACGTCTTGAGTGTTGTTGGAGCTGCACTCACTCAGGCAAGTGGAAAGTGTTCCACCACACTCCTGACTTGTACCTTTTAGATGGTGGACAGGTTTTGGGGAGTCAGAAGGTGAGTTACTCGTCACAGGATTCCTAGTCTCTCACCTGCTCTTGAAGTCTCAGTATTTATATGGCTATTCCAACTTTGCAAATTTGTTCCACTTCTAACTGGTTTGATTTTGAATATCTTCAATGGATTTGAAATTGAAAGAAGTTAGACAAAAATAGGTTCAACTTTCATTTGCGTCTTCTGTAAAATCAGAATATTATCAACGTCAAACGTCTTAACTTAAGCGCTCTGCCATTGCTGCATTAATTGGAATTGACTGGCACATAACATTGAACCATACAGAAGAGTAAATATTTGTGCTCTGCCTTCCATTGGAATCATGCGCCAGACTTGAAGAATGACAAGTGAGTGTTTGAAATAAGTCCCATGCATGGACGGAAACAAAAATGAACTATCTGGAGTGACAGTTGAAGTCATCGATCAAGGAACATCGCATTACCGGCCCGTCTATTATTATACTGTGCGCTTTCCATCTTTAACACATGAAAGGGCACTAGCATGTCCTTGTTTATTTTTTTTGAAGACGTCAAGTGCTTCAGGCACAACTGCTATCAATGAGAAGAGAATGCTCCATCACTCTAACAACTCGTAGCTATGGCAGTCTGCGTGAACACATAAAAATCCATCCATCAACACTTCCATGTATTAAGTGTAAGAATGGCAATTAATCACATTAAACATGCTGGACAGGGTTTCAATGAAGATTACTAAAACAAGAGAAGTGGCAATGCAAGAAACTCGAAATGGCACAAAAAGAGGAAAATAAATTATTTCACATTGGGTTAACTCAGTCTAGACATAGTGTTCATTATTTTTATTTTTAGATTTTCCAAAGATTTATTTTTATCATGACAGTCATGCCAAAGCCTGATAGCCTGAAACCCAGAATATCCTAAGCTACTGTTAAAACTGTAGTGGAGCATTAATCTCATCCAGACATGTAGTAGGCTGTAGAAAACAGTCCCAAATTGTGAGACTGAGGTCATTTCCATGGATAGAGTGGGCTGCTGGGGCCTGGAAGAACTTCTGCTGCATCACATCCACGTAAGGTGCTCGTAGGCCCTATTAGGCCAAAGATAAAAAAAGTAAACAAGTCATCGGTTCCCAACAAACAGCCATTCTCCCTCCAGACCAGGAATTGATACATACTCTGGCAAATTACTTAAGTTTACATTAAGTTACAGCCTATAAAAGAATGGGAACTGTAGTGATATCATGGTTGTGTTGTAATTCACCGACTGACCACTAGGAGTCTCATTAGTACATGTATGTGTGAATGTTAGAGTCAGGTGACCTCAGACTGACTAGGGAGCTGGGAGAGAGGTTGCCTGTGCATGTTCGTGCTGTTATTCATCTGTTGTTTTGAATGTATTTGACCCACAGTTAATGTTAATAAATAGTTTATAGCTTTAGCTTCAAATATTCTTGTAATACAAATCAGGCCACCTGGCAAGAACATTACATGGTACCAGGAGTGTATGGTATTGAAGATGAAGATCAGCCTGCCATGAGGTCTACAGAGATTTGAAGATTTTGCAGACTGCAAGAATGAACCACATGGAGTCATTGAAGCCACCAATGAGTCTCAGATTTCATGGTAACGTGGACAGCAAATGGTGCGAGTCTAAACAACAATTTTATCAATGCGTTGTGTTTAGATCACGATTACCAAAGACAGAAGAGTCCATGGATCATTTCATCATGGATTTAAAGTTAAAAGCTACAATCTGTAATTTTTCTGCAGTGGAATCTTCCATGATTCAGGTCCAAATTGTAAATGAAAATAAGCTGAAGGAATGGGTGCTGAGGGAATCAGAGCTGTCTTTGGAACAAACAGTTAAGATTTTTCAGGCTCATGAGCTGGCAGTACAGCAATCTAAAATGTTTCTCAGTAATGGCAGCGTCGGATTCGACTTCCGGGCGGCGAGCAAGGAGGTCGCAGGGAGAGGGGCTCCCGCAAGCGCCAAACAAGGAGAACACCCCCCCCCCCCGACAGGCCGGACGGCGGAGGAGGAGCGCCGGCAGAGGAGCCGGAGCGGCAGCGGAGGAGCCGGAGCGGCAGCGGAGGAGCCGGAGGAGCCGGAGCGCGGCAGCGGAGGAGCCGGAGGAGCCGGAGCGCGGCAGCGGAGGAGCCGGAGGAGCCGGAGCGCGGCAGCGGAGGAGCCGGAGGAGCCGGAGCGCGGCAGCGGAGGAGCCGGAGGAGCCGGAGCGCGGCAGCAGAGGAGCCGGAGGAGCCGGAGCGCAGGAGCCGGAGCGCAGCGGAGGAGCCGGAGCGGAGGAGCGGCAGCGGAGCGGCGACGGCAGAGGAGAGGCAGCGACAGGGGGGCCCAACAGCAGCAGGTCCAACCCCTCTCCCCCCCCCCCCCCCCCACGCGGGCCAGGAGCGGTGCGGCGGCGGCGGCCCCTCTTCTCTTCCCCCCCCGCCCCACGCGGGCCAGGAGCGGTGCGGCGGCGGCGGCCCCTCTTCTCTCCCTCCCCCCCCACGCGGGCCAGGAGCGGTGCGGCGGCGGCGGCCCCTCTTCTCTTCCCCCCCCCCCACGCGGGCCAGGAGCGGTGCGGCGGCGGCGGCCCCTCTTCTCTCTCCCCCCCCCCAACCAGCAGCGGGACCCCCCCCCCTCCCAACCAGCAGCGGGACCCCCCCCCAACCAGCAGCGGGACCCCCCCCCCCTCCCAACCAGCAGCGGGGACAACCCCCCCCCCCACCCCCAGCCAGCAGCGGGGACACCCCCCCCCCCCCAGCCAGCAGCGGGGACACCCCCCCCCCCAGCCAGCAGCGGGGACACCCCCCCCCCCAGCCAGCAGCGGGGACACCCCCCCCCAGCCAGCAGCGGGGCCCCCCCCCCCCCAGCCAGCAGCGGGGACACCCCCCCCAGCCAGCAGCGGATACACCCCCCCCCCCAAGCAGCGGGGACCCCCCCCCCAAGCAGCGGGGACACCCCCCCCCCCCCCCACAAGCAGCGGGGACACCCCCCCCCAAGCAGCGGGGACACCCCCCCCCCCCAAGCCAGCAGCGGGGACACCCCCCCCCCAACCGGCAGCGACCACCGGCCCACTCGCCCCCCCCCCCCCCAACTGCAGTGACCACCACGTGGCAAGGACAAAGAGACAAAGGGACTCTCTCTCTCTCTCTCCTGGTTGAGTGGGGAGAGAAGACAAAAGAGAGAAGAAAAAAGAGACTTGTATTTCTGTTCTTTTTTTTTTTAAAAAAAAACCCAAAAGAAAACTGGTAAAGAGAAAAGGGGTAGGGGAAATAAATTTTAAAAAAAAAATAATAAAAAAAAAAAAATATATATATATATATATATATATAGATATATAATAATAAATAAAATAAAAATAGGGTGCGGAAAAGGGGGAAAAGAAGAACAAGGAGAGAAGAAAAGATGAAGGGGAAGGGGGAGAAAAAAATGCCAGAAGGGAACCAAGAGAAAGGGGGCACCGGAAGTAGACGGGGCAAAGGGCAAGCCAGCTCGGGCGAACGAGTCAACACGCGAAGCGGCGGGAAGGATGTTTCGCCGCATCCAGAAGAGCTGGACGGGCGGGCAACCTCTCCCCTGGGGTTAGAGGGGGGCGTGAATTGGAAGGAAGCCTTTGCCGAGGTGGTGAGGGAGCAGCTGCAGGCAATCAAGGCAGAGTTAAAAGCAGACGCAGAGGCCGCAGCACAGGCAGCAGTGACCAGGGCCATGTCAGGGGTGCAGCAGGTTCTGACCAGATTGGAGAAGAAAGTGGATGCCCAAGGGAAGATACTGGAAGCCCAGGGGGCAACCATTAAAGAGCTGGAGAAGGCAGCGACTGACGCGAGCGACCGGGGCATATCCCTGGAGAGGGGAATGGTGAAACTGAGTGCAACACAGGGGAGCCTGAAGGGCAGGGTAGACGACCAGGAGATCAGCTCGAGAAGGCAAAATATTAAGATAGTGGGCCTGCCAGAGGGGATAGAGGGTAGAAATCCCACAACATTCGTGGCTGCGATGCTGGGCTCCTTAGTGGGGCGGGAAACTTTTCCCACCCCACCGGAAATGGACAGAGCTCATCGGTCACTGCGCCCGAAGCCCAAGGAAGGGGAAAAACCGAGAGCAGTTATAGCCAGACTGCACCGGTACCGGGATAGGGAGACAATCCTGCGCTGGGCCAAGGAGAATAGAGCCTGCAATTGGGACGGGCACGCCATCCGAATCTACGAGGATTTTGGAGCGGACATAGCTAAGAGACGGGTGGAGTTCAACAGAGCGAAAGCAGCTCTCTATAAGAACAAAGTACGTTTTGGTATGCTGTACCCAGCAAAACTCTGGGTCACATACCAACACAAGGAATATTTCTTTACAGCCCCTGCCGAGGCGAATAGATTCGTCGAGGAGCACGGGCTGGAAAAACGCCATGGGAAGTAGGGACGAGGGGCCCATGGCAAGGAGATACGTCATGCCGACGGGGGGGTGGGGAGGGGCGAGGCAAAGCCAGCCCCCTCCCCCCTGGCAGGAACACCCAGAACGAAAAACAACCCAATGCCCAAGGGCCCGCTCCAGGTGGGAGGCCAGGCCCCGGCACGAGGGAACGAGGGTACTGGAGAGGGGAGAGGGGAAGCGGGACAGCAACCTCCGAGAGGGGAGCCACCGTGCTAGCAGGAAAGCTAGCGAAGGGGGCGCGCAACAGAGCAGGGCCGCAGCGCACCCCCAACAGGGGGGAAGGCGCCAGGCAGGGGAGGGAAGGATCACCCATCAAAGGTGGGAGAGCAAATGGGGACAGGAATGGGGGAGAGAGGGGCAATGGAGGGGTATACAGGGGTATCCCCGAAAGGGATAGAGCGGGGGGGGGGGGGCACTCGGGGGGCGAGAGACCAGGGAGGGGAAATGCAGGGACGAAGGGACAAAAGAGGCCAGTAAGGGAATAGGGCCACAAAGTGCCACAGACAAGGGCTCGAAACAGGGAACTGCTGCAAGCACCCACCCAGTACGGTCTGTGGGTGAAGGGGCCCCCCGGAGTGCAGGGGACTACCCGCGTGGCGGACACACAGTGGACGGCCATGGCGGGTGTCCCCGGGACAAGGGGGAACCCCGGAGCGCAGGGACCCGACCGCATGGGGAGAGCAGTGATAGTGGACATCCTGGACGGCCCCCTAACAAAGGGAAACCCCAGAGGGCAGGGGCGCGTCCACCGGACAAATATGGTTAACCCCACAGGAGCAAGGGGGCAGAAGCCCCCCACCAGAATAGTCACCTGGAACGTAAGGGGACTTAACGGCCCAGTGAAGAGATCTAGAGTTCTCACCCACCTTAGAAACATGAGGGCCGACATAGTCTTCCTCCAAGAGACGCACTTGAGGGAGCAGGACCAACTGCGGGTAAGAAAGGGCTGGGTGGGACAAACCTATCATTCCTGTTATGGGGCAAGGGCCAGGGGGGTGGCGATCCTGATTGGCAAGAGGACAATGTTTAGGGCGACAAAGACGGTTACGGACCCAGGGGGACGGTATGTCATGGTCAGCGGGGACCTGGATGGGGCGCCGGTAGTTCTAGTTAACGTGTACGCGCCCAACTGGGACGACACGAGCTTCATCCAAAAGACCATTGCAGAAATCCCGGACATAGCGACGCACCGACTAATCATGGGGGGGGACTTCAACTGTGTACAGGACCCAACGACGGACAGATCAAACCCCAGAACGGGGAGAACCTCAAACATGGCAAGGGAACTCAGCCACTATATGGAGCAGATGGGAGCAGTAGACCCCTGGAGATTCGCCCACCCGGGGGAGAAAGAATTCTCTTTCTTCTCCCCAGTACACAACGTGTACACCAGAATTGACTTCTTTGTGGTGGGGAAAACGGTGCTTCCAGAGATAGACAAGGTGGAATACTCCGCAATTGTGATATCAGACCATGCTCCACACTACATGGATGTGCGGCTAGAGACGGGAAGGGCCCAGCGCCCCAAATGGAGGTTGGACGGTGCCTTACTAGCTGACAAGGCCTTCAGCGAAAGGATAGCGCAGGCCATAGCTGAGTACACTGAGATCAACCAAAACGGGGAGGTCTCACCCTCCACGTTCTGGGAAGCGCTTAAGGCCGTACTAAGAGGGGAAATCATAGCCTACAAAGCGCAAAGAGATAGGGAGGAAAGGGTGGCTAGGCAGAAGCTGGTCGACTCCATACTGGAGGTAGACCATAAATACTCCGAGGCCCCGACTGTAGAACTCCTGGCGGAGAGAAAAGAATTACAAAGGAACTTTGACCTGCTCTCCACCAGGAAAGCAGTACACCAACTCCGCCAGGCACGCGGGGCCCTATACGAACACGGAGACAAAGCCAGCCGCCTGTTGGCCCACCAGCTGAGAAAGCAGGCAGCCAGCAGAGAAATTGCACAAATCAGAGATACCAGAGGCACGTTGGAAACAGAACCAGAGAGGATTAACAAAACCTTCAAGGCCTTCTACCAAGAGCTGTACACCTCAGAGCCCCCAACGGGGAAGGCTGGGATGAACCGGTTTCTTGACGGACTGGACATACCAGTTGTGGGAGAGGGCAGAAAACGGGATCTGGAAGCACCACTAGCACTGGGAGAGATCATGGAGAGCATTAGCTCCATGCAGGCGGGGAAGGCGCCGGGACCGGACGGATTCCCGGCGGACTTCTACAAAAAATTTGCGACAGCGCTGGCCCCGCACCTGCGGGAGATGTTCACAGACTCGCTAGCTAGGGGCACGTTGCCACCCACGTTAGCACAGGCCTCAATCTCGCTGATACCTAAGAAAGACAAAGACCCAACAGAATGTGGGTCATACAGACCCATATCTCTGCTGAATGCAGACGCCAAAATACTGGCCAAAATCCTAGCCAAAAGGCTAGAAGACTGTGTACCTGAGGTGGTCACAGAGGACCAGACGGGCTTTGTCAAAGGTAGACAGCTGACCGCGAACATCAGGCGCCTGCTGAACGTGATAATGACCCCCTCCGGGGAAAGAACACAAGAGGTGATCGTCTCCCTGGACGCAGAAAAGGCCTTCGACAGAGTCGAGTGGAAATACCTCATAGAGGTACTGGAGCGGTTCGGGCTTGGAACAGGGTTCACCGCTTGGGTAAAGCTCCTGTACAACGCTCCCATGGCGAGTGTACAGACCAACAATACCAACTCCCAATACTTCCAGCTGCACAGGGGCACCAGACAAGGATGCCCACTGTCCCCGCTGCTGTTCGCACTAGCAATTGAACCGCGAGCAATCGCGCTCAGGGCAGCAAAAAATTGGAGGGGGATCCGAAGGGGAGGTAGAGAGCACAGAGTCTCACTCTATGCGGATGATCTGCTCCTCTATATCTCGGACCCACAAAGCAGCATGGACGGAATCATCGCGCTCCTGAAAGAGTTTGGAGCCTTCTCGGGCTACAAACTCAAAATGAGCAAAAGTGAGATCTTCCCATTACACCCGCAAGGGGGGGGGGGGGGGGGGGGGCAGCACTAAAGAGGCTGCCGTTCAAACAAGCCCGACATAAATTCCGCTACCTGGGGATCCAAATAGCCCATGACTGGAAAGGGATCCACAAATGGAACCTCACCAGCCTGATGGAGGAAGTTAAAAAGGACCTGCAAAGATGGAACACACTCCCGCTCTCCCTCGCGGGGAGAGTTCAGACGATCAAAATGAACGTACTGCTCAGGTTCCTCTTCCTGTTTAGATCCATTCCGATCTACATCCCCAAGGCCTTTTTCAAAGCGCTGGACAAACTCATCATGGCGTTCGTATGGGGGGGTAAAAATGCTAGGATCCCAAAGAAGGTCTTACAAAAAACAAAAACCAGGGGAGGGTTAGCCCTCCCGAATCTACAATTCTACCACTGGGCAGCAACAGCCGAGCGAGTAAGGGGATGGATCCAGGAGCCAGAAGCTGAGTGGGTGCGTGCGGAGGAGGCCTCCTGCATGGGAACCTCCCTCCGGGCCCTCGCCACGGCAGCACTCCCATCCCCACCCAAAAAACACTCCAGCAGCCCAGTGGTGACAGCCACCCTCCAATCCTGGAACCAACTGCGGCAGCAACTTGGCCTGACCAAAATGTCGAACAGGGCTCCCATCTGCAACAACCATAGGTTCAAACCAGCACTGACCGACGCCACCTTCAAAAGGTGGAGGCAGGACGGGGGGCACTGACAGTCAGGGACCTATACACGGACGACAGGATCGCAACACTGGACGAACTGACAGAGAAATTTCAGCTAGCTGGGGGGAACGAGCTACGGTACCTGCAGCTCAAAAACTTCCTACGAAAGGAGACAAGGACGTACCCACAACCGCCACGACAGACACTACTGGAAGACCTACTGGACGCAAGTATCCTAGAGAAAGGGAACTGTAGTGACATGTATGACCGACTGGTAGATAGGGACGACACCGTACTGGACGCAACAAGGAGGAAATGGGAGGACGACCTGGGGATGGAGATAGGGTGGGGACTCTGGAGCGAAGCACTGCATAGGGTCAACTCCACCTCCACGTGCGCAAGGCTCAGCCTGACACAACTAAAAGTGGTACATAGAGCCCACTTAACAAGAACCCGTATGAGTAGGTTCTTCCCGGAGGTGGAAGACAGATGTGAACGGTGCCAAAGAGGCCCGGCCAACCACGCCCACATGTTCTGGTCTTGCCCCAGACTCGTGGAGTACTGGACAGCCTTCTTCGAGGTTATGTCCAAAGTGGTGGGAGTGAGGGTGGAGCCATGCCCGATAGTGGCGGTCTTCGGGGCTTCAGAACAGCCAGATCTATTCCTGGGGAGGAGGGCGGACGCCCTTGCCTTTGCCTCCCTGATCGCCCGCCGTAGAATCCTGTTTGGCTGGCGGTCAGCAGCACCGCCCAGAGCTGCGGACTGGCTGTCCGACCTCTCGGAATCTCTCCAAATGGAGAAAATCAAATTTGCCATCCGAGGGTCGGACGACGGCTTCCACAGAACGTGGGAGCCATTCATGCAACTGTTCCGGGACCTATTTGTGGCCAATGTACAAGAGGAAGAATAGTCGGGGGAAGGTAGCGGGAGGGGGGGGGGCTACAGGTTCGTTACGGGGGTTCGATGGCTAGCTAAGGCCCAAAACCAAACTAAATAAACATGTTGAGGGGGGGGGGGGGGGGGGCGCAGTTACTACTACGAAGATGCTTACCTGTAAATATGTATGTTAATTTTTGCGTGTTTGTTTTTTTTTTCTCTCTCCTAACAATTTGTAATTTGTTCAATATAAAATATGAAAACTGAATAAAAACATTTATAAAAAAAAGTAATGGCAGCGTCTTCTTCAAGGAAAACACTCTGGTCGCCACCCTTTTTCCAACAAGGCGGGAAAGTTTCTGCAGCTCCTCGCACGCCAACAAACAGGTTAAAGATCAAGACAAAGTATTTCTGTGCAAAAGATGAGATCAAAGGCACAAATTAAGGCAGTGTCCAGCGTTTGGCAAGTTTTGTTCCAGAATCAAAGGAAAACATCACTCTGCTCAGAATTCTTACTCTGAGCTCAACCCCAGATCAGTCGGCACAGTGGAAGACATAGTCTCTAGTGATGAAACATCATTATTTGTTGGAGAAATAACAGAGAAGAAGAATGTTTTGGAGACATCAAAAAATTCTCCAGCACTTAAAAAATGGCTTCTCAAAAAAAAAAAGAAAAAAAAAGAAAAAAATCACTTCTACCACCAGAAGTGAACAGTACAGTGGTCCAATTGAAGTTAGACAGTGGTGACAAAGCCAATTTAATCAGCATGACTGATGTAAAAAAACCTAAAAAATCAGCCATCGGAAGAAATCACAAAATATCTCTGAGAGATTATAATGGTCCAAGCATTAAATGTAATGATGCTTCTGTCCTGTGTGTGGTGGTGAAGAACACAGTTTATTCTGGCCCGTTCTGTATTGTATCCGAGGACATGGATTCATTATCACGTGATCAGCCCTGTGAAGAATGAGGGCTGGGATTCTCCCCTACCCGGCGGGGCGGGGGGTCCCGGCGTAGCGGAGTGGCACCAACCACGCCGGCATCGGGCCTCCCCGAAAGGTGGGGAACTCTCCGCACCTTTAGGGGATAGGCCCACACCGGAGTGGTTTCCGCTCCGCCGATGGCGCCAAAACCAGCGCCAACGGCCTTTG
Source organism: Scyliorhinus canicula (assembly GCF_902713615.1). Taxonomy (NCBI): domain Eukaryota; kingdom Metazoa; phylum Chordata; class Chondrichthyes; order Carcharhiniformes; family Scyliorhinidae; genus Scyliorhinus; species Scyliorhinus canicula. Next base: position 210,873,475 of record NC_052148.1, on the reverse strand, counting down.
GCGCTACACCGCCCGGCGTTGGGGCTGGCCGAAAGGCCTTCACTGGTCCACGCATGCGCCGGTGTGTCAGCGGCTGCTGACATCACCACCGGCGCATGCGCGGTGGGGGGTCTCTTCCACCTCCGCCATGGTGGAGGCTGTAGTGGCGGCGGAAGAAAAAGAGTGCCCCCACTGCACTGGCCCGCCCGCCGATCGGTGGGCCCCGACCGCCGGCCAGGCCACCGTGGGGGCACCCCCGGGGTCCGATCGCCCCACGCCCCCCCCCCCCCCCAGGACCCCGGGGGCCCGCTCGCGCCGCCAATCCCGCTGGCACCAGAGGTGGTTTAAACCACGTCGGCGGGATTGGCCTGTCAGGGGCTGGACTTCGGCCCATCGCGGGCCGGAGAATCGCCGCGGGGGGCACGCCGATTGGCGGGGCATGATTCCCACTCCCGCCGATTCCCGGGTGGCGGAGAATTCCGGCCTGGGTCTAGTGCAGTTAGCATCCACGAAGGATTGGATCAACACTCCAATGATTCTGAGAACATTATCAGCTAATTCAGCAATCTGTTCACAGGTTTTGGTGCACTTCCATTCACCTGCAAGATACAACTCAAAGAGGATGCAAAACCTATGATGCATGCACCAAGAAGAGTACCTGTACCTCTTTGGGATTGCCTCAAAAATGAGCTAGACAGAATGACAAGATTAAAAGTAATGAGAAAAATAAAAGAACCGACCGATTGGGTAAATTCCATGGTATGTGTAAAGAAAAAGAATGGCGATATGGATCCCAAAGATCTTAACGAGAATATCAAAAGAGAATACTACAAAATACCAAAGTGTGAGGAAAGCATATCTGGGATGGGTGGTGCATAATTCTTTACGAAGATTTTGGGTGAAAACGTGAGGCATCTCAAGGTTTCTGGTAGCTAAAGCTAGAGGAATAAAGTACAAAGTACTGCACTTTTAACATGCCATTTGGATGGTATTGCTTTCTGAGAATGCCATTTGGCATAATTTCAGCATCAGAAATTTTTCACCATGCCATGGGACACATAAACAAATGCAGCAAAGGTATACGTGTGTACATGGATGGCATCATCATTTGGGGCTCAACCATAGAAGAGCACAATACGAGGTTGCTTAAAGTTTTAACGAGAGTCAGAAGAAATGGGCTGAAGCTCAACAAGAAAAAGTGCCAATTTGGAGTAACTGAGGTCACATTCCTCGGTGACAAGTTCTCAGTGCATTGCATTGAACCTGACAAGGACAAAATCCAAGCAATTCTCAACATGCCAAAACCACACGGCAAGAAAGCCATCTTAACCTGTCCCTGAGAATTCTCTCCAATAATTTACTTACTACCGACATGAGGCTCACCGGCTTATAGTTTCCAGGATTCTCCCTTCTACCTTTCTTAAACAGTGGTACCACATTAGCTATGCTCCAGTTCTCTGGGATCTCACCTGTGGCCAATGAGGATACAAAGATGTCAGTCAAGGCCCAAGCAATTTCCCCCCTTGCTTCCCTCAGTATTCTGGGGTAAATCCCATCCCCCCAGGAGACATATCTACCTTAATATTTTTTAATAGACCCAATACCTCCTCTTTTTTGATGTTAACATGCTCACACACCCTACCCAAGAATCATCGTCCACAAAGTCCCTTTCTTTAGTGAAAACTGATGCAAAGTACTCATTTAGTACCTCGCCCAATTCCTCTGGCTCAACACATGGATTCTCCCCACTGTTCTTAAGTGGTCCAATCTCTTCCCTGGCCACCCTCTTTCATTTTACATTTGAATAAAAAGATTTAGGATTCACCTTAATTCTACTCACCAAGGACTTTTCATGACCCCTCCTAGCCCTCCTAATTTCCTTCTTTCATACCTTCCTACTTTCTTTATACTCCTCAAGGGTTTCGACTGTCCCCACCCTTCTAGACCTTCTAGACCATGCAAAAGTCTCCTTTTTTTTTGACGAGGTTCACAATATCCCTCGTTATCCAATGCTCCCTAAACTTACCGTACTTGTTCTTCGTTCTCTCAGGAACGTGACTTTCCTGAATCCTAATCAACTGTCATAATCATAGAATTTACAGTGCAGAAGGATGCCATTCGGCCCATCGAGTCTGCACCGGCTCTTGGAAAGAGATACTCCCGCATGTCCGATGTTGATTTACCCTTCAACAGCCGCACCCAATCCAAATTCTTCAATTCCTGTCTAATGTTATCGTAATTTGCCATTCCCCAGTTTAGCACCTTAATCCGAGGGTTACCCTCATCCCGATGTAAAAGTACACTAAAAACTACAGAATTGCAGTCACTACTTCCAGAATGTTCCCTACTGAAACCTCAACCACCTGTCCAGGCTCATTCTCCAATACCAGGTCCAATACTGCCCCTTCCCTAGGTGGACTATCCATGTATTGCATCAAGAAACCTTCCTGGATACACCTTACAAACTCAGCCCCATCCAAAACCCTAGCACTAAGTGAGTCCCAGTCAATATTGGGGAAATTAAAATCCCCTACCACAACAATCCTATTACTTTTGCACCTATCCAAAATCTCTCTCCCTATCTGCTCCTCTATCTCTTGCTGGCAGTTAGGAGGCCTGTGATAAACACCCAACATTGTGAGTGCCCCTTTCCTGTTCCTGATCTCTACCTAGATTGTCTCATTGTATGAGCGCTCCAAGGTGTCCTCCCACAGTACGGCTATAATATTCTCCATTACCAGTAATGCTACTTGATGCACCATCAATTGGACTCGAGTCGTAGCGAAGTTCCAAACAACAGGCTTTAATACGCTAGATGTGAGCCCGGCAGTGGTCATACAGAGAAAGGCCGACTGCCAGCCAGTACGAGTTCTTATACCCCACCTTGTAGGCGGAGCTACCAACCTCTCGGCCAATCGGTGGGGAGTCACATGACCAGCCACAACCAACTGGCAGAGAGGCACATGACTTGCCTGGGCCAATGGGCAGCGAGGCTGCTGTACCAATGGCGGCTTGGTTCTTTGGTAATATGATCTCTCTAGCCATACTACCACACTACTCCCCACCCCTTTTACACCCCCTCTATCTCTCGTGAAGCATTTATATTCTCCAAAGTTCAGCTGCCAATCTTGTCCTTCCTTTAACCATGTTTCTGTGATAGCCACATCATCATAATTCCAAGTACTGATAAGTGCACTAAGTTCATCTGCCTTATCCGCTATACTTCTGGTGTTGAAACAAATACACTGCAAACCACTGGGCAGATAGAGTGATGTTGTTCTCTTATTTTTGTTCTCTATTTCCCCTTCAGTTATTACACCTTTTAAGCTAGTGCTCTGGCTCCCACCCCCCTGCCATACTAGTTTATATCCTCCCGAGTAAGTCGAGCAAACCTCCGAGCCAGGATATTGGTGCCCCTCCAGTTTAGATGCAACCCGTCCTTCTTGTACAGGTCTCACCTGTCCCGGAAGAGTGGAGGAAGCTCAAGACTTCACTAACCACCATGCCAGTTCTCACATTTTTTGATTCATCTAAGCACATTAAAGTGTCAACAGATGTTTCGAAAGATGGTCTAGGAGCAGTTCCTCTGCAACTCGTGCATGACTATTGGAAACCAGTCTAGCATGCACCATAATCCATGATGACAACAGAACAGAGGCATTCAAATCAAAAAAGAATGTCTGGGTTTAGTGGTTGGCTTGAAGAAATTCCATGGCTATGTGAATGGGCTTCCAATTTTCACAGTATTAACAGATCATCGAGAGCGCCAATACAAAATATTAGTTGTGAAGTTGCTGACGATGTAGATCTGCATGTCAACCTTATTTCCACACTACCATTATCAGATACAAAACTACGTGAGATTCAAGAAGAGACGAGGAAGGATCAAACTCTTCAGAATGTGATGAGGAACATCAACTCACACAGGCCCAGAGGTCAATGTATGCAGTTCTACAATATTAGGTCTGAACTCAGTATCATTAATGGAGTGGTACAGATGACGCAGTGGTTAGCACTGCTGCCTACGGAGCTGAGGACCTGGGTTTGATCCCGGCCCCGGTTCACTGTCTGGGTGGAGTTTGCACATTCTCCCTGTGTCTGCGTGGGTTTTACCCTCACAACCCAAAGATGTGTGCAGGTTAGGTGGATTGTCACAGTAAATTGCCTCTTAATTGGAAAAAAATAATTGGGTACTCTAAATTCTTTTTTCAATTAATGGAGTGGTAATTCGTTTGAACACTATAGTTATACCTCAATCTCTTTGCAAGGATATCCTTAAGAGGATGCATGAAGGACATCTCAGGATTGAGAAGTGAAAACGGAGAGCTTATGTCTCTGTTTACTGGCCAGGTATAGACCAGGATATTGACAGGATGGTCAGTCATTGTGACACATGCCAGATGCATTGATGCAAGCAAACAAGAGAATCTTTGCAAGTATCTGATTTACCTACAGCACTATGGCAGAAAGTAGCTATGGATCTCTTTCACCTACGAGGGAAAGATTATTTAATGATCACAGACTATTTTTAAAACTATCCCGAAATGCCTCTACTGTCAAGCATAGCAGCAAGCAGTGTAATACTGCATACCAAATCAATTTTTGCCAGACACGGAATTTCTCAAGTCATCGTGAGTGACAACGGTCCTTGTTTTAGCTGTAAAGTGTGACAACACTTCACAGTCACATATCATTTCAATCATGTTATGTCAAGTCTGCTGTATCCACAAGCCAATTGCAAAGTAAAAAAAGGTGTATATAATTGTCAAGCAGTTGTTGAAGAAGGCATTGGACAGCCAATCTGATCCACATTTCACACTATTGAGTTACAGAGCATCACCATTGTCACATGGTAGATATCACCAGCAGAGTTACTCAAGAACAGAAGGTTGCATGCCACACTTCCATACTTGGAAAAGAAGGAGGAGAATGCAGTGGTACTTCAGAAAGTGCAAAACATTAAAGCAAAACAAAAGCAGTTCTATGATATGGGACGCGATTCTCCGCTCCCCACGCCGGGTGGGAGAATCTCGGGAGGGCCGCTCTGGCACCCCCCGCAATTCTCCCAGCCCCCCGCAATTCTCCGGCCTGGATGGGCCGAGGGTCCTGACGTTCTCGACCTGTTCACGCCGGCGTCAACCACACCTGGTCGCTGCCGGCGTGAACAGCGCGCGACAGGTAAGTGTGGGGCCTGTGGGGGGCGGAGAGGGGATCGAGCACCACGGCCGTGCTCAGGAGGGGACTGGCCCGTGATCAGTGCCCACCGATCGTTGGGCCGGCGTCTCTAAGAGACGCACTCTTTCCCCTCCGCCGCCCCGCAAGATCAAGCCGCCACGTCTTGCGGGGCAACGGAGGGGAAGACGGCAACCCCACATGCGCGGGTTGGAGCCGGCCAACCTGCGCGTGCGCGGCTGATTTCACATAGGCGCCGCCGGCCGCGTCATTCTCGGCACGCCACCTTGACACTGCAGCCGAGTTCCCCGCAATGCCGTTCCTGGGGGGCGAGGAGCGGCCTCCGCGCTGTCGTGAAACACTCCGGGTTTCACGCCGGTGTTGGACGTTGCGGAGAATCGCGCCCAGAGTGTCCAGAACATTCCCACCTCTGAGTAGTGATGACATTAGGAGAATAGAAGATTCGGGCAATTGGTCGAAAAAGGCCATTGTACTTGAAGAAGTAGCACCTCGTTCCTACAATGTACAGACAGAGGACGGGTTGGTTTTAAGAAGAAATTTAAGAAGACTTCCACAACAACATGATGGATGATGAATCTACATCAGAATCAATGTCAGCTGCAGTGTCAGATAGTTCAGCAGTTCTTGAGCATGAGAATGTCATGGTGAAAATTGAATCTACAAGTTCACAACGAGGCGAACACTTGGGCTCCATTTTGGAGAATCGCCCCCACTATACTTGCTGTTCTTGTGCACAGTGTGGCACAGTGGTTAGCACTGTTGCTTCACAGCTCCAGGGTCCCAGTTTCAATTCCTGGCTTGGTTCATTGTCTGTACAGAGTCTGCACGTTCTCCCTGTGTCTACGTGGATTTCCTCCGGATGCTCATGTTTCTTCCCACAAGTCCCGAAAGATGTGCTGTTAGGTAATTTGGACATTCTGAATTCTCCTTCGGTGCACCCGATCAGGCGCCGTAATTTGGCGACTAGGGGCTTTCACAGTAACTTCATTGAAGTGTTAATGTATGCCTACTTGTGACAATAAAGGTTATTATTATTGTTCTATGTATATATATTTGTTAAACCATCTTTAAAAATGTTATAGAAAAATATTAATACTGTTAGACTCACAAGCTAATGATATTGTGTAAATTTACTGATGATAATGTATTCATTCATTCCTTCAAAGGAAAGGGGATGCAGTGATATCATGGTTGTGTTGCAATTCATCAACTGACCACTAGGAGTCTCATTAGTATATATAAGTGAATGTTAAGTCAGGTGACCTCAGACTGACTACGGAGCTGGGAGGGAGGAAGAGGATTCTGAGAGAAGTCAACTCAGTCATCTCGACTATACTGTGGGTGGCCGAAGAACTGGTGTTAAGAAGTGGTTCAGCCAAAAACACTACATTAGTGTTTCCCTCCCTCCTCCTCTAATCAAAAAAAAAGGCACTGTGAGGAGGACAAGCAAGGTAAGATTCTAATATCTTTCTTAAGTGCACAAGGGCAGAGATAACAGTTAGGGCAGTGATATGCTTCTTCTGCCAGATGTGGGAAATTAGGAAGTTTTCTAGCATCCCTGACGGCTATGTCTGCGGGAAGTGTAACCAGATGCATCTCCTCACAGACTGCGTAGTTTGGTTGGAGCAGCAGCTGGACTGATTGTGGAGTATACATGGGGCAGCGAATGTGAAAGACATTAGCTTCAGGGAGATGGTCATACCACATGTTCAGACAGGTAGATGGTTGATCGCCAGGAGAAGCAGGCATGTAAGGCAGGAGCCTCCTGTAGCTATTCCCCTCTCAAATAGCTATACGGTTTTGGATACTGTTGGGGGGATAGCCTCTCAGGGGAAGGTACCAACAGCAGCCAGGTCTAGGGCACCACAACTGGTTCTGCTGCAGAGCAGGGTCGGGCTACATCCAAGCAACTGATAGTAGTAGGAGACTCGATAGTCAGAAGCACAGACAGGCATTTCTTATGGCTGTAAACAGGACTCTAGGATGGTGTGTTGCCTCTCTGGCGCCATGGTCCTGGATGTCTCTGAATGGCTACAGGGCACTCTAAAAAAGGAGGGTAAACAGACAGATGTCATTGTCCACATTGGTACTTATTACATATGGAGAAGGAGGGAAGAGATCCTGCAGAGACAATTCAGGGAATTAGGTCAGGAGCTCCAATGCAGGACCCCTAGGGTAGTAATCTGAGGATTACTCCCCATTCCACGTGCTAGTGAGGCTTGGAACAGGGAGCTAGTACAGTTGAATACGTGGTGAAAGAGCTGGTTTGGGACTCAGGGCTTTAGACATATGGATCATTGGGATGTCTTGTGGCGAAGATGGAACCTGTACAAGAAGGATGGGTTGCATCTGAACTGGAGGGACACCAATATCCTGGGCGGGAGGTTTGTTGGTGCTGGTCGGGAGGATTTAAACTAGTGTGGCAGTGGGGTGGGAACTGGAACAGTAGGCCAGTAAGTGTAGAGACTGGGGATAAAAGTGAGACTGAGATAAACATTGCGCAGAATGAGAATAGCCAGAGAGAAGCCAGAGGGCTCAACGGGACTGTGGGTCTGAAGTGTGTATGCTTCAATGCAGGAAGTATAACAGGTAAAACAGATGAACTCAGAGCTTAGAATACGGCATAGAACTATGATGTAATTGCAATTACGGAGACATGGTTAAAGGAGGGACAGGACTGGCATCTTAACATTCTAGTATGTTTAATTATTAGACAGGACAGAAGGGGAAACAAAAGAGGTGGGAGAGTTTGTAGTGAACGTATTGCTACTACAATTCAACACTGTATTTTATTGCATTATGTTGATGCCCTTGTGGGCTCCACTTGTGGCTCCGCCCCCTCGGGGGTGGTATATAGATCTGCAGCCTGTAGGCTGCACTCAGTACAGAGCAGTCGCAGACAGGCACAGATCTAGCTTATTAAAACCACTGTTCACTTCTACTAATTGTCTTGTGTGAATTGATGGTCGCATCAGAGTTGCATTGTTGATTAGGAAGCAGATCACAGCTGTGTTGAGGGAGGAGACATTGGAGGGATCTTGTAGTGAGGCATTATGGGTGGAGCTCAGGAATAAGAAAGGTGAAATCACAATGTTGGGAGTGTACTATAAAGAACAGGTGAAGGAGAATCTCAAGGCTTTTTATGCATTTATTCGGAGCAACAGGTTAGCAAGAGAAAGAGTAGGCCCACTTGAGGACAATGGAGGGAAGTTTTGCGTGAAAGTGGGTGAAATTCTTAATGAGTACTTTGTATCGGTATTCACCAGGGAGAAGGCCATGACATATGTTGAGGTGAAGGATATGTGTGTGAACTCTCTTGAAAAAGTCAATATATCAAGGGAGGAAGTTTTGAGTATCCTAAATTGCATTAAGGTAGACCAGTCCCCGGGGCTGGATTGGATCTATCCCAGGTCACTGCGGGAGACAAGGGGAGAAATATCTGGGGTTACAGATATCTTCACATCCTCTTTGACCACAGGAGAGGTTCCAGAGGAATGGAGAATAGCCAATGTTATTCCCTTGTTTAAGAAAGGAAGCAGGGACAATCCAGCAAATTGGAGGCCGGTGAGCCTGACATCGGTGGTGGGGAAGCTTTTGGGAAAGATGCTAAGGGACAGGATGTGTGCACATTTGGAGGAAAATGGACTAGTTCGTGACAGGCAGCATGGTTCAGTACAGGGAAGGTCAATTTGATTGAGTTTTTTGAAGAGGTGTCAAAGAAAATTGATGAGGGAAGGGCTGTGGATGGAGTTTATATGGACTTTAGTAAGCATTTGACAAGGTCCCACATGGCAGACTGGTACAAAAACTAAAATCACATGGGGTTTGGGGTAGGCTGGCTAGATGGACACAGAACTGGCTTGGTTATAGAAGACAGAGAGTAGAGGTGGAAGGGTGTTTTTCTGAATGAAGATTTGTAATTAGTGGTGTTCAGCAAGGATCAGTGCAGGGACCTCTGTTGTTTGTGCTATATACAAATGATCTGGAGGAAAATGTGGATGGTCTGATTAGTAAGTTTGCGGATGACACGAAGATTGGCAGAGTTGCTGATAGTGCTGAGGGTTGTCAGAGAATATAGATACACTGGAGTCTTGGTACAGAAATGGCAGATGGAATTTAATCCGGAGAAATGCGAGGTGATGCATTTTGAAGGACAAATCTAGATTTATACTGTAAATGACAGGACCCTTAGGAACATTAACATACAGAAGGACCTGGGCGTTCAGGTCCACAGTTCCCTAAAAGTGGCGACACAGGTGGCCAAGGTGATTAAGGAGGCATATGGCATGCTTGCATTCATCAGCTGGGTCATTGAGTACAAGAGTTGAGAAATCATGTTGTAGCAAAATAAAACCTTGGATAGGCCGAGTCAACTGCGTCAGCCCCCCCTTCCCCATCCTAGTCACCGGCATCAGTCCCCCCTTCCCATCCTAGTCACCGGCATCAGTATCCCCACCATCCTAACCACCAGCCTCAATATCCCCCCCTTCCTCCATCCCAGTCACCGGCATCAGTATCCACCCCCATCCTAGTCACCGGCATCAGTAACCCCCCCCCCCCCATTCTAGTCACCAGCGTCAGTATCCCCCCCCCATCCCAGTCACCAGCGTCAATATCCCCCCCCCCCCGCCTCCATCCCAGTCACCGGCATCAGTATCCACCCCCATCCTAGTCACCGGCGTCAGCCCTCCCATCCTAGTAACCAGCATCAGTACCCCGCCCCCATCCTAGTGATCGGTATCAGGCTCCACCACCGAAGTGAGCAACAGAGCAACACTCCAGTATCAGGTTGCCAAATGCACCACCCCCTTCGTCACCCCCCACCTTGGCCCTGCCAGGTTGGCCCTGCCAGGTTGGCACTGTCAGGGTGCCAGTCCTCGAACACCCGGAGGCTCCATGGCCTTTGAGCCGCCCGGTGTAATCATCATACATAGTCTCAGTTTGTGGTGACCAGTGGTGATTTGCACCGGCATGCATCCAGAAGATTCCGTGAGAAGCTGACTTTGCAAATCATGATGTATATAAATGCATGATAATCAGGTTCACACCTGCCGAGGGCATGAACCTGATTACATCTGCTGGGAGGGCCAGGCAACATCATGAACTGTTTGGTGCCTGGCACAAATTCAGTGTCAGGGATCTTCCAGCATTTTTCTACATAGCGAGATTTGCGCCTGGCACAACCCAGCTGGAAAATCGTCCCTTGGTCCCAGTCACGTTGGAGGATGGCAGGCTGGAGACCTGTTCCTGCTTCCTGGAGGGAGACCTGAACAAGCTTCGGGACTCCGTGGAGGTGAAGCAAAGCACCCTGTCGCCCGTCTGGGCAGGAGACTGAAAAGCCATATGACTAATCCCACCTGGTGTGTGATGGCAGCTGCAGCCAGAGCCAGCAGCCTGACAAGGAGAACTTTCTCCTCCAGGCATCAGTCCCATCTGTCACCCCTGGAATGTCATCACTAATCCACTCACTGCCATCTTGCAGCCTCCCAACATCCTCCCACATCTTCCTCCGAACCCCCCCGGCATTCCTTAGCACAACCCCTTCTTTGTCTTAGCGCGGGGCCCACATATGCCATTTGATGTGGACCCATGACCTGCCAGATGTCTGGCCCAACATGTACTCTTTGCATCCCTACAAGTAAGGTACCCCCTAATAAAGGTACTCCCTAATAAATGGGAGTGGGAGAAGATGGGAAGGGGTTTTGCCCAAGCTACAACTCCTCACCCTCGATTAGGAAAGTGTGATGGAGACCACTGGGGAGGGGCGGGGTGAACTGTGATGGACTATGAGGTTGGTTGCCCCTCCATCCCATAGAGTATCCCAAGGGCTCATGAACACCCCGAAGGAGGAAGAAGTGCTGGGGTCCATCTTGGGGCCTTCCACCAATAAGGTTTTGGCAAACTGCAGCCCTTCTTAATACCCCTTTCCTGAACACCATCACATCCCAGGGGCAGCTGGCAGAACACGGTGATACAGTAACAGCAGTGACACCCAAAAGTTGGCTGGGTCTCTCCAGACCCCATGAGACCCACAGTGACAGACCTCCAGGAATCATAATAATAATAACTTATTGTCACAAGTAGGCTTACATTGCAATTAAGTTACTGTGAAAAGCCCTTAGTTGCCACATTCCGGCACCTGTTCGGGTACACAGAGGGAGAATTCAGAATGTCCAAATTATCTAAAAGTACGTTTTTCAGGACTTCTGGGAGAAAACCGGAGCACCCTGAGGAAACCCACACAGACATGGGGAGAACGTGCAGACTCCACACAGACAGTGACCCAGCAGGGAATCGAACCTGGGACCTTGGCGCTGTGAAGCCACATTGCTAACCACTGTGCCACCGTGCTGCCCACTACCTCTTTCCTCATTGAATCATTGAACTCTTGACCTTGCACCTTGTCCCCCCTTGCAATAGTGGACAAAGAAATGGGGTGGAATTCTCTGACCCCCGCAGGGTCGGGGAATCATCCGGGGCCTTCGTAAATCCCTCCCAAGCCGTGGCCGGAATTTTCCGCCACCCGGGAATCGGCGGCGGCGGGAATCATGCCGCGCCAGTTGGCGGGCCCCCCGCGCCGATTCTCCGGCCCACAATGGGCCGAAGTCCCGCCGCTGTCAGGTCTCTCCCGCCGACGTGGTTTAAACCACCTCTGGTGCCGGCGGGAGCAGGTGGTGGAGCGGGCCCCGGGGTCCACCATGGCGGAGGCGGAAGAGACCCCCCTACCGCGCATGCGCCGGGATGACATCAGCTGCTGCTGACGCTCCAGCCCCTAAAGGTGCAGGCCTGACACCGGAGTGGTTGGCGCCACTCCGGTACGCTGGGACCCCCCCGCCCCACCGGGTAGGGGAGAATACCGCCCATGTATCCCATATCTTCTCTCAGACAGGATCCTGGAAGCCAGTGTGCAGTCAGTAGACAGACAAGGGTCAAAAGGAAGCCGAACCTGAGGAGCACTACAGCTTACCACACAACAAGTCTCCTGTCTTGACAATCACCTCAGATTCATTGCCTACCTAGGCCCATCACCCTGGTGTGATGTCAAAAAAGGTGGTTGTGTGGTGATGGTGGTTGTTGGGGTGGGGAGCGGGGGGGGCGGGGTCGGTGTGGCACGGGGTAAGACATTGTAGGTTGGTGGCAAGTTTGGAGCTGCTGGACACCAAGCATCCTAACCTGCAAATTTAGATGCCAATGTGGTCTCCCTGGTCCTCCTGGCCTGTCGCATCCTGGCTGCCACCTGTCCTTCAACCTCTGGGTCCTCCTCAGACTCATCCTCCACTGTCTCCTGGTTCTCCTCCTCATCAGAGGAAGCAGAATGTTCCTCCTCTTCTTTTTCCTCTAGAATATCACCCCACTGATGAGCCAATTTATGTAGGGCACTGCAGACCACAACAATGCAAGAGACAACCTGCGATTGCACAGAAAAACATTGCCAGAGTGGTTCAGGGAGCGGAACCATATTTTCACCAGTCCAATGCACCGCCCGATTACTGACGAGGTAATCGGCCTTGTGCCTCCGCACTGGTGTAATCAGCAATGACCTCAACGGCTATCCCTTGTCCACCACCAGCCATCCCGGCAGCCTGGGATGGCCCTCAGAGATCCTAGGGATCTGCCATTGCCCAAGTATACAGCTAGCATGCACGCGTCCTGGGTAGTGTGTATTTTGAGGTGGTGGTGCACACAAGTTGGATATTCAGGGAGTGGATTCTCCTTCGGTTTATGAAGGGCACTCCCTGATGCCATGGTGCTCTCAAGGCAACATTCATACCACCAATGGCCTCCTGTATCTGAGGCACCCTAGTGATGGCGGTGAATCATGCAGTCCAGGCCTAGTCCAGGCTGAAGCGGCTGTGGTCGAAAAGGTTCAGGGCTGCCATGAGCTTCATGGGTACCGGGAGTGGGTGTCGTCCTCCTCCATGGGCTGCCAGGCCTGCAAGGACATGGTTTATGTGACGCACTGTCTCCTTGTTAACCAGAGTCTTCGGCAGTAGATGGAGATTGCAGCTCTTTTAAGGACAAGCTGGGCGTGTACATCCGGGGTCTCCTTCTCCGTTGTCTTCTGCTCCTTTCCTCGACCTGATGAGCAATCGGGGTCCACAATCCCTCCCAATACCCCTCGACCTCACAATCCTGGAGGCTGACACCCTTACACTATCACTGGTGGCCAGCACCATCTATATTAGCTGTTATTCATAATACATCTTTGCTTCATCGGCCATGGTCACGGTCCACGCTGCTTCATAGTCGCCAAACATTTGTTGTGGCACATGGATGCCCATGTGAACCTAGAATGCTCCTCGATCCCCCAGTACAGTCAAGTGGCCATTGCTGTGCGGTGCTAGCCTCTCCCTCCTGATGCCTGATACTCAACCTTCAACCCTTGATATTTAAGAATTCAACCCCGATCCCTGACTTGGAGAGTAAGGGCAACTGGGAGTGGTGACTGATAAATGATGATAACCAGTTGGTTGGAGGAGTATGACTCGCAGGAAGTTAAGAAGGCAGAAGAACTCTCAAAGGCAAAGAAGGGCAGCACTAATAGGCTATCGTACACCATGTGCACCCGAAGCCTTCGGTTGACCAAGAAGACGCTGAGTACACAGAGTTGGACATCCCACTATGTTATTGCATCATGCCTTTTCAATACACCTGGGCTGCAATTGTATGACCTATGACTTGAAGCCCAATGGTGTGTTCCATATAGCCGCTACCCCCCTGCACACCCCCAACAACATTTTCTCTCTGGGTACATGAAACCAGCCTCCAGGATGGCAACCTATATTTTTATTACTCTCTTCTAGCCAACTCAGAAGCCCAAGTCAAAATCTGGGACATTCTGCTCTGGTGCTCAAACTGAAAATTAAACAGTGGCTACGAGAAGGCGACCATTTAAGAACCCTTGCACTCTAATGTCTGAGTTCAGCCAGCAGCTTGGATGGAGAAAGAAATCTCTCAAGCAAGCCACAGAGCCCTCATAATGCAGAATGAAAAAAAACTCCATTGAAAAAAACTGTGTTCAGCCAGGCCCTATGTGTGTAACGGAGGAAGCTCTTGAAGATTAATGGGGTGTGAAATGCAATGTAAAAAAAAATTACAATAGGTCCAATAAAGCATACAGCAGATGGCTAAACTGCAGAGCCTTTTAAAAGTTAATGGGGCATGAAATGGAATATAAACAAGGAAGTACAAAGGGATAAAAGCAGACCTCCTACAACAGTGCAACCACAGAGCCTATTGAAACTTCAAGGGATGTGAATTGCTTCTCCAAGAGACGAATTGTAGAATGGTTCTATCTTGTGAGAGGAGTTTAGGGCTGTGCTGTGCACTGTTATAGGGTGTTAAGCATGAAAGAAATTAGGCTTCAAGTCTTCACAGATCCACCACAGCTCCATCCCGGGGAGACCCTCAAAATGGCCCCCTCCAGCCAAGCCCGAGGGCACCAACCCCAAGCTCCCTTGAAGGTCTCCCTCATGACATCTGGCTAGCACCTGCTTTGCCCTGGTACTAAGTGGAAGGGTTGTTCCTCGCTGTCGGTGTCCATGGCACTTGGTCCCTGATTGTTAAAATCAGTAGTAATTGACACCCACATGGCATCCCACTGGTGAGGATCTGACCGTAATCTCGTTAATGAAATTGCGATTAATTCAAATACATGCTAATCAGGTTCTCACCCTTTCTGGGTGAAATCTGGATCATGCCAGCGTCAGAAGCCTAGGAAGATCGCAAACTGATTTGCACCTGGCGCAAATCCCGTTTTAAGCCTCACACCACATTTTCAGACATAATGGGATTTTCACCGGGCGGAATGCAACCGGGAAATTGCCCTCAAAGGGAATTGGATACTTTTACAAGGTATCAACAAATGGAATAGTTCAGAATTCGGGTGGCAGTCATATTCTGAAGGAAATGTGTTTCAGGCTTAGTTAAAAAGACGTCTTCATTCCTGAAGTGTAATTTAGATTAATTCAACAGATAAAATGTCATATTCTGCACTAAATTTCAGGATTTTCTCAAAGAGGTGGACATTCTACAGGTCACAAAGTTAGTTGCTTGTAGTCTTTCTACCAGGAGGCCAATTTGCCATATTAATGGGCCTGAGCTGGAACAAGCTTGGACATCTTATGACGTTACAGCCTCCAGTTCTTAAGATATAGATGCTATTGTCCTTACTGCCTGGTCTCTCTGCCAGTCACATTTAAAGATTAAAAGGGAAGAAACATGACTTACCGAGCATGTGACTCCTCACAATTGTCGTGCTGTTTCCAAGTATGGTGGTGGCCTCAGGTTGATGAATCACATCCTGGTTTACTGTTTTATGACATTCATTCTGAGGATGTTAAGTAAACCACCTTCTTTGTTTGAAAAAGACTTATTCAATTCAGGAATGTCTTCTGATAGTCTCAGGATATTTGCCCTTCACCCCTTTTGTTGCTGTTAAACAGTGAGTCAGTTCTTGAATAAATGGGACACATCTTCTGACCTTTGACGGCCATCTTTGCAGCACATTGTCCACTTTTGAAAGGAAAAGTCATTTCTTTAAAGAATCCACATTGAATAAAGTCTGCATCTTAAAAGTTAGGAGTATGGCTTGTTGTTACTGGGCAACTTGGCAATATTAAAGGGAACCAAATAGGATAATTAGAAAGAAACTATTTCTGCTGTTTGTGGCCAAAGGAGAGTTAGGTCCCAGATCAGTCATGATCTCATTGAATGGCTGAGCAAGCTCAAGGGATGAAATGGCCTACTGCTATTCCTATGTTCCTTGGAAATATCTATATAAGATTTCTGACCAGTATTTTGAAGACAACCTTTAACCTTGCCACCTATCTCTTATAATACGCAATGCACCACATACTCATCACTCAACCAGCAGCACACCCTGGAACTCAGTACTCACCCTGAACATCTTTGCATTGCAACTGATCCACACACCCCATCAATGTATCCAGCCACTCACATGCTTCTCACTGCCTTCACATGCCTCATCTATTCAGCTATGATAGACATCATCCAAACACACTGAAATTCATCCCTCCCTCTTCCAGGGGAAGACAACAGGAGGGAAAACCAAAGGGCTGGAGGAGGAACAACTGGAGGAACAGTGTCCTGGAGAAGACAAGGCTTTGAATCATGAGCAGCAGTGTCATGGAGCCAGAGGTATCCAGTAGCAATGGAGGCCATTCTGGATGTTAGTAAGTTGCTGCACCTTCTCCAATTACTCCTCTTCCTCATCACGGAATGGAAACTGCAAACGGACTGACCATGGACATTCTGCTTTTGTCCCAAACCTAATTTCCTCACCCAAACCATCCCCTTATGCTTTTGCATTATCAGATAGACAAGAACTGATGTATCTTCAGCCCCAGAAGCCTCATATAGAAGGGCAAGGGGAGCAAGAGAACACTAACGAGAAAGTGCTGTTATCGACCTAACACTCACAGTTGTGAGTTCATACAGTGGTACAGCATGCTCCTTAGAGACTTGCTTAGAGTTGTAGTCTGCACATGGAGAGACACTGGACATGAGTTTGCTGCAGCCAGGATAGGGGAATACATCAGCTCATTTTCAAACTCTCCTGAGGCCAATGTTGCACATCAGTTCTGCTGCAGGATCTCAATCCTCGTTGGGGTGGGCTATGGAAAACATGCCGAGCATGCACACCAAGATATCTGGCACATTGGTCAGCCTGCTTGACAGACTGCAGACATTGGCTAAGCTTCTGGAGGAGTCCCACTTCACAATGGCACAGGACATCAGAAAACTTGGAACCCATCTTTTCTGTTGTGTATTTGCCGGTTTGCTATATACCTTATATATCTGTTTATCTCAGTGCAGTGCAAAGGTCGCACTCGTTCTAAATCTACAACAGGTTTATTTAAGGTACTTGAAAATACCTCAGCAATTACAGTAATTCTACACACATGCTTTAAGCCCAGATGACAGAACCTTCCATCTGGTGCCTGTTATTTAAGTTCTCTAGTTCCACCACAGGTTTCAGCAAAAAAGGAGCATAGATTAGTGAACAGACTAATGACAATCAAACACAGATCAATCAAGCCATTGAACACTGCATATTCCACCATGCAACTGGGGGGGGGGGGGGGCACTTCAATGGCAGCGCTGCCGTAATGGAGCAGCTGCTTGGCTTTGTTCCAGCTCCACTACATCAGAGGTCATGTTCTTCGGGTGAATCAGTGTTGCAGAGGATGCTCAGAGGTCATGAGAGCCCAGGTTGCTAGCATGCAGGCTCAGACAACTGCCATCAAGACACAGATTGCTGCCATCATAGGCCCAGATATCAATGCGCAATGGAGCTTGCAGGCTTTCAAAGCAGTCTTGCAGGCTCACAAATTGCTGAGGCACTGCCCCATGGGTGTGGTCATGATACCGTGGAACGTGAACATGGTGTTCTCTCAGGATGACAACATTTGTGCTCCACTATTTCCACTTTTGTCATTGCCCTTGCTGTTTCTCAGTCAGCCAGCCAGCCAAGACTGTTGTCACCCATGCTGAAGCAATGCAGTCTGATGCTGTGCCTTTAAACGCCAGAGCCCTTCAAGTGCATCACCTTCAGTGGAGGTCAGCCTGCAGCCACTAGGGGAGCTCTGTGTAGGAGCATAAGGCCCAGCAAGAACACCTGCAAGAGAAGGTGGGGGTGCTAACACCAGATTTAAAGCTATTCACACCAGTGTAGTACCACATTATTTGGTAATTACTGATAAGTGTGCTTTAGTGCTTGGCAATTAGATAGCCTTGTAGGCACAATAATCATTCCAAATATTGCAATGTAAACATTTTGCTCAGCCTCAAAACCTTGTATTCTGACAAAATGTACGAAACATTTTCACAAAGTTAGAACACTGTTTGAGCTGTATCAGATAAAAAAAAAAGTTGTATCTGTGTCAATTTCTGAGAGACATCTCCCATAAACCTGAAAATTATTGTTAATATTATAATGAACAGCTGCACTATTTATGGAAGTCTAATGTTGGCAGTGCAAAGTACTGCAAATTTAATACCTCGTTATCACTTATTAAGAAATTACTTTGAGGAGGAAGTAGCTTGTCAGTGCTATAGTATTGAAATAATGTGTCAGCCCTGCTGATCTCATTAATCCAGCTATAATTGGTTCTCAAATTAATTGCGCTTCATTTTCCAAAGCCCGTGTTTGACATGTGTAACACATTCCTAACCCTCACAAATATGGAATTGCAGTGGAGGTTACAGACTGCTTGGCTGCAAGCAATGACAAGCAATCTGCTACCTCACTAAACTAAACCCTTCGGGTTTTTGACCTACAGTGCGTACTGAATTCAGTGTTGCTCATGATTTAAGCTGGCGCACAAGGGATACCACAAAAGCATGTAAGGTAGAATATCCCACACATATCCACCTGGGAACGATTGAAGAACAATGCTTCAGGTGGCTATGGTCAGCCATGGAGACCGTTGACAGATCTCTGTCATCTTTGACAGATATTGTCAATCACATTCTGTACTAGCGGCGGCTCAGTTGAGAGCACATTTGCTTCTCAATTGCAAGTTTCTGGGTTCAAGTCGGATTCCAGGGCTCAAGCACAAAAGGCAAGGTGAAACTACAGTGTGGTAATGAGCAAACATTGCACAGCTCGAGGTTCCGTCTTTCAGATGAAACCTTAAACGGAAGTCCTGTGCTCCTGCTTGTGTGGATGAAAAAGACTCCATGACACTATTTCAAAAAACAACTGGGAAGTTATCTGTTATGCTTGTGTACTATGATAATAAATGAATCAGTGTACGACAGGACATTTAGTTCAAGTCTAGTTATTTAATGTTAGATAAACTGTAGGTAAACTAAACTATTGCTAACCAAACTGTGGATCTTTTACCATGCTACTAACAGCTCCTGCAAACCTGATCAAGACTGGCTTGGCTCTGTGCGGTTCCAGTGTCCTGTTCCTCTAGCATGACACCTAGTGGTCGGAGGCCATATACACTGTCATATACACTGTTACTGCATACCATTACATCCCCTTTCCTTGAGATTTTTAAAACATACTACACATCATTTCTGCAAACAATACACATGATTTGAATAACAATGTACTTTACACAATTCACAAATTTTATTGTCCAATCACAGATTCAGCCACTCTGGGTTTTTTTATCTTCCTTGTCGATCTTCTCATCCTTGGTGGCTTGGTGAACCTGTGTTACTACTTTCAACATCTGTCGGTGTATCTGATAAGGTTGTGTCCCTGTTTTGAACATCGTTCTGTATATTCAAGTCTGACTCTTACAATGATTGTGTTGGTTCAGGTTGATAGAAGTCTTCACTAACACCATCGTTTTACTGTTCTTGAGTAGGTTTCTTTGGTTTTCAATAGTGCCTGACACTTTCTTCTCAAAATCTGTCCTTGTTCTGTCATTACTGTGTATGATCTTGGACCTGCCTCTTGTAGTACAGTAGCTTTTCTAGACCATCCATCAGGATCCTCAATCCTCACAACATCGCTTGGTAGCAAAGATTTAAGACTCCTGGTTGTTCTATCATAGTATGTCTTCTGTTTTGCTTCTGAGATTCCAGCTTACGTCTTAACTTTTTGTTTTGCCTTGTCTTTGTGTGGAATGGCAATGCGGTATGTAGCTTACGATTCATCAGTAATTCTGCAGGTGACAAGCCACAGCTTAAAGGTGAAGTTCGATAACTCAGTAAAGCTTGATACGGATCAGTTTTGCTGTCCATGGCCTTTTTTAATAGCTGCTTTATTATTTGAACTCCCTTCTCCGCTTTACCATTCGATTATGGATATAATGGACTCGAAGTAATATGTCTGAAATCATATTGTATCGCAAACGCTTGCCATTCTTTGCAATTAATACATGGACCATTGTGTCTCATCATAGCTTTAGGCATGCAATGTCTTGAGAAAGTCAATTTTGTATGCATTATCACACAACTTGCCGAGGAGCTTGACAACAGGGATATTTCTGGATAATTCGAATATTAGTCAACAACTATCAGATATATCAGATTTGGGCAGCACGGTAACACAAGTGGATAACACTGTGGCTTCACAGTGCCAGGGTCCCAGGTTCGATTCCGGCTTGGGTCACTGTCTGTGCGGAGTCTGCACGTTCTCCCCGTATCTGCGTGGGTTTCCTCCGGGTGCTCCGGTTTCCTCCCACAGTCCAAAGACGTGCAGGTTAGGTGGATTGGCCATGATAAATTTCCCTTAGTGACTGGGTTACAGGGGTAGGGTGGAAGTGAGGGCTTAAGTGGGGTCGGTGCAGACTCAATGGGCCGAATGGCCTCCTTCTGCAATATATGTTCTATGTTCTATTCCTTGTCATTGAGATAGACTAAATCCATTCCAACTTTGTGGCACGGAGCTGATGGTATTTCAGCTAGGTTTATTGGTTCTTTCCCTTGACGGTGCTGATACTTTTGACACATTTCACATTTCTCTATCATGTCTTGCATATCCTTCTTTATACCAGGCCAATATACAGTGGGCAGGATTCTCCGCACTCCCGACGGTGCGGAGAATAGCGTGGCTCGTAAAATTTTACGGCCACGCTGTTCCGACGCCCTCCCGCTATTCTCCCCCCCCCCACGCCCAACTCCCGACACGAATCGCTGCCGCTGTTTTTTTACGGCCGGCAGCGATTCACAACTGATAGATGGGCCGAGTTCCCAGCCCTTTACGGCTGTTTTTACGAACGGCAAACACACCTGGTCTGGCCGTTCGTAAAAACGGCCGTAAACACTCGCATTTTATAACCATGGCACCGATTGGCATGGCAGTACCACGGCCGTGCCAAAGGTGCCATGGGCCCGCGATCGGTGCCCACCGATCACGGGCAGCGGGCCCGATGCCCGCGCACTATTTGTCCTTCCGCCGCCCCGCAGTATCCATTCGCGGGGCGGCTGAGGGCCATCCCAGCCCGCGCATGCGCGGGTTTCGCGCAAATACGCGATGACGTCATCCGCGCATGCGCGGGTTGGAGTCTTCCAATCCGCGCATGCGCGGCTGACGTCATATGACACGTCAGCCGGCGCTAACTCGGGCAAGCGGGCTTAACGAAATTCGTTAAGCCCGCGATGCCGGAGCTTACGGCGTCGGGCTGCTAGCCCCGACCGGGGACCAGAATCGGTTCCCGGTCGGGAAGGGGGGGGCTGGCGTCAAACCCGCCCAGATTTGACGCCAGCCTTCCGATTTCTCCCCATATGGGAGAATCTCGCCTAGTATCTCTGGCTCTCCGTTTATACTTCTCAATCCCGAGATCACCCTCATGAATCGTTTTAGCATATCGCTGCGTGGAGGCTGCGGAATCACAATTCTTTCTTGCCTTAATAGTAGCCCATTTACTACACTTAGCTCAGATCTGATTTGACGATATTTTGTGCATGAACCTTTTGGCCAACCATTGTTAAGGTTTTGTATCACCATCTGCAGCACCTAATCTTTTGCTGTCTCTTCGACAATTTGTTTCGACTTTGCGTCTGATACTGGCAGTGCATCAGTGATCATGTCTATGTGAGCCTGTACATCACCTCCAGTAGAGCTGGCATTGTGTGCTATTGGAGCTCTGGATAACTGCTTCCACTATATGTTTGCCAGGTATGTATATCAACTCAAAGTCCTATCTTTGAAGCTTCATCACAAGATGCTGTATTCATGGAGACATTCCGTTGAGATTCTTTTTAATGATTGCAACCAGTGATCAATCATCCATCTCAACGGTAAATGTGGGTAGGCCATATACATATGTGTGGAATTTTTCCAAGCCAACTATCAGTCCTCGGCATTCTTTTTCAATCTATGCATATCTGTACGCAGACTCTGCCATTGACTGTGAAGCATATGCCACAGTTTTCCACTTGTTTCCACCTTCTTGTTGTAGCAATATTGCACCTATACCATTTTTGATACATCAGTAGATATTGTGGTGTTCCTTGTTGAATCAAAAAAGCATCAATACGGGCATGGGCGTAAGAGCTTTCTTTAACTGGATCCACTCCTGCTCATGCTGCTCTGCCTAAGTGAAATCATTCACTTTCCATAGGATGTCTATGAGACATGCTGTTTTGGCTGAGTGATTGGGACTAAACTTCCCTATGAAGTTGATTATACCCAATATTCGTAGTACTCGTTTTTTATCCATGGATCGGGGCATGTTTAGCATTATTTTCATTTCATCTGGCTCTATTCCTTGAACAGAAAGCTTGCCACCCAGGAATGTAATTTCCTGTACTCCAAAGTGGCATTTGGTCTGATTGAGCCTCAGCCCATTCTGCCTGATGTTTTGTCGTGAGTTCCTCTAAGATGGAACCCCATCTGATGTCATCTACATAGAACCAGACCCCCTCAATGCCCTCAATAATATGATCCATTGCTCTATGGAATATCTCAGATGCAGATATAATGCCAAAGGGCATGTGAAGAAAGAAATATCTGTCAAAGGGAGTATTGAATGTGCAGTGCTTGATAATTTCTTCATCAAACCTGAGCTGCCAGATTCTCTGTGTGATGCATCAAGTTTGGTAAAATTCTCATACCAGCCAACTCGCTTATGATCTCTTCCCTCTTTGGAAATTGATAATGCTCCCTTTTAATGTTTGCGTTCAAAACCTTGGGATCGATACAAATCCTGGGATCGTTATTCTTCTTTTTCACATAGACCATTGAGTTGACCCAATTTGTAGGCTCTTTTATTTTCCTTATGACTCCAAGTTGTGTCATCCTATCTCTGCCTTAAGCCAGTCACGCAATGGTGCTGGAACTCTTCGAGGAGTGTGTATCACCGGTTGAGCATACTCTCTAGATTCTATTTTATATGTGAAGGCAGGACACCGAAGCTCTTGAATATTTCCGGAAAGACCTGTACAATGGACGCCACTGAGCCACTGTGCGTACTTAGTGCACAGTCAGTGTTATAGACTCTTTGCACCAATTCCAGTGTCTCACACACTTTATCACCCAATAATGATTCATGACCTTCGGCAACAACTGAGAACTTCAGCTTGTGCACTTTGTTTTTTACTTCCACGTGTAATTCGCACATACCCAAAGGGTTAATCTTCTTGCCATTGTAGTCTTTAATGGTCTATGTGAAAAAGAAGAATAACGATCCCAGGATTTGTATCGATCCCAAGGTTTTGCCCTTACCTGGCGGGACCTCGGAGTGCATCCATCCAGGGACAGCCTGATGGGGAGGGAGGGGGTGTCCGACCCTGGGGAGGGGGGGGGGGGGGGGGGGGGGAGGGCCTCCGCTGTGATCTGGCCCACGATTGAGGCTTACCGATCGGCAGGCCGGCCTCTCGGGCTGTGGGCCTCTCTTGCTCCGCACCAGCCCCTGTAGCCCTACGCCATGTTGCATGGGGCCTGCGCGGAGAAGGGAGCAATTGCAACGGCGTCGGTCGCAGTGCACATGCGCAGACCCGCGGCGCCAATTTGACGCCGGCAACAGCAGCTGGAGCAGCGTGGGTCATTCTAGTGCCATGCTGGCCTACTGAAGGGCTTAGCATCACTGCTCCTGAGGGCCTGTTGACACCGTCGTGAAACGCGATGGCGTTTATGATGACGTCAACACTTAGCCTCAGGATCAGAGAATCCCGCCACACGTCTCTTTTCTACGTGCGTCACAACACCAACGGTGGCTGCAACGCTCTCAATATTCATGCCAAAATGTCTTGCATGAAAACTATTTAACATGTTGCGCAGCTAGTTCACTAGCATGGCAAATTTTTATTGCACCTTCTAATTAGAGCTAATTTTCTTGTAAAATACGCTCTCGCACTCCAAAAACAACTTGATCTCTAATCATGGAGGATTTTAGAGTCGCAAACTTGCACACCTGCGCTTTCAGCTTGTCAGTGAGAAAACTATCGAATAATTCACCAGTCTTTTGCATGCGCATTCGTCAAAATTAATCTTTCATATGTTTCATTTTTCTTAAGTGTGCAATTCTCGTCAAATTTTTTGATCACAATACCAAATTTCTTACTGTCTTCCTCTTGCTTCTACCCGAATGTATTATATAATTCAATCACTTGCAGGCCTGCTACCGTGAGCAACAATGCAATTTTTCTCTCACCCAGCTGTGCCTGCAAGTCGATAGCTGAGGCACACAGCATGAAGTGCTGCTTAAACGCGTGCTAATTTCCATCCACATTACCAGTAAGTTGAAGCTGTTGTGGTGCTTTCAGACTTTCCATTTGACGAACCACATTTTCTTGTAGCAATATTTCTTCTTTGTTTGACGACTGTGTGCCGCTCAAATAACTCCTGGTACCATGTTATTTTCGTGAACTATGATAACAAATGAATCAATGTACGTAAGACCATCTAGTTCAAGACTAGTTATTTAATGTTAAATAAATTCTGGGTAAACTGAACTATTGCTAACCAAACTGTGGATATTTTCACCATACTACTAACAACTCCTGCAACTCTGATCAAGACTGGCTCTGTGCGGTTCCAGTGTCCTGCTCCCCTTGTATGACATCTAATGGTCGGAGTCTATGTACATTGTCATATACATTGTTATATACACTGTTACTGCATATCGTTACATTATCTTGTGCTGTGACAATGTTATACTTCAATTAGTGTCACAAAAAACAGGTTATTAGGTCATTATTGTATTGCTGTTTGGGGGTGGGTTTGTTGATTAGCTGACATGTTTCCTGCATTACACCAGTGACTACACTAAAAGAAAAATTTAATGAGGATGCAAGAGTCCAAACTGAGTAAAAATAAGAACAAAGTTTTATTTGTAAACAGTATACTTACACTCCAATGGTCCAATGGTTGTGAAAAGTGCTATTTAAATGCTATTCTATCTTTAATATGGTACTGTCAGTGGTTTGTAACGTCATCATGACATTTGTTGAGTCCTTCCAGCCTTGCACTGGTGGGTGGAATTAACGCCCTCCCCTAAGGTGAGTTTCATGGCAGAGGGGCATTTAATTGGGTTATTTGGGATCTCTTTATATATTGCTGTACCATCTATGAACAATTCTATGGGAGCAAGTCGTCATCTCACGCCACTGGTAGCGGAGTTCCTAGTGAGGCGGAGAATCTCACAGTAGTGAAGGAAACAGGATCGGCACCCTTCCCAATTCTCCAGCCCCCGCCCCCTCCTGCCACTGGCGTCGGGATAGAGATCTGTGTCTTAATGACGCATTTGCATCCACTTAACGTGCCAAGCACCTGGGGCAGGATTCTCCGACACTTCACGCCGGAATCGCGCCCAGGGGTGGAGAATAGCCGTACATGCCAAAAATCCGGCGCGACGATGCTTCCGCAATTCTCCGCTGACCCGCCAATCGCACACGCGGTCGACGGGTCGCCAGTCGGGTGACGTTGGAACAGGCCCCCGCAGCGATTGTCCGCGGTTAACTGGCTGAACTCCCGCCAGTGTGGTTTACATCTGGTATCACCCGGCGGGAGCTCGGACCCATGGCCGCGGTGGCAGTCCTGGTGGGGGGCAGGGGGGGTATCTGACTCTGGGGTAGATCTCAGCGGTGGCCATCGCGATCTGGGGGGTGACCTACCTTACTCCGCACGGGCCCGCTGTGTGGCTCCGCCATGTCTGCGCCACCTGCGCCGAAGTGGGCAGCCGCGCATATGCCAGGCTGTGCGGTCTGGACAGCAGGGCCCCGCCGGCAGCCAGAGCTGCAGGACACATGCCGGAGCTCTGCCAGCCCCTGGAAAATGGAGAATTCCCCTGGATGTTCGATTCTCCCCCGTTTACTAGCGGGCGTGGGGACTTAGTCCCCAAAAGGGAGATTCCCGGCACATATTCTCCGGGCCTGGATGATTCTCCGGTCCTCCGGATCGGGTATCACATGGGCGAAAATTATCACTGCTATTGTCAAAGACCTGTCAATCTAAGCTTGATGTTTATAAACAGTGCGGTGAGAGAACTCAGACTTACCCAACTGTGAAGAAAGATTAATGGAACAACGTGTGTGTGGAAGCTGTCAATCACTGCCTAGTAAAATCAATATCAAAGAGAAATGAATGAATGGCTTGCAGATCAAAGATCTGAGGAGTTTAAACACAGCAGTCCAGGAATTGACAGGTGCGGCTTCCTTTGCCTGAACCAGCAGGTGTTTTGCCCAGGTGAGTGTTAAAGCAATAATCTTTTTCACTGCCTCTATCTGGGCTGCTCTCCAGCTTCCAGGCAGGGGTCTTTTTTCTGGCACGGCGCCTGATCAAAATGGCGGCCCAATAGAGAGGAGGTAGGACACAGAGAGGGCGGCAGGGTAGCACAGTAGTTAACACTGTCTCTTCACATCACCAGGGTCCCAGGTTCAATTCTCGGCTTGGGTCACTACCTGTGCGGAGTCTGCATGTTCTCCCCGTGTCTGCGGGGGTTTCCTCCGGGTGCTCCGGTTTCCTCCCACAAGTCCCGAAGGATGCGCTTGTTAGGTGAATTGGACATTCTGAATTCTCCCTCAGTGTACTCGAACAGGGATGTGGCGATTAGATTCTTTTCACAGTAATTTAATTGAAGTGTTAATATAAGCCTACTTGTGACAATAATAAAGATTATTATTAGGAGCGACTGTGGATGCTGGGCCGGATACTGGCTGGGCCATCAGGGCTTTGGGGCAGCGACGGGAAAGTGATGGTGGGAACAGGCCGAGTTGCCGGGGTGACCCCCCCATGGGACTGGGGCGGTGTGCAGGCATGGACTGCCATTACCACCATCTGCAAGGCAGCCATCTTGCTGCGCACCCCACTAACCACCCACCCTAGACCCTGGTTCTGCAGAGTGACACCGACTGGATAGGCATGCCCGCCCCTCGCCTCACATCTCCGCCAATACCCCCCCCACCCGGCCGCCACCCACTGGCAGCCCACCCAGGGCACCACCCACTGTATTCCCTATGGTGGCCGTGGTGCCTGCCACCGACGGTACAAGGGGTGCAGGGATGGTGGAGGCAGGGACATGCGGGGCCGGAGCCCGCAGTGCCAACTGGGGCCACCATGCGGCCCAGTGGACCTGGTTGGGTACGGGGGTAGGCACCATGCTAACATCTTGGCCTTTCACCCCCTGGAAATAATGGATATTGGAATTCAACCAGCAATGGTGGCCTTCCTCTAGTCAATGCAGCCCTGGGAGATGCCCTGCGGCTGTACAAGCGGGCACCTCTCGAGGAGGAGGAAGAAGCTGCAGCAGCAGAGTGGGCAGCAGCTGAGCGGGCTGCTGAGGGGCAGGTGGCGGCGCAACCGGCCGAGGAGTAGGAGGTGCTAAGCAGGCGCCGCATGAGGCCCCATGTGTACCAGCACCGCCTGTCATTCAAGGATCTACCGGGCCGGGTATGCCGTCAAAGACTCCGGCTGAGTAGGCAGACAGTGCAACATATCTGTCAGATGATGGTATCCCTGGCACCGTGGGGGTATGGGGGAGGGCATCCATTCCCTGTGTCCGTCAAGGTGACGGTTGACTTGAACCTTTACGCAACAGGGTCCTTCCATGTGCCGAGTGGGGACCTGTCCTGAATCTCACAGACCTCGGTGCACATGTGCATCCGTGTCATCACGGAAGCCCTATATGCCCAGGCGCCTCAATACATCCACTTTAATGTGGACCGAGCCCACCAGAATGCACGGGCAATGGGGTTCGCTGCCATCGACTGGATGCTCTGGGTCCAGGGGCTGATTGTCGGGATGCATGTCCCCCTGTGGATGACAGGCTACTCTATACAAACCGAAAGGGGTATCACTCGATGAACATGCAGCTGATATGTGACCATCAGCTGCGCAACATACAGGTCTGTGCCTGGTACCCTGGCAGTGTGCACGACATCTTCATCCTGACTCGATGATTCCTGACATGGTCAAGATCCCACCGGCTGGGGGGTTGGCTCCTGTGCGACAGGGATTATCCATTGAGGTCGTTGCTGATAACACCTATACAGAGGCCACAGACCGACGCAGAGACCCACTACAACTTCGCCCATGCAGCAACCAGCAGCGTGAGTGAGTGCTGCTTTGACCTCCTGAAGATGTGGTTCAGGTGCCTGGACCACTCTGGAGGGGCCCTCCAGTATGATGCTGAGAGGGTCGCCCGCATTGTGGCGGCCTGCTGCGTCCCCCACAACATCGCACAGCAGGGGGAGCGATGTGTTGGATGAGGAGAAGGAATGCCAGGCCTTGTCCAATGAGGAGGATGCGGGTGAGGGTGATGGTCGACAGGACATGGAGCCCAGGCAGGCACAAGCAACATGCACGGGGTGCTCTGATCACCTCCAGGTTCACCAACTAGGAGGGGGGTGGAGGGGGGAAGTGTGAACTGGCCTGGGGCAAGAACTTTGCATCCCAACCCCACATTCCTTCACTCCCTCCCGCTCTGCCCCCCCCCCTCCTTGCCCCCCTGCCACCCCCGTCTGCAACTCCCCCTTTGATACAAGCCTGTCGCAATATGGGGTGGAGGTCCTGGGTTGGCAGTCACAACAGGTCTGGTTCATGGGATGGAGGATGATGACAACCCGCTTTGCAATGAGCTCAGATGCTCTGCATCATTTGACAACGTTTGACTCCTGCCTCTTATGTTCTGTGTTGTGGCCATGGCAAAGTTGCACACAGAACATATAGTTGTTTGACCAGTAATATGGTTGATTGACAGAATGAATATGTGGAAAGATAACTAACAAACTATAATACAAAGGGTAATGAATCAGTGAATTCTCCTGGAGGTACTTTTAATGCGACTGTCCTCTAGTACGTCTTACTACCAACTGCCGAACTGTGGAGTCACATGGTGGATCACCAACCCCACCTGCTTGTCGGACTTCATACACCCAGCTATATGCATTGCTATGCATATGCATATCACCACTCTGCCCACAGTAGCATTTTCCACCATCCACCTGGGTGATCCCTGCATGCGAGTTGGTCATTCCATCACACGGTCCCATCAGATCCCTGGGGTGGCAGTGGCGGCGATGGTTGGGGGGGGGGGGGGGGGGAGAGGGGGGGGAGCCCGGGCTAGAGTCTGCCCAACCTCCCCCCAACGTCTGCCCATTCACCCCCCATCCCACCCCCAGCCAGCACAGATCCTCCCACCCATCAGACAGAGCACCGATGCAGATTGTAACAGTGGCCACAGGTGTTTAATGTGAACGAATATGTACAGGTTTGTGCCCTAGCCGATATAACTAAACTGTACCCTGCACCCCTGCCAACTTAACTAGTGTCTAACTTCCCTTTCGGTGGGTCCCCAGACGGTACAGCAGGAGTGGAGGCGGCCTGCTGTGACTCCTGCCCTGCGACCCATTATTGGAATTGATTGTGTTCCACGTGGTGCTGGTGCTAGCCCCTTAACAGTAGTGTAATCAGTCCAGGCGTGACGCCAGCTTTGCTGTCATGAAAGTCCACGAATTCTACATCGGCGTCAACACTTAGGACTGTATTCTCCGATTTTGAGGCTATGTCGGAGGAAGTGTCTAGTTTTACCATGAAAAAGTCGGCGCCGCCCCCGCACTGATGCTCCGCCCGGTGGGGGGTTAGCAGCCGTGCCACATAAAACCCCTGCCGTTCCCGACAGGAATGGGCGGAGAATTGTGGGGTCCATGGCTGCGCATGCACATGGCAACGACCTGCAGCGGTCGCGCCATACAACATAGCACTGGCCAGGCCTGCCAGCTAGTGCCCCCCTGTAATCCCCCTTGCCATCCAGGACCACTCCCCCACCAGTCCCCTCAGCCCCCCGGCCAGCAGAACGGCCCCCCCCCACCTCCCCCCCGGCTGTGGCAGCGCTGGACATAGTCCGCAGCCGCCAAGCGAGATTGATGAAAACTCAGAGCACGCGTGTCCCATGCCATCGGGAAGTCGGCCCATTGGGGTCGGAGCATTGTGGAGGGCCTCAGGTGATGTCCTGAGGCCATCCCAATGACGTGTGGCATACTCACCGTTGCTGCCGTTTTGGAGGGGGCATACGAAAACAGGCGCTGCCCAGATTTCGCGGTCAAAAAGGATTATCCGTCCGATTGCCGAAAACGATTTTGACGTCGGCAAGTGGCGAATCCCGCCCTTAGTCTCAGAAATGGAGAATCCTACCCGTGATATTACTTGCAACTGACCATATTTGACTGGGCCTTTGCACTGCTCTCTGTTAGCCTTGCCAATCATAGTTAAAGGTAATTACCAAAGCTCCGCTTCCCACTTAAATCAATAGCAATCACAATTTTCCTGGGTAATTGCCAGTTTTGTGCCACATCGATTTAAAAATAATTGAGATGGTGGCCTAGCAACAGCATGATTTATTGACTTTAAATGCATTCCCTGATTGCATGCAAATGCGGTGCTAATGGGTTTGCTGATCTGGACTTGTTGAAATGCAGGTTGTCATATAACAACAACTTATTAATATATATAGCACCTAGTAAAACATCCCAAAGCATTTCATAGGCATATTTCACACAGAACTTGACACCAAACCACATACAGAGATGTTTGGGGAGGTGACCAGAATATTGGTCAAAGGAGTATGTTTTAAGGACCCATGTAAAAGGAGAGAAAACGAGAGGGACATAGAGATATAGGAAGAGAACTCCAGCCTTTGCAATCTAGACTGTGTAAAGTGCTGTCACCAATGGTGGAGCAATTAAAATTCAATATGTGCAAGAGGCTTGAATTGGAGGAGAGCAGGAGGTAATAGGTAAGAAGGTCCTCCGAAAACAAAGGTAATAATTTTAATGTTGAGGCATTGCCAGATCAGCAGCCAACGTATGGCAGCAAGCACAGGGGTGATGGGTGACTAATGCAGGCAGCAGAATTCTGAATAAGCTGCAATCTATGATAGGAGGCTTGCTCGGAGAGCATTGTAATGCAAAGGATTACATTGGACACACGACACAGAAACAGGCGGTAGAGCTCAGCCAACCCATGCTGATGTCTATGCTCCACTTAACCTTCCTCACATTCTTCTCATCTAAATTTACCATTTATATTCCCTCCTCCCTCAAATACCTGTCCAGCTCGCCCTCAAATACATCTACAGTATTTGCTTCAACTACTCCCTTGGGTTGCGAGTTCCACATTTTCATCACTCTTTGGGTAAAGAAGTTTCTTGTGAATTCCCTTTTGGTGACTATCTGATATTGATGTCCTCAGGTCATATTCTTCCTCGCAAGAGGAAACATCATCTCTGTATCCCTTCCAATAAAACATTTCATGAATATAAAGACACCTTGTGTTGTTCAATTGTTTGATTGATCTGTGCTTGATTATATTATTCCATTCTCTGATCTTTGTAACTGTACTTGATCGCTTAAGCATGTGGACGGATTAGAGAGAATTGTTCAATAAAGCATCCAGAGAAAAGGCGTGGGTTCTGGCTGACACCGGTGTGTGTACAAAGTCCTGAAAGTTCTGTGATATTTTAAAGTATCAAAAATAAACCTGCTGTAGCTTTGGAACAGTATCACGTCTGCACTTTTTCTGAGATGAATCAGACAAATAAGATATACAGCTACCCATTGAATACATAACACCTCTGTTTGGTCGCTGCTCAGCCTTCATTCTTCAAGAGAAAATAAACCAATCCATCCTTTCCTGAAATGTTTACCATGCATCTCTTGTATCACTTTGGTAAATATTATCTGCACTCTCTCCAGTGACTCTATATTATTTTTATAATATGACTAGAACTATACATAATACTCTAAGTGTGATCTAACAAAACAATAGTTAAGTAAAAAGGCATGAGTGATGGTTTCAGCAGTAGATGAAATTAACAATTGTATTGTCATGTTAATAAACCTTATGAACAATTCTTTGCTATTTTAACTGTTTTAACTGTTTCTTTTGAAGCATTGATTGTTGTTCTAAAAATATAATTGCTTTGGAACAGTGGCAGAAATACTTGGACAAGTAAACTAGCTGATGGTGCAACAATATCTTTAACCAAGAATATTGATCCTCAAAGTCACAAAGCTGAAGGACATTTAGGTGACATTAACTCCAGCTCTTTTCTCATATTTAGATAAAAATATTCTCTATCGATATGAAACGCTAGTGTTACGGATCTGCCAATCTAACAACATTATCCACACTTTGCTCAAAATTAAAAGGGGCATGGAATGAATTGGAGTATCAACCTGCTTCAACCTGGGACATTCTTTTCTTGCCCTGGGAGATTCATGTTACTATTTCTCGCCACGAATCCCCACTCCCTTGAACGGATTTGTCAAATTGGTGGAAAAAATGGCAGTGCCACTGTGCAACTTCTGTTCCTCTGTGATGCTCACTGCACCATATTCTGATTAAAAGTGCTGGAAAATATGGAGGAAGGTACTGACAGTGAGAACGCTGCATCAGAATTTAATAAATACATCACCTGTCACACCATTGCAGAAAAATCAGGACCACTGAGGTAAAAGGCAACTCATTAGGCACGTACCGGTTAGGGATTGAGGTGCTGGTGAATATACTCAACCCATTTGAAAAGCTCTAATTGGTAGCTAAGGTCCACAGATGCCTCGTTGTGTTGTCCTAAGGTTATATGAGGCTGGAAATTACGGTTGCCAATAATAGTAGCTGAGCTTTGAATTCATTTGCATATGACATTCCTTCCTCATCTGCTTTAGCACAAGCTGAAACCCAATTACAATAAATGTTATCATCAAAATTGAATGCAAGTCTATTGTTTTACGGTCCCGAAAATCCAGAATTAATGACAAATTATTACGGTTGAAAGCAGTTTTGTAGCTCGCTGACAAAATGTATCTTGAAGACTGAAATTAAAACAGAGAATGTTGAAAATATTCAGATGGTCTGGCAGCATCTGTGGAGAGAAAAACAAAGTTAACCTCTCCTCAGAACCGATTAAATAAATAGTGATAAACAAATACCTCCTAAAATAGCAGAAACAGGAATTTGAGCTGGAAATGTTCAGCAAACTAGCTTCAATGGTGTAAAATTTAATCCCCAGACTAATGAACTGCGGTATATGATGCGGCGCAGGCAGTGGGGAGTGGGGGCTGAGGGATAATGTTTAGAGTGCATGTGAAGATGCAGATAAGTAAATTTTCTTTGAGAGAAATTAAGAACTGTACTCACCTAAGCTGCTACTGCCATTCTATGCCATTAAAGCATTCCCTGCATTGTATCCAGGTTGTTCTGGAGATAATGATCAAGCCACTTCTCTCCAGGTCTGATATATTTTCACTGGGATTATTCCTCAGATTGATGGGAGAGAGAACTGTTCTACTCCCCCACACCCCTTCTGTCAAGATCTTTAGGAAGTCTTAAGAAAATCTGAGGGGGTTGCATCTGATTAATCTTGCAGTATGCAGCAATGTATGTAAATTGAACAACGCTCTTGCTCATCTCCACCATCATAAGTGATTCAGTCCAACTCATACGAGCTGCTCAACAATTATATACAATGAATCAACAACTTTTTGCTTTTGTCTTATGTTTCAAGCAAGTTTCTTTGATGTGACCAATCTCCCATTAGATACCTCGTAAACCTGTGCGAATCAGTGGACAATAAATCACAAGGACACTGCCAGGGAAGAACCACGCTGTAAATATGTGCGCAACACCTCTATTGTCTTCAGGAGACAAGCCGAGGAAACTTCAAACAAATATAAACAGAGGGCTTCAAAGATTATACATGAATACCAAGTTCTTTAAAGTTCACGAACACAAAAAGTAGCTGTGCCACTAATTTCACTGGTTATCACAAGGCAATGTTATACTAATGCATTGAATCCATATTTATTTAAAATGGAAAGAGAGTTGTCTGAGAAACCCACTGAAGTACAACTAATGAATGATTTAAAACCCAGATGATACATTTGTTGACCTACACCATGAATGTTTATTATTACCACTGCCAGTAATTCAGCAGTGACATTTTAATGAAATATTCATGAAAGAATAAGACCTGTTTTCTGTATGTCAGGCTCCTGGTATTTTAAAAGCTGTCAGAATAAGAT
The DNA here is from genome assembly GCF_902713615.1 of Scyliorhinus canicula. Lineage (NCBI taxonomy): Eukaryota > Metazoa > Chordata > Chondrichthyes > Carcharhiniformes > Scyliorhinidae > Scyliorhinus > Scyliorhinus canicula. The sequence goes on along the minus strand of NC_052148.1, from coordinate 210,839,356 downwards.
GAGTCCGGCTTTTAAACAGTACTCCAAAGGAACAATATCCCCTTTGTTGGCCGACACCACTTGAATTTTTATTGCCTCAATGTCAGACTTATTCAGCATCCTTTTACTCCCGTTGTATTAAAGTTTCATGTATTTTTCATAACGGTAATGAAAGAAGTGGTAGGATTAAAGCAAAAATTATTGCGGACTAAATTTTCAGAGAATTCTCCCCCACCCCCTGCTAAGTTTCCGTCAGACATTGACACATTATTGAGTATGATACCACAATCTAATGCAGGTAGAAAACCCTACAGTTGTTTACCCAACTGCTCAAGACAAAGGAAATCAAACAACATTGCTTTCTGCAATATGATATTTTCTTCTTGGCAAGCCAGCTATCTGACACGTGCAGAAAGCATTATTAGGTTTAGAAGTCTTCAAATCAACCTGAGAAATCAATGTCCATAATTTTCTTCTTGCCCATTGGAAGGAACACATTCTTTATCGGGATGGACCTCACTTTCCTGAATTCAGATAAATTCAATTAAACTTACTTATCTACCAGTGCAGTGCACTGACAAGTTTGTCCAATTAAAGATCATTTTACCAATTTGAGCATTGACTTGCAGGGTTATCTGGAGGCAAGTGGGAAGAATCCCAGTTCGATGCATATTTATAGTCTATCTCAACTGACCTGCCGAACCTAATGGGTGGGATTTTTCCAGTCACAATTGCCCCAGAGGCCGGAAATTCCCCCCCGAGGTCAACAGATCTTTAAGTCTGTCAGATTGTCAGTCCTGCAAACGATGATTTCTCTGGTGGGCAGGGCCAGAAAATCTATCCCAATGAGTACTTTTTTTAAACTTTACTATGTTATAAATCTTTCTTTCTAAAAGAAGTAGCCCCAGCTCTTGGATCCTTCCTCTTAGTTGAATGCAGGTGGAATTGATCTGGTCCTTGAGGGCCACTGAAGGGTTTCAACTTTCCACCACTGGCATTCTACCAGTGGTGGGATGAGGCTACACCACAAATGGAGAAGTCAACAGCATCATTGCAAGAGCTGGGGTGTGTAGGGAGGACTCCTGATCGGGTACCCTGTGGCCTATGAAGGGTCCCATGGCAACAAGCCCATGACAACTCCATTGGACTAAAGATTGTTATGGAAAAGGGCAATTATGGGCCTGAGATCAAAGTTCTAAACTGGGGGAAGGAAAATTTTAGTAAGGTTAGACATGAATTGGGCAGAATGGACTGTGAACAGACATTTTTAGTGAATCTGTGACAGAACAATGGGACACATTCAAGAAGGAACTAGGAAGAGTGCAGGGCCAACATGTTCCAATCAAGAAAAAGGGTGGGACCAACAGATCCAGTGAACCCTGGATAACGAGGGAGATACAGCATTGGAGAAGGAGAAAAAGGGAGGCGTATGGCAAATATAGAGGGCTCAAAACAGCAGAAACCCTAAAAGCATATGTGCAAGAGGAAACTTAAAAAAGAAATTAGGAGAGCAAAAAGCAGACATGAAAGGATAGTGGCAGGTAAAATAAAGGAAAATCCTAATTTGTTTTACAAGCACATTAAGGGTAAAAGGATAACTAGAGAAAAAGTAGGATCCATTAAGGACGACAGTAGATATTTGTGTATGGAGCCGGAGGATGTAGATAGGGTTCTAAATTAATACATTGTGTCAGTGTTCACTTGTGAGAAGGACAGTGTGGGTATAGCAATCAGGGAGAAGGACTGTAATAAAATGAAAGATTAACATAGACAGAGAGGAGGTTCTGAGTGGTCTGGCAGGCTTAAAAGTAGACAAATATCCAGGGCCGGGTGAAATGTATCCTGAGCTGCTGAGTGAGGCAAGGGAGGAAATAGCAGGAGCGCTGGCAATAATTTCCAATTCCTCTCTGGCCACAGGCGAGGTACTGGAGGATTGGATAGCCATATGGTACTATTATTCATGAAGGGAGGAAGGGATAAAGCAGGAAACTACAGGCCATTCAGCCTAACCTCAGTGATGGAGAAAATATTGGAAGCAATTTTGAGAGACATAATTAATCTGCATTTGGAGAGACAGGGATTAATCAAAAACAGTCAGCATGGTTTTGTTAAGGGGTGGTCATGTCGACCAGGTATCTAGGTTAGGGAGATGCATTTGACATAGTCTACTTGGACTTCAGCAAGGCTTATGATGAGATCCCACATGGGAGACTGATAGTGAAGATAAGAGCCTATGGGATCCAAGGAAATTTGGCAAATCGGATCCAAAATTGGCTGAGTGGCAGAAAGCAGAGGTTATGGTCGAGGGGCATTTTACTGACTGGAAGCCTGTGTCCAGTGGGGTCCGCAGGGACCAGTGATGGGACTCTTGTTGTTTGTGGTTTATATAAATGATTTAGATATGAATGTAGGAGGATTGATCAGTAAGTTTGTGGATGATATGAAAACTGGTGGGGTGGTAAATAGTGAGGAGGATAACCTTCAATTACAGGAGGATATAGATGGGTTGGTCAGATGGGCTGATCAGTAGCAACTGGAATTCAATTCAGATAAATGTGAGGTAATGCACTTGGGCAGGACAAACAAGGCAAGGAATACATGATAAATGGCAGACCCTGAGAAGCACCAGGATCAGAGGTTTCTCGGTGTGCATGTACACTTGTCCCTTAAGGTAGCAGAGTAGGTAGATACATTGTTTAAGAGGCATATAGAATCCTAGAATTTATAGAATCATAGAATTTACAGTGCAGAAGGAGGCCATTCGGCCCATCAAGTCTGCACCGGCCCTTGGAAAGAGAACTCTTTTAAGGTCACACCCCCAACCTATCCCTGTAACCCAGTAACCCCACCTAAGCTTTTTCGACACTAAAGGCAATTTAGCATGGTCAATCCACCTAACCTGCACATCTTTGGACTGTGGAGGAAACTGGAGCACCCGGAGGAAACCCACACAAACACGGGGAGAACGTGCAGATTCCGCATAGACAGTGATCCAAGCTGGCAATAGAACTTGGGACCCTGGAGCTGTGAAGCAACTGTGATAACCATTGTTCTAACATGCTGCCATTTGGTATAATTGGGCGGGATTCTCCGACTTCGTCTGCCCGGCAACCAGAGAATCCCGCCCGAGGTCAATGGACTTCCCCACTGTACACGGCCCGTCCATGGCGTTCTTGCAGCGGGCAGGCCAGGAGAATCCAGCCCCTTGTCTTTATTAGCTTGTTTTCCATTCCCAATGGAACTACACACAGTATAACCTACATTAATAGCAATCTATTCCACCTCGATTGGATTGCCAGAATGGATTCGCTGCTCAAAACCTCATCCTTTGGTTCTGCTGGACTGAACTGTTCTAATTCGCTCCTCACACTTGGCCTCACATCTTTCAGAAAGTTGAGATCATCCAGAATGAACATATACTACATATACTTACTCCCCTTTACCTATCTTACTATGCAAATGTCTCAGAGAGCCACAGGCTGTGCTGCCTCTTTTGGAGCGAGCTGGATGGTGGTGATTTAACCTGATGGTCACCACACCTCAGGCAAGGGGCAAGGTTGAGAACGCGGGGCACCTTTATGGATAACTTTAGCTGGTACGGGAATTGAACCTGCGCTGGTTCAATTCCTGTACCAGCTAAAGTTATCCATAAAGTTGCCCTGCATTGTGAAGCAGCCGTCCAGCCAACTGAGTGAACTGCCCCCCTGGCTTCTAACTTACTGGTTACATCGTCAAATAAATTCTAAAAATTTGCCAGACATGATTTTCTTTTTGTAAAACCACATTGACTTTGTTTGAACATACTATGATTTTCTAAATCCATGTGCAGATAATCTGAGGATGTGGCTTACATTGTCACTTTAGCGGGGGCAGGCCTGATAGAGCCAGTAAGGCCCGGCCCAAAGAGATCAGTCCACCATCGGCAATAGGCGCCCTGATCTGAGTTGGAATTAAACACCTCCTCTGCCACAGACACGGAGTAACTCCCTAACATGCATTGGGACGCACCAACACCCCCATAGGTACGATTCAACTAAAAGGGAACAAAGTCTCAGAGCGAGTGCATTTAGCTGTGAGTTTCCCGGCGCTTGCAGCGAGTGGCTATAAAATGCCACCAAAGTCAGATGAAGGGTCGAAGTGAGGAACACGGGGCCGAGGTCAAACATTGCTTCTTTTTGTGCGCTGAAAAGCTCCGTTCGACTAAACCCCTCAGTGCAGTGAGGCTCCCAACATGACCCCTGCCCAAGCCCCAACACACATGAGAGAGGCCAGGTACCTCCCCAACACCCATGCAGGGCACCCGCAGCCCGATTGCCAGTGGACAAAAATGCCAGCTTGGCATCCTGGCAGTTCCCCCTGCCATCTGGCAGTGCCACCTTGGTAGCGCCATCCTGGCACCCAGGATGTCACCAAAGGGTGTCCAGATGTCACCAACAGTGTCAGGGTACCACCCTGCACAATGGTCATGCACCTTGGGCCCCCGATCCCCTGGGAGACCTCCACGAGTGCCGTCCCATCTGGTCCTCGTATGTGGAGATCAGTACTTAATGGCTCTCGCCCAAGGTCACAAGCAGAAGGAGATTGATCCCACTCCTCAGGTAACTCAGGCACATTAATGTGAGACTAGCTGTCTCGCTCTAATGTGCAGATCTTATGAGACGTTGCAAGCCAGGTAGATCCTGGGAGCGGGGTCTCCCAGCTTGTATCAGTCTCTGCGCCATGGCAAGCTGCTTTTTGGGCGCAGCGTAATCATTGGATCGCGCCCTACAGACCAAAATCTCGCTGGCGCAAGTCCCATTTTGGGCATTTCATGAAATTTAATGACCATTTGAACTTGCTTTGAGGACACAGCTTTAGTATCTATATGAAGAGCAAAATTATTCCCCTTAGCTTTTCTCATCATGGGTTTCCTCCAGACGCTCCAGTTTCCTCACACAAGTCCCAAAAGACGTGCTTGTTGAGTGAATTGGACAGTCTGAATTCTCCTCAGTGTACCCGAACTGGTGCCAGAATGTGGCGATGAGGGGATTTTCACAGTAACTTCATTGCAATGTAAATCTATTTGTGACACTAATAAAGATTATTATTATCCATGCCAACTCAAATCCCCCACCCGCCTTCCCCATGGTCCCTCATACACTCCACACCAATCTCTTTCCAGCACCATTGGCCACTCATATCATCCATGCCTACCAATAACGCTACTATACCCAGTACACCCTCTGTACAGAGCCACTGAACCTTTTAATAACCTATTCATGTGTGAAAAAGCTCTAAAAAGGCCATTCATTCATAACAAATCCCTTTACTATGGCAATTTTAAAGTGGAAATCATCCAGATCATTTAAAGTATCAGCAGCAGAAAGTGCAAGTACTTGAATCTCAGTGACTGGGACATGCTCTGATGCACACGGCAATGCCCACCTGCGACTGGGTCATGTCCCCCAGTGACTGGGACATGCTGTCGAGGTGCAGATCCATGAGTGTCACTGACATTGTGGGGGTGACGTATGTGCCCTGAAAATGGTGGTTTCCTCAGAGTTCCCCTACCAAATATTTTCTTTGGAGGCTTGGGGGGACCAGCCTGGATGGGCCAGCACCGTTGGATGGAGACCCAATGGGAGAATGGAGTTGTGGTCAGTCTGTATGTTATTAACAACTCACGTGTGACAGGTCATCCGGTTGGGAGCCGTTGGATCCTCAATTCTGCATCGTACGCTAACCTCTATGTCATTGACCATTCTGTCCTTGGCCACTCCCGTGACCTCCAGGGCCCTTTCCGCGTAGGGGTGAGACCCCTGAAGTCCGGCGCCCTGCCACCCTCTCCCGTCTGTTGTGGAATAACTTCTCCTGTGAGGACACAGAGGGGCTCGTGAGGCACACACTTCGTTCATCGCGGGGGGGGGGGGGGGGGAGAATGGGGACTATGGGGCCCAGTGGAGGTTGTTGATCTTCTTATGGCACTGGTTGCCGGTCTTCCTGGTGACGCTCCACGAGCTGAAGGTCGCTGTCACTTCCTCCCAGGCGACACTGGCTGACCCGTGGCTGACCCTTCGAGCCCATGGGGGAACAGGGCATCCTGTCTGGTCTTGACCGCATCTAACAATCTGGCCAGGTTGACATCCCTGAATCATGGGGCTGGTCTCCTCAGTGGCATGGCGGCGAGCTGTGTGGTGTTGGCTGTGCAGGATTGGTTTAAGTGCTGCTCCTCCTTGTTAGCAGGGAGCTGACGAGCGCGCTCACAGCAGATCAGCTGGCGGGACCATCGTTTGCGGCGCGTAGCCCTTGGGGCCTCGATAAGAGGACCAATTGATGTTTAATACCGGTGATGGCCTCGCTGGCTGAGTGTCGGGAAACTCGCGGCAGTTCCCGCTTGCTACCACACTTTGAAACATTTTCATTAAATCGTGCCCATTGGGTTCTCAGAAGGTTTGATGGGTGGATGCTGAGAGGTTATTTCCTCTTAGTGGAGAGTCTAGCATCAAAGGACATAATCTCAGAATAAGGAGAAACACCCAAGCTCCTTCTTCATTCTGTCATCAACTGCCTTCTGAAATGCCTCCCTCTCATTGCCTCTACTTTCACATTAAGTACAAGATGTGGGACCCTTATGAGTGTTTGTCTCCATGATCTTTTCAGCTGTCTACACTTGTTGCTCCCTTTCTACTCACCCCCAATCCTGAGGGCCTCCATTCCAGTGCCTCCAGTGCTGAAGTCCCTGTCTCTCGATGTGTTGTCCACCAACTTCCTCCAGCACTCCCCAAGATCATCTCATGTATGAGTCCAACTACCTGTTACTTGGATTCCCTTTCCACTCAACTCCCAACCACCAGCTCCCCTCTGAACCACCCCCCACCATATTGTCACACATTATCAATGGCTTCCTCTCCTCAAGACCATCCTCTCCTCACAGCACTACCTTTATGACCCTTCTCTTAAAATACTCAATCCTCTATCCTTCCATCTTGAGAATGATCTCTATTGTATTTTTCCTCTCTAATGAACTCCAACATGTCACTTTGCTCCTGAAACTTCGATTTTTACTTGCTCCAGTTCAGCTTGTGCATTTCTCACAGCTCGGGAATGGCCCTTACCAAAGTCACTGACCTTTGCGATCTGACACCTGCAATCCATCCTATTGTTCCACATAAGACCATAAGAAATAGGAACAGGAGTGGGCCATTCGGCCTCTCGAGCCTGCTCTGCCATTCAATAGGATCATGGCTGATCCGGCATTCCTCACATCCATTTTCCCGCCCTTTCCCCATAACCCTTAATTTTGTTCATGATCAAGAATCTATCTGTCTCAGTCTTAAATATACACAAGACTCAGCCCCCACAGCTCTCTGTGGCAAGGAGTTCCAAACACTCAGAACCCTCTGAGAGAAGAAATTCCTCCTAATTTCAGTCTTAAATTAGCATCCCTTTATTCTGAGACTATGCCTTCTGATGCAAGACTCTCCCAGGAGGGGAAACATCCTCTCAGCATTTGCCCTATCAAGCCCCTTAAGAATCCAAAACAGCGTAATACAGTGGCCAAATCAGCTAAAATCCAGACAGTCCAATATGTTATAGTCATGCAAGAAGTACGTAGAACATCGAACATACAGTGCAGAAGGAGGCTATTCGGCTCATCGAGTCTGCACCGATCCACTTAAGCCCTCATTTCCACTCTATCCCCATAACCCAGTAATCCCTCCTAATCTTTTTGGACACAAAGGGCAATTTAGCATGGCCAATCCACCTAACCTGCACGTCTTTGGACTGTGGGAGGAAACCGGAGCACCCGGAGGAAACCCACGCAGACACGGGGAGAATGCGCAGACTCCCACAGACAGTCACCCAGCGGGAAATCGAACCTGGGACCCTGGCACAGTGAAGCCACAGTGCTAGCCACTTGTGCTACCGTGCTGCCCAGATAGGTTTTCTTGTAAGTTTTGAAAGCAAAGAATTTATTGAACTTAACATCATAAAAGAATGCTGAAACTCACACATACACACATGCAGACACATACACACACACCTAGACACATGCAGACACATGCACACACACAGATACATACATTTGTGCTTCTGCAGTGAGCAGCTATTCGGTTGATTTTTTTAAGATGCTGTGGTGTGTGGTTGGGCAAATGACTTGTTGGATGACTGCAGCAAGAGAGAATGTCCACTCTCCTTCTGGTCTCACACTCAAGACACATACACAGAGGCTCAGCCTGGGGAAATGCAGTTCCTTAATACACAAAGAGAGCTGGTTGGTTTATCGCATGATCTCACCTCACATATTGACAAGTTACCCAAACATGGTCATAGAAAGCTGATTCCAGGTCTGTTGTTCAGATTACGGCCGAAGGAGCTCCCTGTTAAACCAGCGTCCATGATCAAAAGTGATTACATTGAATGATTATTGCACACCGTGGCCTGGATTTCCATTCTCGAGGTGAGTAGGGGAGTGAGGAAGATCCCCTGACTCATCCTACCCAGCTCGGGAGGAAGTGCCCACAAAGGTGGTATCTTCATTGCTGGAAGCTGGGTGAAAGTTGGAGTTTGGCCAGCTGACCAGGGAAGAACTGCAGAGGTAGGCACAGGGCAGCTGGATTCAGAGGAGGGCTGTTTTAAAAGTCAGCCTCAATGCCACAGGACTTTTCCCCAGTGAAAAACAACACAAAAGCCCTCCAGTATTCACACCCCTTCACCCTCCAAAAACACCCCATTTACCATCTATGCCACCTCATTTCCCCATTCCATATGACCCCTCATGCTCTCCTATGCAAGCTATGATCTTCTATGTATTCCGTCAGGCTCTTCATGCTCCCTATGCCAAGCTCTGTCCTTCCACCCACCCCCAATATCCTCCAAGTCCCCTAAGCTCAGCATTGCCCTTCCATCCACCCATTCAGGTCCCTCACTCCTCTTATGCCAAGCACTTCCACCAAACCTCTCAGGCTATTGATTTGGACTATAAAGAGCGAGACTTCAGCAAGGAGAGTTGGACTATAAAGAGCAAGACTTCAGCGAGGAGAAGCAGCATAAAGGACAAGATTGCAGCAAGGAGAGTGGGGCATAAGGAACAGAACTTCAGCGAGGAGATGGGGCATAAAGGGCAAGACTTCAGCAAGGAGAGAGGGGCATAAGGAACAGAACTTCAGCGATGAGAGTGGTGTATAAAAAGTGAGACTTCAGAGGGAAAAGCAGGGCTGTAATGAGCAAGACTTCAGTGAGGAGAGAAGGCACCACTGCACTTTTGGAAACCCAGGGAAAGAGGCCCTGTGGGAAGGAGCACTGGAAGATGTGCACTTGTACGTCATGGACACATACAGCGGAACCTGGTCTCAAATTAGCTTTGTCATTGGAAGGACCGGTGCTCTCCAGGATTCTACCGCCCCGACCCAGATGCAATTTTCTGGTGGGGCCGGGCCTCGGGGGGTTGAACTCACTGCCTGAAAGGATGGTAAAGGCAGGAACTCTCGCAGCAACTAAGAAGCATTTAGGTGAACACTTGAAATGTCAAGGCTATGGACCAAATGCTGGAAAATGGGATTGGAATAAATAGGTGCTTGATTAGCAGCACAAACACAATGGGTCAAAGGGCCTCTTTTTGATCTGTAAAACTCTATGACCATCTTCAAGAAAGGTGACAAGTCTGACTGCAGTAAGTGCAGAGGAATGTCCCTGCTGTTGGCCACAGTGAAGGCCATCACAAGAGTCCTCCGTAATTACCTCCTCCCTGTGACTAAAGAGTCCCTCCAGAGTCGCAATGTGGATTCTGCCCACTAAGGGTCACATGAACATGATTTTCACCGCTCAAAAACTACAAGAGTAATGCAGGAACAGCATAAACCCTTGTATGTGGCTTTCTTTAATCTCACAAAAGGGTTAGATACTATGAACTGTGTAAGATTATGGAGCATTCTCCTCCTTTTCAACTGCCCCCAAAAGTCTCATCATCCTCTGCCTGCTCCACGATGACATGCAAACCGGGATCCTGACCCAATGGATCCACCAAAAACTCAATTCATGTTGGTACTGAGGGCACAGAGGCATGGAGTCATAGAGGTTTGCAGCACAGAAAAGGTACTTCAGTGCATCGTGTCTGCGCCAGTCAAAAACAACCACCTAATTATTTAAATCCCATTTTCTAGCACTTGGCCCATAACATTGTATGCCTTGGCATCGTCAGTGCACATCTAAATTCTTCTTAAATGTTATGAGGATCTCTGTCTCCACTCTTTCAGGCAGTGAGTTCAAGACTCCCACCCATCTCTCGGTAAAAATGTTTTTCCTCACATCCCTGCTAAACCTCCTGCCCCTTACCTTAAATCTCTGCCCTCTGGTTATTGACCCCTCCATCAAGGGAAACAGTTTATTCTTGTCTACTCTGTCAATGTTCCTCATAATTTTATATATCTCAAGCATGTCCCCCTCAGTCTCCTCTGTACCGGCCTCCCTTCATAGCTAAAGTTCTCCAGCCCAGACAACATCCTGGTAAATCTCCTCTGCACCCTTTCCAGTGCTATCTCATCCCTCCTGTAATGTGGATTCCAGAACTGCACACAATACTCTAGCTGTGGCCTAACCAATGTTCTATACAGTTCCAGCATAACCCCTCTGCTCTTAAACTCTATGCCTCAGCTAATAAATAATAATAATCGTTGTCGCATCGACGCTCTTCTTGATCTTCCTTGCTGCAATGCTCATCTCACCCTCAATAGGCTCTCTGTTGAAGTGGAGCTAAACTATAGAAAATACGGGTATCTGTTCAACCTCCACTGCCTGCAGACCAGATCCATGTTTGTCATATCCCCTGTCACTGAACTACAGCATGCAGACAATGATTGCATCTGCGCACACTTGGAGGCCGAGCTTGGCCAATTGATGGTCAATACCTTCACTAAATCGTATGGGAGCATGGGCCTTACATTAAACATCTGTCAGACAAAGGTCCTCTACCAACCTGCCCTCACCGCATAGCACTGCCCCAGGTTATCAAAATCCACAACAAGACCTTGGACAATGTGGAGCACTTTTCATACCTTGGGAGCTTACTATCAACGAGGGCAGACATCAATGGTGAGGTTCAACACCACCGTCAATCTGCCAGTGCAGCCTTTGGTCTCCTGAGGAAGAGAGTGTTTGAAGACCAGGACCTCAGACCTGGCACCAAGCTCATGGTCGACAGAGCAGTAGTGATACCCACCCTCCTAACTGGTTCAGAGACGTGGAATATGTGCAGCACTCAAACCCTGCAGAAGCACCACCAGCGCTACCTCCACAAGATCCTGAAAATCCATTGGTAGGTTAGGCACACACATCAGTGTTCTCACTGAGGTCAACACCCGCGACATCGAAGCATTGACAACACTCGATGCGTTCCGCTGGGTGGGCCATACCATCCACATGCCTGAAAGGATACTCCCAAAACAAGAGCTCTTCGAGCTTTGACACAGCAAGTAAGCTCCAGGAGGGCAGAGAAAATGTTTCAAGCCCACCCTCAAAGCCCCCTTGAAAAAGTGCAACCTTCCCAATAACACTTGGGAATCCCTGGCCCAAGACAGCCCGAAGCAGAGAAAACGCATCTGGGAAGGAGCTTAACACCTTGAGTTTCACCGTGAGAGCAAGCTGAAGTGAAGCATCAACAGCAAAAGGACCAGGTGGCAACCTGGGCACCATTTCTCTCCATCCTCCAGCTATCCCAGAGACTGGAGGTCACACATTTGACTCCTGAGTCACCTGATAACTCATTTTTAGTGTGGAAGCAAGTCATCCTCGACCCCAAGAAATTGCTTAAAAAGAAAAAGTTGGAGAGGGCAAATGTGTGTATTTGTGTGTATAAATGAACGAGTGTGTGTGTGCATGTGAGTGCGTATGAATGTATATCCAAGAGTGTGAGAGAATGTGTGTACTTGTACGGGAGAGAGTGAGTGAGTGTGTGTGACTGTGTGTGGAGAGAGTGAATGTGTCTATGTATTGGAGTGGGTAAGTGTGTGTGTGTGCCTATATGAGTGTATATGGGACAATGAGTGAATGTGTGTAGGTGTGCGGGGCAGAAAGTGAATGTGTATGTTTATATGGGAGAAAGTTAGTGAGCGTGTGTCTGTGTTAAATTAACTTGTATTAGCTTACAGCCCTTTCCCTGCACTGCTGTTGCTCCCTGCTAACTCTGTTACTGATCAACTGGTTTTGCTGCTTCACCCTCAGTCCCCTCCCCTGACAATAATTTTATTCTCTTTACCCAAATTTCTACGCCACTTCTGGACCTTGTGGTGACCTCGAACTTCACTGCCGCCATATTTTTGCTGCCCCACAACTGATTCTGCACAATGTCAACTTTGCTCAATGCAGGGCCTCTCATTTTAACTCTGGACTCCCTCCTATTGACTCATCTTTATTCTCTGCTTACTGTTGGGATATATACAATGTACTATAGTGAATACGTACTACAAATCCAGGCCTATGTAATTTGAGTGTGTCAGTGAGTGTTGTGTAAAGCGAATGAATCATAGAATCATAGAATTTACAGTGCAGAAGAAGGCCATTTCGCCAATCGAGTCTGCACTGCTCCTTGGAAAGAGCACTCTACCAAAGCTCATACCTCCACCCTATCCCCGTAACCCCACCTAACCATTTTTGGACACTAAGGGGAATTCAGCATAGCCAATCTACCTAACCTGCATATCTTTGGACTGTGGGAGGAAACCGGAGCACCTGGAGGAAACCCACGCAGACACAGGGAGAACATGTAGACTCTGCACAGACAGTGTGCAAGCCTGGAATCGAACCTGGGACCCTGAAGCTGCGAAGCAACTGTGCTAACCACTGTGCTACCATGCTGCCCATGATGAGGCTGTTGTCAGGAAAATTGGGGTTTAGGTATTTTGTCTTTTGTAATATCAGTCATATTTTCATATACTGGAAAACAAGCTTGCAGTGCATGACTGGTTGAATCAGATTCGAGACAGAAAGACTGCTGTGGTCAAACCTGAATAAAAGAGGTGTGAAGGAAGATAGTTTGCTGTGGTGATGAATAGAGGAAGCCAGGCGAACTTGAATAAAAATTTACACAAGTCAACAAAAGAAGTGGGTTAGAAGTTGGCTGTTGTGTTTCAAAAGGTAACTTACACAAATTGGAGGATTATAAATACATGATGCAAAGATACTGTGCACTTACTTTTAAAATATAGTAGCCATAAAGTAGGAAAAGAGGTTGAACAATTCTGGGAAAAGGGAACATCTGAAGCATTTTCGGAAATTGTAAAAGGTAAGATCAAAGGAGGAAAACAGTTTTAAGAAATGTTTGAAGACTATGTGATAAGGTAGTGCGGTGGTTGGTAAGACCTCAAAGGAGACAGAGTGTGGACAAGGCCAAACTTGGCAAACCAGTTTGCTGCCATCCTCAGAGGAGATGCTAAGAGCAGCAGGCATTGTGTGATAAAGTTATTGGAATTCTGTAGATTAGAAATCTATAAGGACTGTTGCCATCAAAAGAGGTTAGCTCTGAGTTATTTAAGCTAACATCTGTTTGAGAATGTTTTGAAAAGTACTGTTACCTGTGTCAAGGAGATCTTGTGCTTTATACATAATTTGTTTTTTATTTCTTTATTTTAATAAATGTTTAACTCAATATAAAATCTTTGATATGAGAAGTTACTTCCTAATTTCAAAAAAACTCCTCATAATACACAAATTGGAAACCTGTTCTGGCAGCTATTTCAAGTTTCCCGTTGTGATTGGGGCAGCCTTGTTGTTACCATATGCTGTGACATAACAAAATCAGGGTTGAATATCTAACAGTGTGTTAAAGGTGTGCAATATGGATGGAGGCTTGAAGCACTGCTAAACATGAGGGTGAGTTGAAGCTATTGTCACGGTCGAGATGTGAAATATAAATATGTATTAATATATATTCATCAGCTGGACTTGAATAGAATAGAATAGAATAGAACAGTACAGCACAGAACAGGCCCTGTTTTGTAATAATATTTTTTCTGTGCTGTTATCAATGGAAAATGGTTCAGAGAGTCACCTTGCTGCAATAGTGATGCTCATGGTCAAAGCATTAGCAATTCTGACACAATGGTCCCAACAAGAGACTGTTTACCAACCCGAAACCAGTGTCTCCTCAAATTAAACCTCAAGATTCCAGTCATCCTGTGTCCAACATTGAGGAGTTATGTCACTTAACCTTCCCCCCAGCTGCATTGTGATATTGTCAGTTGTAGCTGAATTCCGGCATTACTGTCTGAACTCTCAATGTGAACAGAACTCCAGGCAACTGCCTGCACTGTCTATCATCAAGCCAGTGGCAGCAGAAAGAACTCAGCCACTTGTGCAACCAGCTCTAGCTCCTGCACTTCAAGAGGTGAAGGCTTGCTTTAAGTCATACAGGTTAACTTGAACTTGTTTGAGCCTCTCACACCCTCTCTACTCAGGCATCCAGCTGCTCAACAGCATGCTGAGTGATAGCTGGGAAATCATTATAGTCAGTGGGCAGTATGAAGTTTGCATGATTCCTGCATTTAAAGGTTAATCTGGCCATTTTAAAAAAAGTATTGGTGAAATCTGCTCCTTATAAATGATGACTAAGATAGCAGTTTAAACCCAGTCTGTGAGAAACTGCACCCAGCCAGCAGAATTCTGTTGATCCATGTAGAGAGCCAGAGAACAGAAGAAAGCAGGACTGTTAGAGGACACACATAACTTGTTTGCAACACCATCTCTGAGCCTACCTTCCTCACCAGGTTCTGAAAATGAATACAGCAAGAAATAGTTATGCACCCTCTAAACATTATTCTTTCAATGTATGCAAAGATATTGGGCGGGATTCTCCGACCCACCGCCGGGTCGGAGAATCGCCGGGGGCGGCGTGAATCCCGTTCCCGCCGGCTGCTAAATTCTCCGGCACCGGAGATTTGGCGGGGGCGGGAATCGCGCTGCGCCGGTCGGCGGCCACTCGCAGCCCCCCCCCCCCCGACGCCGATTCTCCTACCCACGATGGGCCAAAGTCCCGCTGGTTCTACCCCAGTCCCGTCGGCGCAAATTGAACTAGGTCCCTTACCGGTGTGACTTGGTGGCGCGGGCGTGCTCCGGGGTCCTGGGGGGGGGGGGGGGGGGGCGCAGGACGACCTGGCCCCGGGGGGTACCCCCACGGTGGCCTGGCCCACGATCGGGGCCCACCAATCCGTGTGCGGGCCTGTGCCATGGGGGCACTCTTTTCCTACTCGCCGACCATGTCAGCCTCTGCGATGGCCGACGCATAGGTGACCCCCTCCCCCCCTGCGCATATGCGGGATGACGTCAGCAGCCGCTGATGCTCCTGCACATGCGCGGACTCGCGCCTGCCGGCGGAGTCCCTTCGGCACCTTTGGGGGTAGCCCGATGCTGGAGTGGTTCACGCCACTCCGTCCCGCCGGGACCCTCCACCCCGCCGAGAATGGGAGAATCCCACCCATATGGTCAGGAACATTTGCCCTAATTTTTGCTGGCTGGGTGCAGTTTCTCACAGACTGGGTTTAAACTGCTATCTTAGTCATCATTTATAAGGAGCAGGTTGTTAATTGCAAAATAGTCACTGGCGAAATATTAGTGATTCAGATTGGACTTTGATTAGTGAATCAAAGAACTTTGAACAGGAAAACAACTCTTATTTTACCTGTCCTTTACCACTGACAGTCCGCAGACTTTTGGATTTTTGTTTACTCTTACACTCTAAATTCAGGGATTGATTCAGCCATCTGAATCCTTTCCTGCATCGTGTTGTAGTGCCCTCATGTTAAATTTACTGGATTCAAATTTCATGCACTCCAGGGAGCAGCAGAAACTAATGGGGCGGATCTCTGGGCCACGGGAAGTTTTAATTTGCTGATTTAACAGTAAACAACTTGGGTATTTTGGTGCATTTCTAATTCTGAATGAACTGATTACATTCTGTAGATTGGGGCTTGCTTACGGTTTCTGAGGCTTAATTGTTTTGGAACGTGGGCTCTGAGTGCTGAGGTCTTATTCCATGTGCAGACGCTGCCAGAACTCACTGAATGAGTTTCTTGCTGCTGCAGGCAGATTTATACCATCCCCTCCCCTTAGTGCCAGTTCAGTAAACCAGTGCAGGTACCAACAGGCTGCAGCACAAGATGGGCCATAGTGAATCACCAACTCATTTTGCTCATCATCCCCTTTTCTTTTTCATTGAAGTAAAATTCCATCCACAAGATGCACTGCAGCAATTCATCCGGGCTTCTTCAAACTTCCAAACCATTAGAACATAGAACATAGAACAGTACAGCACAGAACAGGCCCTTCGGCCCTCGATGTTGTGCCGATCAATGATCACCCTACTCAAACCCACGTATCCACCCTATACCCGTAACCCAACAACCACCCCCCTCCCTTAACCTTACTTTTTAGGACACTACGGGCAATTTAGCATGGCCAATCCACCTAACCCGCACATCTTTGGACTGTGGGAGGAAACCGGAGCACCCGGAGGAAACCCACGCACACAGGGGGAGGACGTGCAGACTCCACACAGACAGCGACCCAGCCGGGAACCGAACCTGGGACCCTGGAGCTGTGAAGCATTTATGCTAACCACCATGCTACTGTGCTGCCCGTGTTGTACCATTGAACTAAATCATCCAGAAGGATAAGGGCAGAAGATGAATGTTCTCCTTCAAGTCATACACCATTCTGACTTGGAACAATATTTCCGTTCCTTCACCATCGCTGGCTCAAAATCCTAGAACTCCCTCCCAAACAGCATTGCAAATGCAAATCGCTTATTGTCACGAGTAGGCTTCAATGAAGTTACTGTGAAAAGCCCCTAGTCACCACATTCCGGCGCCTGTCCGGGGAGGCTGGTACGGGAATCGAACCGTGCTGCTGGCCTGCTTGGTCTGCTTTAAAAGCCAGCGATTTAGCTCAGTGAGCTAAACCAGCCCCTGTAGGTGTGCCTACACCACATGGACTGCAGCGGTTCAAGAAGGCAGCTCATCACCACCTCCTCAAGGCCAACAAACCCTGGCCTAGCCACTCACGCCCAATGGATTAAACAAAAGACTAGTGTTCAGGAGAAATATTCTGACTGAACCTTAGAACCTGTTCGACTCAGCCATGGCGAGCAACAGATGCTTCTGGAGGGCAGCACGGTAGCATGGTGGTTAGCATAAATGCTTCACAGCTCCAGGGTCCCAGGTTCGATTCCCGGCTGGGTCACTGTCTGTGCGAAGTCTGCACGTCCTCCCCGTGTGTGCGTGGGTTTCCTCCGGGTGCTCCGGTTTCCTCCCTCAGTCCAAAGATGTGCGGGTTAGGTGGATTGGCCATGCTAAATTGCCCGTAGTGTCCTAAAAAGTAAGGTTAAGGGGGGTGGATACGTGGGTTTGAGTAGGGTGATCATGGCTCGGCACAACATCGAGGGCCGAAGGGGCTGTTCTGTGCTGTACTGTTCTGTGCTCTGTTCTGAGCTATCATGAACTCCATTGTAGGCTGTGTGGTGATATGATTTGCATAGCTGGCTGCCATTGGTGCAGAACACCGGCTTACCATTGGCCCTGGTCGGTCATGTGCCTCTCAACCGATTGGTTGAGACCAGTCATGTGACAGCTCTCCGATTGGTCGAGAGGCTGAGTTAACCACGCCTCCATACCGAGGTATAAATAGTCGGAACGCCAGGCGGTCGTCCATTTTATTGTGGACAACCGCAGGGCTAAGTTCTAGCTTATTAAAGCCTAACTTTTGTATAGCAACTCGTCTCTCGTGCAATTGATGGCTCATCAGGCTGCAATGCAGATAACCTTTCCACCACTTCAAATCAGATGCAGTATTGCATTTCTCCATTATGTTAGGCAGACAGGGTCGGATATTTTGTAGACAGTTTCTGTGAAGTCAGGGTGGGGAGTAAATTCAATGGATCCTGAGAATGGGTGTGGGATTACACTGTGGGAGTACCCCATGCCTGTTTCTTCCAATGTTGAGCTAAGCTGCAGAAACAAGCCATACAGTGGAAGGTCGATAGCCGGAACAACCTCCAAATATGGAGAATTGCTAAGAAATAAATTGGACGGAGGACCTGAATCGCACTTCCGGTCGGCGAGCGAAGCGGTCGCAGGGAGAGGGGCTCCCGCAAGTGGCAGAGAGCAGGGAAGGGACCCCCCCCGGGCAGGCCGGTCGGCGGAGGAGCATTGGCGGCGGCGGCGACGGGGCTTGGTGGCGGCGGCGACGGGGCTTGGTGGCGGCGACAGAGGGGCTCGACGGCGACGGGGCTCGGCGGCGGCGGCAGCTGGGCTTGGCGGCAGCGGCGGCGACAGCGGGGCTTGGCGGCAGCGGCGGGGCTTGACGGCAGCGGCGGCAGCAGAGGGGCTCGGCAGCGGCAGGTCCAACCCGGTCCAACACCCCCCCCCCCCCCCCAACTCAGGCCAGGAGCGGTGCGGCAGCGGCAGGCCCTCCCCTCCCCCCAACGCAGGCCAGGAGCGGTGCGGGACCGAAGGGGGGGCCAAGCCGAAGGCAGCGACCAGGAGGTCGCGGGGTGCGAAGTGCGGCAGCGGGGACCCCCCCCCCCCCCACCAACCGGCAGCGGGGACCCCCCCCCCCAACCGGCAGCGACCACCGGCCCACCCCCCCAAACGGCAGTGACCACCACGTGGCAAGAGCAAAGGGACTGGGCAAAAGCCTCTCTCTCTCTCTCTCTCCTGGGTGAGTGAGGAGAAAGGAAGGGGGAGAGAAAACAAAAAAAAGACTTATATTTCTTTTTTTTTTAAAAAACCAAAAGAAAATTAATAAAGAGAAAGGGGGGAGTATATACTATTTTCTCTCTTTTTACACTCGCTCCCAGCAAAAGTAAGCCCATCGGAGAGGAGTTGCATAAAAGCGGGGAGGAGGAGAGAAAATAATTTAGAAATAAATAAATAAAATAAAGGGGTAAAGGAAAGAGGGGGGAGGGGAAATAAATTTAAAAAAAAATAATAATAAATAAAATAAAAATAGGGTGCGGAAAAGGGGGGAAAAGAAAAACAAGGGGAGAAGAAAAGATGAAAGGGAAGGGGGAGAAAAAAATGCCAGAAGGGAGCCAAGAGAAAGGGGGCACCAGAAGTAGACGGGGCAAAGGGCAAGCCAGCTCGAACGAACGAATCAGCACACGAAGCGGCGGGAAGGATGTATCGCCGCATCAAAAAGAGCTGGACAGACAGGTACCCTCTCCCCTGGGGTTAGAGGGGGGCATGAATTGGAAGGCAGCCTTTGCCGAGGTGGTGAGGGAGCAGCTGCAGGCAATCAAGGCAGAGTTGAAAGCGGACGGAGAGGCCGCAGTACAGACAGCAGTGGCCAGGGCCATGTCAGGGATGCAGCAGGCTCTGACCAGATTGGAGGAGAAAGTGGATGCCCAAGGGGAGAAACTGGAAGCCCATGAGGCAACCATTAAAGAGCTGGAGAAGGCAGCGACCGACATGAGCGACCGGGTCACGGCCCTGGAGAGGGAAGTGGCGAGACTGGGTGCAACACAGGGGAGCCTGAAGGGCAGGGTAGACGACCAGGAGAACAGCTTGAGAAGGCAAAATGTTAGGATAGTGGGCCTGCCAGAGGGGACCGAGGGCAGAAACCCCACAACATTCGTGGCTGCAATGCTGGGCTCCTTAGTGGGGGGGGACACTTTTCCCACCCCACCGGAAATGGACAGAGCTCATCGGTCACTGCGCCCGAAGCCCAAGGCAGGGGAACAACCGAGAGCAGTCATAGCCAAACTGCACCGGTACCGGGATAGGGAGACAATCCTGCGCTGGGCCAAGGAAAATAGAGCCTGCAAATGGAACGGGCACGCCATCCGAGTCTACGAGGATCTTGGAGCGGACATAACTAAGAGACGGGCTGAGTTCAACAGAGCGAAAGCAGCTCTCTACAAGAGCAAAGTGCGTTTTGGTATGCTGTACCCAGCAAAACTCTGGGTCACATACCAAAACAAGGAATATTTCTTTACAGCCCCTGCTGAGGCGAATAGGTTCGTCGAGGAGCACGGGCTGGAAAAACGCCATGGGAGGTAGGGACAAGGGGCCCATGGCAAGGAGAAACGACATGCCGACGGGGGGGTGGGGAGGGGCGAGGCAAAGCCAGCCCCCTCCCCCCCGGCAGAAACACCCAGAACAAAAAACAACCCACTGCCCAAGGGACCGCTCCAGGTGGGAGGCCAGGCCCCAGCACGAGGGAACGGGAGTATTGGAGAAGGGAGAGGAGAAGCGGGACAGCAACCTCCGAGAGGGGAGCCACTGTGCTAGCATGAAAGCTAGCGACGGGGGCACGCAACAAAGCAGGGCCGCAGCGCACCCCCAACAGGGGGTAAGGCACCAGGCAGGGGAGGGGGGGATCACCCATCAAAGTCGGGTGAGCAAATGGGGACAGGAATAGGGGATAGAGGGGCAAAGGAGGGGTATACAGGGGAGGGGGGAAAAGGGAGAGAATGGGGGGGGGGGGGGGGCACTCGGGGTGCGAGAGACCAGGGAGGGGAAATGCAGGGACAAAGGGACAAAAGAGGCCAGAAAAGGAACAGGGCCACAAAGTGCCACAAACAAGGGCTCGAAACAGGGAACCGCTGCAAGCACCCACCCAGTACGGTCTGTGAGCGAAGGGGCCCCCCCGGAGTGCACGGGACTACCCGCGTGGCAGACACACAGTGGATGGCCATGGCGGGTGCCCCCGGGACAAGGGGAAACCCCGGAGCGCAGAGACCCGACCGCATGGGGAGAGAAGTGATAGTGGCCATCCTGGACGGCCCCCTAACAAAGGGAAACCCCCGAGGGCAGGGGCGCGTCCACCGGACAAATATGGTTAATCCCACAGGAGCGAGGGGGCAGACGCCCCCCACCAGGATAGTCACCTGGAACGTAAGGGGACTTAACGGCCCAGTGAAGAGATCCAGAGTCCTCACCCACCTCAGAAACATGAGGGCCGACATAGTCTTCCTCCAAGAGACACACCTGAGGGAGCAGGACCAACTGCGGGTAAGAAAGGGCTGGGTGGGACAAACCTATCATTCCTGTTATGGGACAAGGGCCAGGGGGGTGGCGATCCTGATCGGCAAGAGGACAATGTTTAGGGCGACAAAGACGGTTACAGACCCAGGGGGGCGGTATGTCATGGTCAGCGGGGCCCTGGATGGGGCGCCGGTAGTTCTAGTCAATGTGTACGCGCCCAACTGGGACGACACGAGCTTCATCCAAAAGACCATGGCAGAAATCCCGGACATAGCGACGCACCGACTAATCATGGGGGGGGACTTCAACTGTGTACAGGATCCAAAGACGGACAGATCAAACCCCAGAACGGGGAAAACCTCAAACATGGCAAGGGAACTCAGTCACTATATGGAGCAGATGGGAGCAGTGGACCCCTGGAGATTCGCCCACCCGGGGGAGAAAGAATTCTCTTTCTTCTCCCCAGTACACAACCAGTACACCAGAATTGACTTCTTTGTGGTGGGGAAAACGGTGCTTCCAGGGATAGACAAGATGGAATATTCCGCAATTGTGATATCAGACCACGCCCCACACTACATGGACGTGCGGCTGGAGACGGGAAGGGCCCAGCGCCCCACATGGAGGTTGGACGGTGCCTTACGAGCTGACAAGGCCTTCAGCGAAAGGATAGCGCGGACCATAGCGGAATACACGGAGAACAACCAAAACGGGGAGGTCTCATCCTCCACGTTCTGGGAAGCGCTTAAGGCCGTACTAAGAGGGGAAATCATTGCCTACAAAGCGCAAAGAGATAGGGAGGAAAGGGTGGCTAGGCAGAAGCTGGTCGACTCCATACTGGAGGTAGACCGTAAATACTCCGAGGCCCCGACCGTAGAGCTCCTGGCGGAGAGAAAAGAATTACAAAGGAACTTTGACCTGCTCTCCACCAGGAAAGCAGTACACCAACTCCGCCAGGCACGCGGGGCCCTGTACGAACACGGAGACAAAGCCAGCCGCCTGTTGGCACACCAGCTGAGAAAGCAGGCAGCCAGCAGAGAAATTGCGCAAATCAGAGGTACCAGAGGCACGTTGGAAACAGAACCAGAGAGGATTAACGAAACCTTCAAGGCCTTCTACCAAGAGCTGTACACCTCAGAACCACCAACGGGTAAGGCTGGGATGAACCGGTTTCTTGATGGACTGGACATACCAGTCGTGGGAGAGGGCAGAAAACGGGATCTGGAAGCACCACTAGCACTGGGAGAGATCATGGAGAGCATTACCTCCATGCAGACGGGGAAGGCGCCGGGACCGGACGGATTCCCGGCGGACTTCTACAAAAAATTCCCGACAGCGCTGGCCCCGCACCTGCGGGAGATGTTCACAGACTCGCTAGCTAGGGGCACACTGCCACCCACGTTAGCACAGGCCTCAATCTCGCTGATACCTAAGAAAGACAAAGACCCAACGGAATGTGGGTCATACAGACCCATATCTCTGCTGAACGCAGACGCCAAAATACTGGCCAAAATCCTAGCCAAAAGGCTAGAAGACTGTGTACCTGAGGTGGTCACAGAGGACCAGATGGGCTTCGTCAAAGGTAGACAGCTTACCGCGAACATCAGGCGCCTGCTGAACGTGATAATGATCCCCTCCGGGGAGAGAACACAAGAGGTGATCGTCTCCCTGGACGCAGAAAAGGCCTTCGACAGAGTCGAATGGAAATACCTCATAGAGGTACTGGAGCGGTTCGGGCTTGGAACAGGGTTCACCGCTTGGGTAAAGCTCCTATACAACGCTCCCATGGCGAGTGTACGGACCAACAATACCAACCTCCCAATACTTCCAGCTGCACAGGGGCACCAGACAAGGATGCCCACTGTCCCCGCTGCTGTTCGCACTAGCAATCGAACCGCTAGCAATCGTGCTCAGGCAGCAAAAAATTGGAGGGGGATCCGAAGGGGAGGTAGAGAGCACAGAGTCTCACTCTATGCGGATGATCTGCTCCTCTATATCTCGGACCCACAAAGCAGCATGGACGGAATCATCGCGCTCCTGAAAGAGTTTGGAGCATTCTCGGGATACAAACTCAACATGAGCAAAAGTGAGATCTTCCCAGTACACCCGCAAGGAGGGGGGGGGGGGGGGGGGGCAGCACTAAAGAGGCTGCCGTTCAAACAAGCCCGACATAAATTCCGCTACCTGGGGATCCAAATAGCCCATGACTGGAAAGGGATCCACAAATGGAACCTCACCAGCCTGACGGAGGAAGTTAAAAAGGACCTGCAAAGATGGAACCCACTCCCGCTCTCCCTCGCGGGGAGAGTCCAGACGATCAAAATGAACGTACTGCCCAGGTTCCTCTTCCTGTTTAGATCCATTCCGATCTACATCCCCAAGGCCTTTTTCAAAGCGCTGGACAAACTTATCATGGGGGGGTAAAAATGCTAGGATCCCAAAGAAGGTCCTACAAAAACAAAATCCAGGGTGGGGCTAGCCCTCCCGAATCTACAATTCTACCACTGGGCGGCAACAGCCGAGCGAGTAAGAGGATGGATCCAGGAGCCAGAAGCTGAGTGGGTGCGTGCGGAGGAGGCCTCCTGCATGGGAACCTCCCTCCGGGCCCTCATCACGGCAGCACTCCCATCCCCACCCAAAAAACACTCCAGCAGCCCAGTGGTGACAGCCACCCTCCAATCCTGGAACCAACTGTGGCAGCAATTTGGCCTGTACAAAATGTCGGACAAGGCTCCCATCTGCAACAACCATAGGTTCAAACCAGCACTGACTGACGCCACCTTCAAAAGGTGGAGGCAGGACGGGGGGACACTGACAGTCAGGGACCTATACACGGACGACAGGATCGCAACACTGGACGAACTGACAGAGAAATTTCAGCTAGCTGGGGGAACGAGCTACGGTACCTGCAGCTCAAAAACTTCCTACAAAAGGAGACAAGGACGTACCCACAACCGCCACGACAGACACTACTGGAAGATCTACTGGACGCAAGTATCCTAGAGCAAGGGAACTGTAGTGACATGTATGACCGACTGGTAGATAGGGACGACACCGTACTGGATGCAACAAGAAGGAAATGGGAGGACGACCTGGGGATGGAGATAGGGTGGGGACTCTGGAGCGAAGCACTGCATAGGGTCAACTCCACCTCCACGTGTGCAAGGCTCAGCCTGACGCAACTAAAAGTGGTACATAGAGCCCACTTAACAAGAAACCGTATGAGTAGGTTCTTCCCGGAGGTGGAGGACAGATGTGAGCGGTGCCAAAGAGGCCCGGCCAACCACGCCCACATGTTCTGGTCTTGCCCCAGACTTGTGGAGTACTGGACAGCCTTCTTCGAGGCTATGTCCAAAGTGGTGGGGGTGAGGGTGGAGCCATGCCCGATAGTGGCGGTCTTCGGGGTTTCAGACCAGCCAGATCTATTCCTGGGGAGGAGGGCGGACGCCCTTGCCTTTGCCTCCCTGATCGCCCGCCGTAGAATCCTGTTTGGCTGGCGGTCAGCAGCACCGCCCAGAGCTGCAGACTGGCTGTCCGACCTCTCGGAATCTCTCCAAATGGAGAAAATCAAATTCGCCATCCGAGGGTCGGACGACGGCTTCCACAGAACGTGGGAGCCATTCATGCAACTGTTCCGGGACCTGTTTGTGGCCAACGTACAAGAGGAAGAATAGTCGGGTGGCCAAGAATCAGGGGAAAATGGATGGGAATCGGGGGAAGGTAGCCGGGGGGGAGGGGGGGGGGGGGTTACGGGCTCGTTATGGGGGTTTGATGGCAAGCCAAGGCCCAAAACCAAACTATAAATAAATGCCTATAAACATGTGCCTCGGCCATATTGGGGAATGTAAAATATGTATGCCGGCTAAAGGGGGCGGCCACAATTGTTGTTATGAAGATGCTTACCTGTAAATATTCATGTTAAATTTTTGTGTTTTCTTTTTTTTTTCTCTCTCTAATAATTTGTAATTTGTCATATATAAAATATGAAAACTCAATAAAAAACATTTATAAAAAAAAAGAAATAAATAGGACCTCTCCTGATGAATAGGTAATTGCAGAATACAACAGCAGGGTTTTTAGGGTGGAGTGAAATAGAGGACCATGCCTCAACATCATTCAAAATTCCTTATCTCAGAGCATCCTGTGACATGGCAAGCAAGGGATAATTTCAATATGTCCTACCACAACTAGCTCCTCTGAAATGAGTTGGCTTATAGCTGTTAAGGCACACAAAAATTGCAACAGGACCTAAACCTCTATTATGCAGGCTTGTCTGTTCATTAAAACTAGGCAATATGCTGCCAAAACTGTGTGTGACCCTCTGTACAACAGACCTCCCACTTTAAAAGACACTATACACAGTCCCTTCTACTGATGGCAAATTCCCTCAAGCCATTTGGCAATCAGTGAGGTTGAGATGTCTCGGGAGCTCCTTGCAACCCGACACAAAGATGCCTATCACCAATTAATCTATTCTTAATCAAGGTAGAAGGTGGTTCAAGTGTTCATAGTTGTGCCTAAACAGCCCTCTTCAGTATTATATCTGCACATGTTACCCTCAGTCCTAATCTCAAAGGCTAACGATCTTGCTTTCAAATGTTAATGGCCTGTCAAATGATACCAGGTTCAAGAAACTTCAAGCACAAATCAATGGAAAACTAGAGGAACAGACAATGACACCATCAAGCAACATTCATGATGACTGGCAGCCATTGAAATCCAATGTCATTCATGCATGCCAAGAAATCCTTGGATGCGCTGTTAAGAACACCAAGGGTGGTTTGATGAGAAATTTAAAAATTCATCAATTGTAACAACAGGATCCAAACTCAACAGAAAAGAAGCACACCCAACAGACGGCCAAAGCTGAAGTTCAAGAAGAATCTGTAATTTGAAAAACAAATAGTGGACAGAGAAAGCTGAGGAAATTAAACTTGTCACTGACCTGTGTGACACATGCACCTTTCTCACGGCAACCAAAGAGACTCATGGATCCTCAACACACAGACCAGCAGCAGTAAGATCTAAAGATGGCACGACTCTCCTCAAAGATACGCACAGTGTCACCCCATGCTTCAAAGAATACATTGTAGAACTACTCAGTCAGAACTACATGGTGGACATGCAGCTGCTGCAGAATCTCCCACAATGTACAATCAGAAATGAGCTAAACATTGGTCCAAAATTTGATGAAGTGATAACTTCTGCCAGTCAGGTGAAAAACAGCAATAACGCTGCGGAAGCACTGAAACATGGAGGTTCATACTGATCTCTCAGATATTTATTGTATCTGAGAATCTCTGGCACAATGAAAAAAAATCAAGTGATCTTAGTGTCACCACGGTGAAAACAATCTTCAAGTAAGGAGACAAATCGAAATATAGCAACAAAAAGGGTTTAGCATTGCTCTCAAATGTTAGCAAAATCCTAGTTAGTTTACTTCTTTAAACATCCACCCCTCCCACCATCGTTGACTCACCATTGCTGGTGATAGTATGTGTAATATATATATAGGCATGCCAGTGAAGGGTTAATTATTATATCTCAGTGTAATTCAAACACTAGAGGGCACCACTAGTTCCCAGTGTAAATATACTTCAGGGAATGCTGGGTAGTTAGCAAAGGAGAAAGACTGATAACAGGTAGTTTAGATTAGAGAGAGTTAACACGTTTAGATTAGAGAGAGTTATCATTAGTGACTTCTGGATTATTGATTATTGCTAGACCGATTCAATATTACTTTATTATTAGTTATAGTTCAGTAGCGTGTGCAAACTTCATTTAATCCATCTTAACCAATAAATTTGTTTGGATTCTAAAGATTGGTGGTTTCGTTGTCATCAACTCAATGGACCATTCTGGATCAAAAGGCAAAGAAACAACAACATAATACCACCAAAGTTAATATAACAATATGCACTTGCAAGATGTGTTGCAGCATGACCTTCACTAACTTGAAGAGCAAAAGCACCAGGTTCAAGGGAAAATATCACCATCAACCTACCCTGCAAGTCACACATTATCCTGACTGGGCCATATATCATCATTCCCTCTCATTTCTGAGTTTGAATTGTGGAACTTCCTACCTAACAGCATTAAGGAAGGACTTTAATAAGAATATTCTCCACCAACTTCTCAAGGGCAGCTCCAGATGGACGATAAATACTGGCATCACTAATAATAGCAATAATAATACCTCTGAAAAACATATTTTTAAAAATGAGTGGTGCAACAATGATAGATGAGTGGATGTGCTGAGACATAGGTTTATATTAGCCAGGCCACTCGTTCAGGTAATTGCGAAGTAGAGCAAAACAAATTTCCAAATGTAAGGGCAATATTGCAGGGAGAAAGGTTAAAAGAGTTTGATCTGTGCAGCTGTAAGAGAAAACAATTAAAAGGACCTGACCTAAAAATAGGAAGTGACTTAGGCAAGACAAAGACTGAATGTGCTTTAAAATAAGAGGAGGAACGTGTGGACTAATGAAAGACAAGACTATGATCAGATACCAGAAAAGATATATCCTCCTTCCAAGGGTGATAAATAATTAATTTGCTTTTGGTATAGTAATGACACATTTATATATCTGCTCATTTATAGTTAATGAGCACTTAAGTATAGTTCCATACTCAACTGGAACAGATAGAATACTAGGAACAAGGTTTAATGGACCAAATGGCTTTTTCTAATTTTCTAACGTAGCTACTGTTTTAATTTATACCTGATGTGAGATTTAATCAGTTTATAGATTCAGTGATTACAAATAAAATCAGTGATTGCTTAATAATTAAACACAATCTTTTTCCTTTTCCATCTTTGTCAATGGTCACCTACTGATTATAGTTCTGATACATTACATTAGGTTTAGATTTAGGAGTACATTACTTTAGATTTTTTTGTGACAAATTAAATTTGCTAACACTATTTAATTTTGTTACATCTTCAACAAATGTCTTTAGATTTTTAAAGTTCAAACATATTGGCTGTAAAACCACAAAAAATGAGCGTCACTATGCACAGCTGCGGCCATTAGCTGCAGACCATTCTCAGAGTGGTTTTCCCATTATTTACATTGGGATGAATGGGGCAAAATTCCTTAATTCTTCTCTTTTTTCAACTATTAGGGCCAGATGAATCACCTTCCTCTCAAGTTATAATCCTTGCATTTATGGAGTTTCTAAAAATATTACCTGGAACCTGGCCTACTTCCTGATTCATTACCTTGAAGTTTCCAACAAGCATTATTAGACCTGTCATTTATTGCTGCAAGAATGCAGTTCAATTTCTGATTCATCATTTCTGGCAACACATTTATCTCTCTACCTGACATTTTTTGTGCTAAAGATATAAAAACATGGCACTGACAAGATCATTGTCATTGAATGAAAAGAACACTGTGCTGTTGATTTTATAATAGTTCTTGTACTTCAGGTGTAAAAATACTGAAGTGTTATTTGACTGTATTTTCCAAAATAGTGTTAGTATAAATGTAATGATAAACTAAATGTGATCGAATCAAGTCATAATTGCTCATACTGAAAATGATGAATTAAAATCATGGACTACTATTAGAGTCATTGCACGGTCATGTACAGGTCAGTATAGACCATTATCTCTGACTTTTATTCTCATCTCCTTCATGGGCTTTAATCAAATCAACATTTCCAACTTGACTGGAGACAATATCACCATTTTAACATTGAATGGTTGATCTTTGTCACCTGATATTAACAGCACTGTAACAAAATTGAGATGACAGTATCTTTGCAGAGATTGTATATTGTCACTTGGCCCATGTCAATCTTGGCCAAACAGGAATTGTTACTAACTTAGCTACAAGAAAAGATAGCAAAATATTCTACACGATAGAAACAGTGGAAAACCATCTTTGACGGATGGCCTGATTCAACTTAGTTTGTACACAAAAGAGTGAGACTATTTTAGCTTTATGGTGATGAGCTAGGCATCTCCGAGCGAGCCATATTTAAAGGCAGGCAGGCAGGTCATCATACTGGAATCTTAGTGACCTGACATTTATCACTCACACATGGGTGTAGATTGGACGAGGAGACAATCTATTGGTCGGGTATGATAATGATATTGAAGTTGTTTTCAAGAAGTGTGAGGAATGTCAAGAGCGTATGTCAAGTCAGCACAAAGCTGATTCCACATGAAGTTCTGAACCATCCTTGGTCCAAAATCACATCCAACCTTTTTCATGTCCATGGCACGGATTTTATCATCATTGGCAACTACTTTACCAAATACCCCATAATTTGGCAATTTCATAATACATTGAAGCACAACTGTCGCGCACACTAAGTGCTATTTTCAGTTTATTCGGTGTGTCTAGAAAGATCATTATGGGTAACAGTCGGCAATTTACTGTTAAGCCATTTCAGGATATATGTGCGAAGTGGAATATTGATCACAGAAATATAGAAACATAGAAAATAGAAGCAGGAGGAGGCCATTCAGCCCTTCGAGCCTGCTCCACCATTAATTATGATCATGGCTGATCATCAAGTTCAATCCCTGATCCCGCCTTCCCCCCATATCCCCTGATCCCTTTAACCCAAAGAGCTACACCTAATTCCTTCTTGAAATTACACAACGTTTCGGCCTCAACTACTTTCTGTGGTAGTGAATTCCACAGATTCACCACTCTCTGGGTGAAGAAAGTTATCCTCACCTCAGTCCTAAAAGGTTTTTATAAAGGGCAATTTAGCATGGCCAATCCACCTACCCTGCACATCTTTGCGTTGTGGGGGTGAGACCCACGCAGACACGGGGAGAATGTGCAAACTCCACACAGACAGTGAACCGGGGCTGGGATTGAATCCGGGTCCTCTGTGCCGTGAGGCAGCAGTACTAACCACTGCACCACCATGGTTTACCCCTTATCCTCAACCATGACCCCAAGTACTGGACTCCCCCACCATTGGGAACATTCTTTCTGAATCTACCCTGTCTAATCCTGTTAGAATTTTGTAAGTTTTATGAGATCCCGTCTCACTCTTCTAAACTCCAATGACTATAATCCAAACTGATTTAGTCTCTCCTAATGTCCTGCCATCCAAGGAATCGGCCTGGTAATTCTTCGCTGCACTCCATCCACAGCAAAACATCCTTCCTCAGATAAGGACACTAAAACTGCACATAATACTCCAGGTGTGGCCTCGTCAATGCCTTATACAATTGCAGTAAAATCACACTACTTCTCCTCCTATCCTAGATCCAACAGCCTAGCTGAATGAATGATTCACATGATCCATATCCTAATTCTCAAGGTAGGCAGACCAAGTAAGATCTACACATTGCAATGTTACATCTGAGAGCGATAACTTTAAGTGTAGTTATTCTATCACTGGAACTGCTCATGTTTTGCAGACCAGTACGTACCAATTTACCTACTCTTAACCATTCTACTCCCTCAGAAATTAGATTTTTAGCAACTTTTAAAACTGCAAGAGAAGATGAACGATTTGCACAATAAAAATGCAGGTACAGATGGTCCAGTTTAGAACCATAGGATCCCTACAGTGCAGAAGGAGGCCATTCAGCCCATCGTGTCTGCACCGACCGTCTTGGCCTTCGCCTCTCTGATTGCACGGTGACAAATGTTTCTGGAGTGGCGGTCGGCATCGCCACCAAGGGTAGCAGCATGGTTGGGTGACCTGTACGATTTCCTGCAGTTAGAGAAGATAAAGTATGAGTTAAGGGGCTCAGCAGGGGAGTTTGAGAAAAGGTGGGGGATGTTTGTGATCGTGTTTGAGGAGCTTTTCGCCGTGGCGGGGCGGGGGGGGGGGGGTGAAAAAGGAGGAAAATCTATACAAACTGTATAGTTGATTGTTGGGGAATGTTTCCTGGGGTGTTTATTTGTTGTAACTACTTTGATACAAGTTTGAATAAAATACGTTGAAAAAAAAGAGCACTCTACTATGCCCACTCCCCCGCCCTCTCCCTGTAAGCCCGTGCATTGATCATGGCCAATCCACCGAACCTGCACATCTTTGGGCACTAAGGCACAATGTAGTATGGCCAATCCACCTAACAAACCTAAGTTGGGACACAGGTTTGCATCCAGGATCCCACAGGAGGTACATGATAACCCGGTTGAGGTGATAAGGATTTGTTCAAAACAAGTCATTACACACAAAGGCTCAATGGTGTGGCATAACCAAGGACAAATCAGATCCACTCCAGCTCCTCAACCACCATACATTCCTATTACATCCAGGACAAGATCCTAAATGCAACCAGGAACAACATATAAGAATGACAATCCTGTTCAGCAAATTCGATTTACCCCATGTGATAGCAAGAAATGGCTGAAGGCCCTGGACTTTGTAAAGACTATGGGCCTTGACCATATTCTGGCAATAGTAGAGAAGACTTGTGCTCCAGAAATTGTTGTGCCCCTAGCCTAGCTGTTCCAGTACAGCTATAACTCTAGCATCTACCTGGCAATGTGAAAAATTGCCCAGGTGTGTCCTGTACACAAAAAGCAGGACAAATCCAACTCGGCCAATTACCAATCTATTAGTCTACTCTCAATCGTCAGCGAAGTGATGGAAGGAGTTATCAGCAGTGCTATCAACCAGCATTGACTTTGCAATAACCTGCTATTGAAGCTCAGTTTGGGTTCCGCCAGGGTCACTCAGCTCCTGACCTCATTACAGCCTTGGTTCAAACATGCACAAAAAACTGAACTCCAGAGGTCAGGTTAAAGTGACTGTCCTTGACACCACAGAAGCATGTGACCGAGTATAGCATCAATGAACCCTAGCAAAACTGGAATCAATGGGAATCGGGGGATAAACTCTCTACTGGTTAGAGTCACACTTTGCACAAAGGAAAATGGTTGTGGTTGTTGGAGGTCAGTCACCTCAGATCCAGGCTATCACTGCATGAGTTTCTCAAGGTAGAGTCCTAGGTCCAATCATCTTCAGCTGCTTCATCAATGACCTTCCTTCCAAAACATGGGAAAATGTGGGAATTTCTCTACTAATTGCACAATGTTCAGCACAATTCATGACTCCTTAGATCCTGAAGCAGTCTACATACAAATGCAGCAAGATCTGGACAACATTCAGGTTTGGACTGACAAGTGGCAAGTAATATTCACACCATCCAAGTGGCAGGCAATGACCATCTCCAATAAGAGTGAATCAAACTATTGCCCCTTGACATTGAAAGGCGTTACCATGACTGACCCCCCCTCCCCTCCCCTCTCCCCCCCCCCCCTCTTTCCCCCCCCCCCCCCCCCCACTATCAACATCTTGGGAGTTACCATTGATAAAAAACTGAACTGGACTAGCCATATAAAAACTGTGGCCCCAAGAGTAGGTCAGAGACTAGGAATCCTACAGTGAGTAAGTTACCTCTGAACTCCTCAAAGCCGGTCCACCACTTACAAGGCAGATGTCAGGAATGTGATGGAATACTCGCTAATTGCCTGGATCAGTGCAGCTCCAACACCACTCAAGAAGCTCAACACCATCCAGGACAAAGCATCCCTTCCACAAATGTTCACTCCCTCCACCATCGATGCACCGTGACAGCAGTCTGCACGATCTATAAGATGCACTGCAGGAACTCAGCAAGGCTCCTTAAGCAGCACCTTTCAAACCTACGACAACTACCCATCTGGAAGGACAAGAGCAACAGATACATGGGAACATCACCACTTGGAAATTCTACTCCAAGTCACTCACTATCCTTACTTGGAAATATATTGCTGGTCATTCACTGTTGCCTACACCACATGGACTGCAGTCGTTCAAGAAGGCAACATATCACTACCTTCTCAAGGGCAATTAGGTATGGGCAACAAATGTTGGTCCACCCAGCAAAGCCAAATCTGATAAAAATGAATTGAAAAATAACATTAACATGCATTGTAAATAGTTATACTTTGGTCGTGAGGAAAGTATCTTTAAATAAGGGGCATGTTGTAATACGCATGCAAGGGATACCTGCATGATATCATTAGAAGGGAAACATGACATGTGATCCAGTCTTAGTTGCTTTTGCTTTGAGCAGAGCACACAGACATTTATGCCTTCAAGATTTATATCTATGTATAGCTGTCCTCAGGTGCCTAGTGTTTATAAATGAAGCCACACGTGTTTACCCAATCCCTCAATGCAGATTGGTACGGTAAATAAGTCCAAGATATTATATCATTATAATAACATGATTGTCTCCTATGCTGTTCCTACTCCCACAATGAAAGCCAGTTTCTACATGCTTGAAAACACAATCCAGGCAGCCATCAGAGAGGAGTCAGACACCATGCAGCAACGTAACAGTGCGTGCACACAGAATAAGTGTTTGTATTTAACTTCCAGCAGCAGCATGCAGATGAACAGACTTGTACCTGAAAACATTGAAAAAACAATCCAGCTCCCGATTGTCATCCAGTAATCTCAGCTGAAAGGTGGACATCACTTGCGGACAGGATTGAGCTAAACCATGATGTCTTCACAGTTGAATAGCTCCTGGGTCAATTAACTCGTTGCCATTCAATCTGAAGAGTGATGCATTTTTGTTTCACAGACAAACAGTTGGAAATATTTTAAAAGACAAAGTCATACTTTATTATATTTTTGCTTTGCAATTGTGTATGCAGGCTTTCTCATTTCTTATTCAAGCCGTGGTTTAGAAAAGATATTCTTGAAAGGGTCATTTATGCCTTCCAGCGATCAACTTTGCGTCCTGGGTCCCTCTTGAATCCTTGATTGCCTAAAGATGAAAGCCATGAGGGCTGCCTTGAACATGATTAGTAGTTTGTACAGTTGTTTCGTCAGTGATTAGCTGCCATCTGAGAGTTCAGCAGGCAGCAGTCGTGCACGGTGATAGAGAGGAGGAAAAAATGGCAGTGAAAACAATGGACTCAAGGAATGGCACATAACTAGAAACAAATCATATCTGCTTCCCTAAGTACATTCACGCTCCACCAGAGTACTCAGGGATTTGTTATTTCTATGTTTGGGGTGAGATTTTCCAGTCCCGTCTGCCCCATGTCCGGAACTTCCCGCCCGAGGACAACAGACATTTAGCTTGTCCGTCATATTTACCGTACTGTCGATGACAATTCTCATGGCGTGATTCTTTTTCATTTTAAAAATTATTTCATACTTCACGGGCTGGATTCTCCGCTGTTGGAATTCTCCATTGCGCCGCCAGCCAGGGATTTCCCGATGGCATGGGGCTGCCCACAATGGGAAACCCCATTGGCTGGCTGGTGAAACGGAGAATCCTGGGGGCTCACCGCACCAGTAATCAGATGCGGCAGGATGGAGAATCCCGCCCCATTATCTGGGAAGGCTATCCTATTGGGAATTTTTTATTTAAGTTTCAAAAACGTTAATTTTCACAATCCCAAATTTTCACATTTGGGACCCAAACTGCAGAAGAGGGCACTGATGTTTACACTGCTGTCTGCAAATGCAATTTGGATCTGAATAGACAAGGTGCTGGAGTTAGACAGTTAACTCTGTGGATAGATTCATTACACTGTTAATATATCCAATTGCTCTCCTTTTTCTTAGTTAGTAGTGTGAAAATTTAGAGCGGTGGGAAAATTCACTTCTACTGCCACTGCCATTTGCATGTTTGCAATTCTAATTTCAGGAACTGACCAATCTTGCTGACATGTGATCGCCTTAAGCCCTATTCCTTGTTGAGATCCAGAAAGGTGGCAAATGGCAAACAAGTGGCTTTTACTTTGCATCTTATGGTAACGAATTCTCAGCAACTGAATGTTGTGTCCTCAAACCTCCCAAGGTGTGTTCTGTCCCTCCAAAATGTTTAACTCTGAACAAAATTCAGGCTTGGGTTGATCAGCAATACGCAACATTCACACCACACAAGTGCCAGCCAATGGCCAACTCAACCAGAAAGGGTTCCCTTCACATTCAATGGCATTATCAATACTGAAAACCCCACCATCAACATTCTGTCAGTTACCATTGAATAAGCCAGCCATTAAATACTGTGGCTATAAGAGCAAGTCAGAGGCCGGGAAAGTGGCAAGTGACTCACCTTCTGAATCCCCAAAGTCTGTCCACCAACTACAAATCTCAAACCAAAATCTCACCACTTGCCTGAATGAGTGCAGCTATAACGACACTCAGGAAGCTCAACACCACCTGTCAAGGAACATGCCAGGCCTGATATCTTGTGAAGAAGAACTATCGCCATACTTGGGTATTTACTGAAAAATAGTTTCTTTGTAATGTGCAAAATATGTACAAGTTGGGTTATTGTGTTGGCACACCTCTTCGAAGAGTTGCCCTCTGCTGTACAGATTCTCTAGCACATGACTACTGATATCACAGGTGCACCATCGTCTCCATCATTCATTGGTATATTTAATCTATTAAACCTTTCCACTACACCATCCAGGTCTTAGAAGTCCACTTGATCACCTCATGGACCGCTTGTAACATTCACTCCCTCCAATACCAACAGATAGTGGTAGCAGTGTGTACCATCTACATGATGCACTGCAACAACTCACTGAACCTCTTCAGATAGCACTTTCCAAGCATGAGACTTCTACCATCTAGAAACAAGTCCAGCATATGCATGGGAACATCATCTCCTGCAAGCTCTCCTCCTTTCGTGACTTGGAACTATATCAGCGTTGCTTCACTGTGGCTGGTTCAAGTTCCCTTACTAACAGCACTGTGAGTGCACCTACACCAGATGAACTGCAGAAGTTCAAGGAGAACACCATCTTTACTACTTCTATATGTGAAATAAAACACCTGAGACTCTCATTCTTCATACCTTTACTCTGATACTATTGAAGAACATACGTCTGGACCAAATACAACAGAATTGTGCTTGACTGCAATATCTTCGAATTACCAGCGCTACTTAAATTCATAAACGAAAAGTCAAGCGACTTGGACTGGATTTAATGATTTATTATTTTAGTCTTAATGACCCCCCTCCAGTTGAGTTGTAGCGTTGGGAGAGTCCAAGGGTCGAACGGGGGGCGAGGGGAGGGGTCGAGAGATCAGGGCGTCATTTAAAAATGGTGCCCTGATCTCTTCCTGCACTGAGGCGCTGTGCTCGTCGGAGGTCTTCAGTGCAGGAAATGCGGCTGAGTGTGACCTGGGCAGCGTGTTCCCTGTTGAGGCCCAAACAAAAAACAGAGTGCCGTTAGATAGCGGGATCATTCCCAGCACTTCAGCGATTAGATTGTGCCCATTATCTCAATAATCCAAATGGAGCCAACAATGACTTTTCAATAAGTCATGTAACATCCTGTGGTACCAGAGGATGATCCTTTAAAACTATTTCATATCTTGCAGTCTTTGCTTCTTTTTCTGTTCTGGCGAAAGGTATGTTTTAGCCTTAAGTATACTAAGACTAAAATAATAAATCATTGCTTAATTTGTAAACTGCTTCACTCCCCCACGACTGAACATGCAGTTAATAAATACATTTAGATGAAACAAACTGAAGAGATTATTTCACATTATAGGGGAGATCCATGGTTGATTAAACCCGGTTTAAAAAGCCGTCAATCCTGTGTTACGATGATTTCTGCCTGCAGCCATAATAATCATTTGAGACATGAATAAAAATGTACATCTTTAATAAGTCTATTTTACAATATCAAGAACAAGCCCTGAAACATTTCCTTTTTCCTTGCTTTGTTATTATTTAAATTTCAAGTGAGGGGTTTTGAGATTATTTATATGATCCATGTGCCTGATGAGGTCCATTATTCAAATATTATTGCCTGAGATCACATACATCGGCCACATGTCATTCAAGATTATCAACTCAGTCCTGTTGTAATGATGGTTCCCTATTCCCAGCACACTCTTTGCTGCGCAATGTCTCTTTAGTTCTGACACCCTCTTTGACGCCACAGGAAGGTTGAATTTTCAAATAGCACAGTTCATGTACAAATACTGCATAGAACATAGAACATAGAACAGTACAGCACAGAACAGGCCCTTCGGCCCTCGATGTTGTGCTGAGCAATGATCACCCTACTCAAACCCACGTATCCACCCTATACCCGTAACCCAAACAACCCCCCCTTAACCTTACTTTTTAGGACACTACAGGCAATTTAGCATGGCCAATCCACCTAACCCGCACATCTTTGGACTGTGGGAGGAAACCGGAGCACCCGGAGGAAACCCACGCACACACGGGGGGGACGTGCAGACTCCGCACAGACAGTGACCCAGCTGGGAACTGAACCTGGGACCCTGGAGCTGTGAAGCATTTATGCTAACCACCATGCTACCGTGCTGCCCAATGCATGTATGCAACATTCTTATATTTACAATTTTGTGTACAGGGATCACCAGTGTATTTTAGGCAGGTTATGCGTGAGTACAAATCACACACAAAGGAATGTTGTACAAACACATTCAACGTTGGTACCCAAACTGCACTAATTTGATGTTCCATTTATAAGAATATAAGAAATAAGAGCAGGAGTCGACCATTTGGCCCCTCAAGCCTGATGCACTGCAATTCAATACGATCATCGCTAATCCGATCATACAGTTCATCTTTATGCAGTTTCTTTATATATATTTTTCTCCCCACTCTTTCCCGCCATCTTATCCCCCCCTTTCCTTGGGCTAGATTCACCGTTTCTGAGACTAGGGTTGGAGGTGTGGGAGGTGAGGGTGTTTGGAGGTGTGGGAGGTGAGGGTGTTTGGAGGTGTGGGAGGTGAGGGTGTTTGGAGGTGTGGGAGGTGAGGGTGTTTGGAGGTGTGGGAGGTGAGGGTGTTTGGAGGTGTGGGAGGTGAGGGTGTTTGGAGGTGTGGGAGGTGAGGGTGTTCGGTGTTGTGGGAGGTGAGGGTGTTTGGAGGTGTGGGAGGTGAGGGTGTTTGGAGGTGTGGGAGGTGAGGGTGTTCGGTGGTGTGGGAGGTGTGGGGGTGTGGGAGTGTGGGCTGGGGGTGTCCGTGCCCCTGGCCAGCAACACCATCCACCCAGTCGGTGAAACGTGTCTCGATGAGGACGCCCCCAGGCAGACCAAGGCAGGCCAGCAGCACGGTTCAATTCCCGTAACAGCCTCCCCGAACAGGCGCTGGAATGTGGCGACTGGGGACTTTTCACAGTAACTTCATTGAAGCCTACTTGTGACAATAAGCGATTTTCATTTCATTAATTTCATTTCAAATTATTTATCTTTACAAGAAGACAATTGTTCATTTCATTTCATTAACTCGGCTGGTTCAAAAGAGTAATATACTACATTACACAAGGTAATATAACAAGGAATGTCGATGAATTTATCTGTACCATTGATATCAAGAGAGTACATCTTACCTCTGATGTGGAGAGTCGCTGTCAACAGCAGATTCCTCAGCCCTTCAATTGTGCATTTCTTCCATTGCTGTCAAATTTATAAAGTATTCGGTGGCCTGGTTTACATTCATACACAGTTTTGATTGGTTATATATAGCTGCTTTCATTCTCCAGCCTATTCTTTGTTGTCAACATTTATTCTCAATAAGGCTTCTGAGGGCAGGTTCATTTTCCCTATCAATATTTTCCCAGTACTGTGGCAGCATGGTTGCTCCTTGCTCTTGGACTTCATCAGACAGAAATCGAGAGATAGTTGTTGACGCCCCTTCCTAAAGCCTTGGCATCTTTAACATTGATGGGGCGGCCTTTCCAGAAGCCTGAGACCTGTCTGGACGGCAGCTAATCCCTGGGTTTGGGCTGCCCTCCAGACTTCATTGGAAGAAATCGAGGGAACAGTTGGTGAAAAAGCAGAACATTATTAAAACCATATGAAGCCTACTGATAGATAGTAGAGGAGAATATAAAATCTTTACAACCATAATAAATGGATAACTCGATATTATCTAACCTAAATTATTTTGACAGATTTGGAGATAACACTTATAACAGAGAATACAGCCGGGATCCTCCATTTTGGAAACTAATTGTTCCCACTGGAGAATCACTGCTGGTCTCCACTGGGGGCAGGAACTGGACCCGGTATGTGGGTCCCTCTCTTTTATGACCTTAATTTATGCATGGGGGGAGTTTACAAGATTCCGGTGGAATCCCGGTATCGGGCTGCCATTTTGAGTGGGCGGACCAATGCCGAGGCCTGGCAGTGGGCCTCCCACCCCCCACAACGCTAATCCTTTATAATGTTTATTATTGTCACAAGTAGGATTACATTAACACTGAATGAAGTTACTGTGAAAATCTCCTAGTCGCCACACTCACACACGGGAAGAATGTGCAAACTCCACAAGGACAATGACCCAGGGCCGGGATCGAACCCAAGTCCTCGGCGCCGTGAGGCGGCAGTGCTAACCATTGCACCACCGCACAGCCCTAACTTAGCTGGATTTAACCTACATGGAGGTTGTTTGATTGGAACAGTGCCCCTCACATCGATGGCATGCGTTGCTAACCCTGATCTATGTAGTTTATTCCTACAATTACATTTATAGGACTGCTTTAACTCTGTCAGCTTGTTCTGGCTCTTATCTGGAAGACGACTTAACCATTGGTTTAAATGTTCCAGTATTTCCTCAGCGCCCAAATGAATTATAGGAAAGTCACTGTCAGAATTTAACCCCTCGTCTTTCCCTTGCTTTGTTACTCACAAGACTTCATGCTTGTTCTCATCTCCTCTAACCCAATACTTTTTTTAACATGTTCACAGGACGCACACTTTGATTTGTGTCCATCTGGAGCGCGTACCCGATAGTTTTCCTCGCTCAATTTCCTTTCAATGTAACACGGCCCACTGAATCAAACTTTCCAGGGTTCGCCTGACACAGTTAGCAACACGGGCACGCTATCTCCAGGTATATAACTGAGTCTGGGGCCTTTGAATTAGTCCTGGCTTTTACTCCCTGCTGGGCTGTCTTTAAATGTTTTACTTTCGAGTCACTCTGCTCCGTTCAATCAACCTCTTTGAATTTAATGCATTTGCCCCGTTCTCTGTGTCTGTCTCATTATCATTTTGCTGGCTAAAAAAATATCAGATAACCTGGTCTCACTGGTCTCATCCTGGTCTTGGAACGTCTTCCTCTTTTGCCTGAAGTTTTGCTAATTCAATTTCCTAACTTCTTGATATTTTGAGTCCAGCTAACCCCCTCTGGTATTTAAATGTGATGCTAGGCTCTCAGTTATCTCAGCCTTCTTAATTCCTGTAGATAAAACTATGTTCAATTTATCTGCCAATTCCCTCAATTTGGTTTTAAGCACATTTTTCAAACTTGCTGTGGGTACCTTGTCTACGTCCAAATAAGATTGAACCAGATCAAGAGCCATTTTTTGCAGCCATCTTACTTTATATAACACGTTCTTACCTGCTTCCACTTGTTCCGCACTCTCGTTATGTTCAAAAGTCGCAATTCCCGACAACTAAGGAATCAAGCTTTTTAAGATCCTGGACACGAACCCCCAATTTTCTGTCATGAAGCAGGCTGGTGTTATCTGTGAAGATATCACAACTTGGAACATTGGTTCATGGGGGTGTATAGTATCATTTTGGTGTGAAGAGACAAGTGAAACCTCAGTGAGAATGAACAGCCCGGTCATCGTGTAACAATTGTTAAAGTAAAGAAAACATAAATACGCATGAACAGGACTGCTCTACTCTCAAACAATTATGGAATTACTAAACACACAATCAGTTTATGTAGAATGCACCCCTTATTCCGAAATATACCTACAATTCCTGCACTTCATAAGACTGCCCCATTTCCCCAAACATCCAAATTAAATAGCCAGAGACGCAGA
The DNA here is from genome assembly GCF_902713615.1 of Scyliorhinus canicula. NCBI lineage: Eukaryota > Metazoa > Chordata > Chondrichthyes > Carcharhiniformes > Scyliorhinidae > Scyliorhinus > Scyliorhinus canicula. Next base: position 210,798,661 of record NC_052148.1, on the reverse strand, counting down.
TCCTTTGGGGCCCTTTGAATACTTGTAGCCACCGAAGTTGGCCATTCCCTCAATACAAAATGGAGGAATGCAAAGCTTGCAGGTTAAAATGGACAATGTTTGCAGCACAAGCAGGCTGCACCAAGCCAATGTGTATTCTGTCTGCTAAGAGAGCAGACAGCACCGAAACAAACATTCCGCATACTAATGAGGCAATCTCCGGGATAGTTAACATAGTAATGGAACGATCCCAGGGACAATGGACACAAATAGAGAAGTGATTGAAACAGTGTATGGGAAACCAGACACCCCGGCACCAGCGGGGTTCGGAAACAAAGCACCTGAAGGCCCGCCCAGTAGCCGAGAGACAGCCTCAGTATTGGGGGGATTCAAACAAATCGATTGGGAAGAGACCCAATCGATTCCCAGTGGGTAAAGGGTCCGCCCAAAAGGTCGCGAAGCCCTAGGACCTATAAAAGACCCACACTTAGTTTGTTCTTTTTAACCAGCCCTCCTCTCTGGACCAGCAGCTCGACCAGCTTTTGCCAAAGAAGATCTTGAACGAGAGAGAGGAGAGGTTTGGGACAGCAGCCGCCAGCAAGTAAGTGTCTCACAACGATCGCTACCAGAGATAGACACTCCTGATCCCTTTTAACCCGTACCAACCTGAAGTCTGCAGACCAGAGCAGAGCAAGAGGCCTTGTCCCCTGATCCGGCAGTTCCCTTCGAGATAAGTATTGGTTTATTTAGTGATAGGAATAGTTTAATCATCTTAGCGTGTGCATGGGTAGCATTATAATTGTATTATAATAAACTCAGTTGTTAGTGTATGGTTTTATTGCTTTGAACTTGACCTTGAAACTTGCGGCGGTATCTTAATGATACCTGGCGACTCCAGAGCTAAGTAACGAAACAGAGCCAAATTGAGTGTTAAGCACACTCACCCAGAATGAGCAACATACTGTCTACTGCTGTCTCTAGGCAGATTTCTACTTGTTCCTGGACATCTTGCATCGTGGCTGAAAAACCGCATCCAGCAGGCTCATCTAACTGCAGTCAGAAAATCAAAGTTAAATTCAATTTCAGAACCTGGAATGTATGAACCATAGAATCATACAAAAGAGAACAGGCCATTCAGCCCATCAGGCCTGCAGCGACAAATACTGCTCTAAATCTACTCTAATCCCACTTCTCAGCACTTGGCCCATAGCCTTTAATGTAATTGCATTGCAAGTGCACATCCAAGTACTTTTGAAGGATTATAAGGTTGCCTCAACTATCCTCCCAGGCGGTGCTCCAAGATTCACACCACACTCTGTGAGAACATTTCTTTCATCAAATCCCCTCGAAACCTCCTGCCTTTGATTTTAAAATTATGCCCCCTTGTTATTGACCCTTCAACTGAGGAGGACAACTGCTTTGTATCTACCCTCTCCACGAACCCTCATGGATAATGAGAAAGACAATCAACTGGAACGACAACCACCCTTGTTGCCCTCAACTCAGGCACTTCAGCATTGTTATAATAATAATCTTTATTAGTTTCAAAAGTAGGCTTACATTTACAATGCAATAAAGTTACTATTAAAAGCCCATAGTCGCCACACTCCGGCACCTGTTTGTGTACACTGAGGGGAAATTCAGAATGACCAATTCATTGAACAAGCATGGGCGGGATTCTCCGACCTCCGCCGGGTCGGGAAATCGGTCAGGGGGGACGTGAATCACGCCTTGCTGCTCCGACGCTGTATAGCAATTCTCCCAGGGCATGGTCGTGAATTGCGCCGCCCGGCCCGGAGAATCGCCTGAGGGCTGAGCTATTCTCCGGGCTCCCAGCGATACTGCGGCCCGAGGTCACGTCGGTGCTGTTCTAACCTGGTACTAAAATTTGTCAGCCAGTGGTGCTGGCTGACGATGCGGCAGCAAGCGGTAGGGACCGGCATGGGGGGGACTTGTGTTGGCAGGATGGGCACGGCCATGGCTGGGGGGCGGGGGACCGAGGGGGGAGGCACTCCATGTTGGGGGGGTGGCGTGGGGTGGACAGGATGATGATACCGATGAGGAGGAGGAGGAGGAGGTGGTGGTGGTGCAACGGCGCCGGAGGCGCCCGATGAGGCCTCGTGTGTACCGGCGCCACATGTCCTTCCAGGACCTCCTGGACAGGGCATGCAGGAGGAGACTCCGGATGAGCCAGGAAACCGTCGCCCATATCTGCCACCTGATGGCACACCTGGCACCGCGTGGAACTGGAGGAGGACATGCTCTCCCGGTGGCCATCAAGGTGACGGTGGCCCTGAACTTTCATGTCACGGGATCGTTCCAGTCGCTGAGTGGAGACCTGTCCGGCATCTCCCAGGCATTGGTGCACCGGTGCATCCGTGCTGTGACAGACTCCCTGTATGACATCGCGGAGTGCTACATCCAGGTTCCTGTGGACCGCGCCCACCAGGATGCCCGGGCAATGGGCTTCACTGCCGTGGCCAGGATTCCCATGGTCCAGGGGGCGATCGATGGGGTTCACATCGCCATGCGGCCACTAGCGGATAACAGGGCCGTGTTCATGAACAGGAAGGGGTCCTACTCCATGAACATTCAGGTGGTCTGCACGGTAGCATTGTGGATAGCTTCACAGCTCCAGGGTCCCAGGTTCAATTCCAGCTTGGGTCACTTTCTGTGTGGAGTCTGCACCCCCCCCCCCCCCCCCCCCCGTGTGTGCGTGGGTTTCCTCCGGGTGCTCCGGTTTCCTCCCACAGTCCAAAGATGTGCAGGTTAGGTGGATTGGCCATGATAAATTGCCCTTAGTGTCCAAAATTGCCCTTAGTGTTGGGCGGGGTTACTGGGTTATGGGGATAGGGTGGAGGTGTTGACCTTGGGTGGGGTGCTCTTTCCAAGAGCCGGTGCAGACTCAATGGGCCGAATGGCCTCCTTCTGCACTGTAAATTCTATGATAACCAGATGAAGATCCTGCACGTCTGTGCCCGTTACCTGCGTAGTGAGCATGACTCGTTTATCCTGGCACAATCATTCATCCGCACCATGTTCGAGGGACAAACCCCCCCCCCCCCCCCCCCCCCCCCCCCGGCTGAGGGGCTGATTCCTGGGCACCAGGTGTTACCCGTTGCGGTCGTGGCTGATGATGCCTTTCCAGAGGCTGTAGACTGACACGGAGAACCGCTATAATGAGGCCCATGGAGCAATCAGGGGTGTGATCCAGAGGTGCTTTAGGCTGCTGAAGATGCACTTCAGGTGCCTGGACCACTCTGGAGGGGTCTTCCAGTACCCGTCGGAAAGGTTCAGAAGCATCGTTGTGGTCTGCTGCACAATATAGCCCAGCAGAGGGGCGATGTGCTGGAGTAGGAGGAGGGGGAGGCAGAGGGGCAGAAGGAGCACGATGAGGGGCACACCTCCCCAGATGAGGGGGATGGGGAAGGGGGGGAAATCGACGGGACATGGGGGCTGGATATGGGCGGGAGGCTGCACGATGCTACCGGCAGAGCCAGGGAGCATGAGAAGCATTGATTGCCGCCCGTTTCACCAACTAATGGGGTAGGGGTTTGCTGAACAGGGGCACTGACACCACTGAACTGCACCACCTCACCACCCACCACCCCCACCTCCCACAACACCCATGAGCCGCACCTCCCCCACCACCCACCACCCTTAGTTCCCACACGACCGCGTGCACAACACCCCTCCATTACACATCCACCTGCGGCACAACAGGCTGGACTCACACGGTTGCTTGTGAAAGCGGGTGTGCTCGATGCCATGGAGGATGATGACAACCCGCTCTGTGATGAGCTCTGAACTCCAAATCGTAAGATAATGTCTGACTCATGGCCACAGTTACACCCTCCACCTGGGTGGTCCCTGCATGCGGGCTCGACACTCCATCACATGGCTCTGTCAAATGCTGGGGGCGGGGTGGCGTGGATGTCCGGGCGGGGAGGGGGCGCACATTACACCCACTGGGGCTCAACGTTTCTTCACCCCTCCACGGTGGCACCCAGTCCCCTACCCGACCCCGCAGGCATCAGACATATCACAGAGTCAGCTTGCATTGGTGTAATAGTGAGTTAGATTAGAAAGGTTACATACACGTGCCCTAGCCCCTGTAACTAAACTGTGCCCTGCATCTGTGCCAACGTATTATGTGTCTAACTTCCTGGCCTTACGGGCCCTATCACTACGTCTCTGTGATTCCCCAGACGGTACTGCAGGAGTGGAGACGGACGGCTGGGACTCCTGCCCTGTGTCTTGGCTCCCCGTTGGCGCTTGTTTCCTGGAGTGGCCTGGCCTGGATGGGCCTGTCTGTCCACCAAATGCACCAGGGATGGAATGGAGGGAGTCCGGGGTGCTGCAGTGTTCCGGGCCCTTCCCTACAGGAGTTACCGACGCAGGCTCCAGCACCTCCTTCTTCCTCGGGGTGCCCGGTGGCCCCGGGCCTCGACATGGGACTGCGCCTCTGTGAGAGTGCAGCCCTGTCCTGGGCCACGGACATGCACATGAAGCCCCATGCCTTGCATGACCTGACCCATGGCCGACACCGTGGCCCCCATTGCCTCCACCATGGACGCCACCCGTTTCCTGGGGCAGCCTGGCCTGGATGGGCCAGGCTGCTCCTTGGGCATCCTGGATGGTGTGGTGCCGCCCTGTTCTGCCCGCTGTCCACCAGATGCACCAGGGACGGAACGGGGGTGGGGGTGGGGGGGGGGGGGGGGGGGGGGGGGGGTTCGAGGTGCCGCGGTGTTCCGGGACCTTCCCTGCAGGAATTACTGGCATGGGCCTCAGCACCTCCTACTTCCTCGGGGTGCCCGGTGGCCCCGAGGCTTCTGCATGGGATGGGGGTGCGAGCAGAGACAAGCACTGAGGCACCTCTGACACCAGGCGCTGCCAGTCCTGGAGGCCCGCTGTGGTATTGACCAGGGTCCGAAGGTCAGCAGAAACTGAGCTCAGGGAGTGGGCCATAGCTGTCTGGGACCTTCCACTGGGCCTGTGTGATGCCATCCAGCACCTGGGCAATTCCGCCGATGTTCTCAGCGATGGCCTGCTGAGACTGGGCCAGACTGCGGAGCACCACTGAAATCTCCAGCTGGCCCTCGCACATGGCTGTCTGTGAGAGGGAAACCCTGTCCTGGGCCACGGATGATGCATGCACATGAAGCCCCATGCCTTGCATGACCTGACCCATGGCCGACACCGTTGCCCCGATTGCCTCCACCGCGGGCGCCCCTGCGGTGTCGGCCTGGGTGGCAGCCATGACCGGCGCCACTCCCTGCTCCTGGAAGCGGATGGACTCCTCCACCTGCGTCTGCACCTGCAGGAAGCCGGCCGTTATCCCATTGTCTAGTCCCTGGGTGTGTGACTGCATCAGGTTTGTGGGTGGGTCTAATATGTCCAGGAATCCCGGACCCATCTGGGTGGCAGCTGGTTGCTAGGAACAGTCTGCCTTCCGACTGTCCGGCCCCTCGGCTGCTCCTACTGATGTGTTGGGTAAGCTGGGTCTGTGAGGACTGCGTTTACTGCAGCAGTGAGAGAGACAGGCTTCCAACGCTTGAAGAAATGCAACTCTGTTTTATTGAACTCTGAACTATTAAACATACTTTAACTGTGGGTTGACACTATACTGACTTGACTGGAAACCTGAGGCTAACCTGGCCGGACTATTTTACGACCACATGGTGTATGTTCTAGTTGTTGCTCACGAGCTCTGACTGTCTCAGAGGCTGGATCCCAAGAGAGCGGGAAAACCCGTGCCCTCTGGCTTTATAGTGGTCGTGTCCTGTCTGGTGATTGGCTCTTGTGTGCTGCGTGCTCATTGGTCATCCTGTGTGTCAATCACTGCCTGCGCACCATCATATACTTGTGTGTATATTATGACACCTACCTCCATCTGCTGCACTAGACACGCACCAGTGAGTGTCCCAGGAGCCTCATTACTAAAGTGGCCAACCGAGGTGAGAGTCTCTGCAATGGTGGATGGTGTGGGAGACAGCAGTGATGAGAAGTCAAGTTCGTAATCGGAGCCAAAGTCCGTGGTCTTCTGCATCGACCCCTGGCCCGGTGGTCCATGTGTCGCCCCGTCTGCATGTCACTGCCCGGTCTGTCTGTCCTCTGTGTGTCCGTCCTCTGTGTGTCAGTGTCCTGGGTGTCAATGTCCTGGGTGTCCGTGTCCTGGGTGTCAGTGTCCTGGGTGTCAGTGTCCTGGGTGTCAGTGTCCTGTGTGTCCGTCCTCTGGGTGTCAGTGTCCTGGGTGTCAGTGTCCTGTGTGTCAGTGTCCTGGGCGTCGGTGTCCTGGGTATCAGTGTCCTGTGTGTCTGTGTCCTGGGTGTCAGTGTCCTGGGTGTCAGTGTCCTGGGTGTCAGTGTCCTGGGTATCAGTGTCCTGGGTGTCCGTGTCCTGGGCGTCAGTGTCCTGGGCGTCAGTGTCCTGGGTGTCAGTGTCCTGGGTATCAGTGTCCTGGGTATCAGTGTCCTGGGTGTCCGTGTCCTGGGCGTCAGTGTCCTGGGCGTCAGTGTCCTGGGCGTCAGTGTCCTGGGCGTCAGTGTCCTGGGCGTCAGTGTCCTGGGTGTCAGTGTCCTGGGTATCAGTGTCCTGGGTATCAGTGTCCTGGGTGTCCGTGTCCTGGGCGTCCGTGTCCTGGGCGTCAGTGTCCTGGGCGTCAGTGTCCTGGGCGTCAGTGTCCTGGGCGTCAGTGTCCTGGGTGTCAGTGTCCTGGGTATCAGTGTCCTGGGTATCAGTGTCCTGGGTGTCCGTGTCCTGGGCGTCAGTGTCCTGGGCGTCAGTGTCCTGGGTGTCAGTGTCCTGGGTATCAGTGTCCTGGGTATCAGTGTCCTGGGTGTCCGTGTCCTGGGCGTCAGTGTCCTGGGCGTCAGTGTCCTGGGCGTCAGTGTCCTGGGTGTCAGTGTCCTGGGTATCAGTGTCCTGGGTATCAGTGTCCTGGGCGTCAGTGTCCTGGGTGTCAGTATCCTGGGTGACAGTGTCCTGGGTGTCCGTGTCCTGGGTGTCCGTGTCCTGGGTGTCCGTGTCCTGGGTGTCCGTGTCCTGGGTATCAGTGTCCTGGGTGTCAATGTCCTGTGTATCAGTGTCCTGGGTGTCAATGTCCTGGGTATCAGTGTCCTGGGTGTCAATGTCCTGGGTGTCCGTGTCCTGGGTGTCCGTGTCCTGGGTGTCAGTGTCCTGGGTGTCTGTGTCCTGGGTGTCAGTGTCCTGGGTGTTAGTGTCCTGGGTGTCAGTGTCCTGGGTGTCAGTGTCCTGGGTGTCCATGTCCTGGGTGTCCGTGTCCTGGGTGTCCGTGTCCTGGGTGTCAGTGTCCTGGGTGTCAGTGTCCTGGGTGTCCGTGTCCTGGGTGTCCGTGTCCTGGGTGTCCGTGTCCTGGGTGTCAGTGTCCTGGGTGTCAGTGTCCTGGGTGTCCGTGTCCTGGGTGTCCGTGTCCTGGGTGTCCGTGTCCTGGGTGTCAGTGTCCTGGGTGTCCGTGTCCTGGGTGTCCGTGTCCTGGGTGTCCGTGTCCTGGGTGTCAGTGTTGGTAGCAAGCCTCCTGTGACGTCTGCCCTTCCCGCCCTGGCGTGCGTCCCTGGGGGCCACTGGGCCTGGCACAGGCTGTGAACATGGTACGGCAGACGGCCCAGGACGACCTGTGGCTCGCCCTGTAAGACACAAGACAGCACATATCGTGAGACAGGCGAACAGGGGTGAGGGTGTGGAGTGGGGGGCTGGGTGGGAGTGTGGAGTGGAGGACTGGGGTGAGGGTGTGGAGTGGGGGCTGGGGTGAGGGTATGGAGTGAGGGGTAGGGGTGAGGGTATGGAGTGGGGTCTGAGGTGAGGGGGTGGAGTGGGGGGCTGGGGTGAGGGTGTGGAGTGGGGGGCTGGGGTGAGGGTGTGGGGGCTGGGGTGAGGGTGTGGGGTGAGGGGCTGGGATGAGGGGGTGGAGTGAGGGGCTGGGTGGGAGTGTGGAGTGGAGGACTGGGGTGAGGGTGTGGAGTGGGGGCTGGGGTGAGGGTATGGAGTGAGGGGTAGGGGTGAGGGTATGGAGTGGGGTCTGAGGTGAGGGGGTGGAGTGGGGGGCTGGGGTGAGGGTGTGGAGTGGGGGGCTGGGGTGAGGGTGTGGGGGCTGGGGTGAGGGTGTGGGGTGAGGGGCTGGGATGAGGGGGTGGAGTGAGGGGCTGGGATGAGGGGGTGGAGTGGGGGGCTGGGATGAGGGTGTGGAGTGGGGGCTGGGGTGAGGGTATGGAGTGAGGGGTAGGGGTGAGGGTATGGAGTGGGGTCTGAGGTGAGGGGGTGGAGTGAAGGGCTGGGGTGAGGGTGTGGAGTGGGGGGCTGGGGTGAGGGTGTGGAGTGGGGGCTGGGGTGAGGGGGTGGAGGGGGAGCTGGGATGAGGGTGTGGAGTGGGGGGCTGGGGTGAGGGTGTGGAGTGAGGGACTGGGATGAGGGGGTGGAGTGAGGGGCTGGGGTGAGGGTGTGGAGTGGGAGGGCTGGGATGAGGGGGTGGAGTGAGGGGCTGAGATGAGGGGGTTGAGGGGGGGCTGGGGTGAGGGTGTGGAGTGGGGGGCTGGGGTGAGGGTGTGGAGTGAGGGGCTGGGGTGAGGGTGTGGAGTGAGGGGCTGGGATGAGGGGGTGGAGTGAGGGGCTGGGATGAGGGGTGGAGTGAGGGGCTGGGATGAAGGTGTGGAGTGGGGGGCTGGGGTGAGGGTGTGGAGTGAGGGGCTGGGATGAGGGTGTGGAGTGGGGGGCTGGGGTGAGGGTGTGGAGTGAGGGGCTCGGGTGAGGGTGTGGAGTGAGGGGCTGGGATGAGGGTGTGGACGGGGGGCTGGGGTGAGGGTGTGGAGTGAGGGGCTGGGATGAGGGTGTAGAGGGGGGGCTGGGGTGAGGGTGTGGAGTGGGGGGCTGGGGTGAGGGTGTGGAGTGGGGGCTGGGGAGAGGGTGTGGAGTGGGGGCTGGGGTGAGGGTGTGGAGTGAGGGGCTGGGATGAGGGTGTGGAGGGGGGGCTGGGGTGAGGGTGTGGAGTGGGGGGCTGGGGTGAGGTTGTGGAGTGGGGGCTGGGGAGAGGGTGTGGATTGGGGGGCTGGGGTGAGGGTGTGGAGTGGGGGCTGGGGTGAGGGGGTGGAGTGGGGGGGTGAGGTGAGGGTGTGGAGTGGGGGATGGGGTGAGGGGGTGGAGTGAGGGGCTGGGGTGAGAAGGTGGAGTGGGGGGCTGTGGTGAGGGTGTGGAATGGGGGATGGGGTGAGGGTGTGGAGTGGGGGGCTGGGGAGATGGGCTGGAGTGGGGGGCTGGGATGAGGGGGTGGAGTGGGGGGCTGGGGTGAGGGTGTGAGTGAGGGGCTGGGATGAGAGGGTGGAGTGGGGGGCTGGGGTGAGGGTGTGGAGTGGGGGGCTGGGGAGAGGGGCTGGAGTGGGGGGCTGGGATGAGGGGGTGGAGTGGGGGGCTGGGGTGAGGGTGTGAGTGAGGGGCTGGGATGAGGGGGTGGAGTGGGGGGGCTGGGGTGAGAGGGTGGAGTGGGGGCAAGGGTGAGGGGGTGGAGTGAGGGGTAGGGGTGAGGGTATGGAGTGGGGTCTGAGGTGAGGGGGTGGAGTGAGGGGCTGGGGTGAGGGTGTGGAGTGAGGGGCTGGGATGAGGGGGTGGAGTGGGGGGCTGGGATGAGGGGGTGGAGTGGGGGACTGGGGAGAGGGGCTGGAGTGAGGGGCTGAGGTGAGAGTGTGGGATGGGGGCTGGGGTGAGGGTGTGGAGTGAGGGGCTGGGATGAGGGGGTGGAGTGAGGGGTAGGGGTGAGGGTATGGAGTGGGGGCTGGGGTGAGGGGGTGAAGTGGGGGGCTGGGGTGAGGGTGTGGAGTGGGGAGCTGGGGTGAGGGTGTGGAGTGGGGGCTGGGGTGAGGGGGTGGAGTGGGGGCTGGGGTGAGGGGATGGAGTGAGGGGCTGGGATGAGGGGGTGGAGTGGGGGGCTGGGGAGACGGGCTGGAGTGAGGGGCTGGGGTCAGGGTGTGGAGTGGGGGCTGGGGTGAGGGGGTGGAGTGGGGGGCTGGGGTGAGGGTGTGGAGTGAGGGGCTGGGGTGAGGGTGTGGAGTGAGGGGCTGGGATGAGGGGGTGGAGTGAGGGGCTGGGGTGAGGGTGTGGAGTGGGGGGGCTGGGATGAGGGGGTGGAGTGAGGGGCTGAGATGAGGGGGTGGAGGGGGGGAGCTGGGGTGAGGGGGTGGAGTGGGGGCTGGGGTGAGGGGGTGCAGTCAGGCAGGGGAGTCTTACTTGGTGGTGCGCCTCCAACCTGGCAAACGGCAACCTCCCGGTCCTCGGCTCCGCCTGCGAGGTCCAGTGCCCTCTGCCCATGGACGATGAGGGGGTGCAGTACGGGTGGACTCCCTCTGGTTCTTTCCCGCTCCCTTTGGTTGTGGCCGCTCTTCTCCTGGGTGGGGGGAACAAACATCAGTGTTAGGCGGTCCGACGCATGCTGCGCAGCTGTTGGGTATATGATGGTCTGGGAGCACAGGCCACCCTGCCAATGCGGCTGCCATGGGTGAATGCAGCCCATGTGGGTTAGGGATAGGGTTGTGCCTTCCTCCTGGGTGTGGGGGGGGAGAAAGCGTTTCACATGTGTGGGGGGCGGGGGGTGGGGGGGGGGGGGGGTGGGGGTGGGGGGGGTGTGCCAGGGGCACGTTGCTGTGTACTCACCCTAGCTGCACTCATTAGGTCGTGCAGCTTTTTGCGGCACTGGTCGCCGGTGCCTGGGGTGTGCCCCACGGCACTGACGGCCTGGCCCACCTCCCTCCACATACGCTGGACGGTGCTGTGCGGATAGTTATGGCCCCGTCTGGGGCACAGGACCGCCCTCCTCTCCTATACTGCATCCAGGAGCGTGTCAAGCTCATGGTCCCTGAACCTCGCGGCATCACAGCGGGCGGCGGCCATCTTCTCAGTGTCTCGGCGGTTGTGGCAAGGACTAAACAACATAACGGGCTACAAAGCAAAGCCGAGCAGTATCTCTGGCAGCAGCGCACACCTCCCCGATGAACTTAATGCATTCTATGCTCGGTTTGAGCAGGTAACCAACAATCCGCTGTTGAGTGCCCCAGCAGCCCATAATTCACCTATACCCACCATCACAGTTTCCGAAGTCAGATCGGCCTTCCTGAAAGTGAACCCACGGAAGGCGACGGGCCCGGACGGGATCCCTGGTCGATCACTCAGAGCCTGCGCATACCAGCTGGCAGAGGTATTCACAGACATCTTTAACCTATCCCTACTCCACACCGAGGTCCCCACCTGCTTCAAGAAGACCACCATCATACCGGTACCAAAGAAGAACCAGGCAGCGTGCCTCAATGACTACCGCCCGGTGGCCCTGACGTCAGTTGTAATGAAGTGCTTCGAGAGGCTGATCATGAAGCGCATCACCTCCATACTCCCGGAACGCCTTGACCCACTTCAATTCGCATACCGTTGCAACCGGTCCACATCAGACGCCATTTCCCTGGCCCTACACTCATCCCTAGAGCATCTCGAAAACAAGGACTCCTACATCAGACTCCTATTTATTGACGACAGCTCCGCCTTCAACACCATAATCCCAGCCAAGCTCATATCAAAGCTCCAAAACCTAGGACTTGGCTCTCCCCTCTGCAACTGAATCCTTAACTTTCTGACCAACAGACCATAATCAGTAAGAATGAACACCAACACCTCCTCCACAATAGTCCTCAATACCGGTGCCCCGCAAGGCTGCGTACTTAGCCCCCCTACTCTACTCCCTGTACACACACGACTGTGTGGCAAAACTTGGTTCCAACTCCATCTACAAGTTTGCTGACGATACGACCATAGTAGGCCGGATCTCGAATAACGACGAGTCCGAATACAGGAGGGAGATAGAGAACCTAGTGGAGTGGTGTAATGACAACAATCTCTCCCTCAATGCCAGCAAAACTAAAAAGCTGGTCATCGACTTCAGGAAGCAAAGTACTGTACACACCCCTGTCAGCATCAACGGAGCCGAGGTGGAGATGGTTAGCAGTTTCAAATTCCTAGCGGTGCACATCACCAAAAATCTGTCCTGGTCCACTCACGTCGACGCTATCACCAAGAAAGCACAACAGCGCCTATACTTCCTCAGGAAACTAAGGAAATTCGGCATGTCCACATTAACCCTTACCAACTTTTACAAATGCACCATAGAAAGCATCCTATCGGGCTACATCACAGCCTGGTATGGCAACTGCTCGGCCCAGGACCGCAAGGAACTTCAGAGAATCGTGAATACGCCCAGTCCATCACACGAACCTGCCTCCCATCCATTGACTCCATCTGCACCTCCCGCTGCCTGGGGAAAGCGGGCAGCATAATCAAGGATCCCTCCCACCCGGCTTACTCACTTTTCAAACTTCTTCCATCGGGCAGGAGATACAGAAGTCTGAGAACACGCACGAACAGACTCAAAAACAGCTTCTTCCCCACTGTCACCAGACTCCTAAATGACCCTCTTATGGACTGACCTCATTAACACTACACCCTGTATGCTTCAACCCGATGCCAATGCTTATGTAGTTACATTGTATATCTTGTGTTGCCCTATTATGTATTCTCATGTATTTTCTTGAATTTTGTTTAATTCCCTTTTCTTCCATGTACTGAATGATCTGTTGAGCTGCTTGCAGAAAAATACTTTTCACTGTACCTCGGTACACATGACAATAAACAAATCCAATCCAATACTCTCCAAAATTCCTGAGAAAGATAAGGTTCTTGAGGACTTGAACATCAGGGTTGGAAAGGACTCCGAACTCTGGAAAGGAATCATTGTAAAGGAAGGAGTTGGGAATTGCAACTGAAATGGAGGTCTCCTGTTCACCAAATGTATGGATTGGCAGCTTGTTATCATGAACGCACAGTTGTGCTAAAAATACATATTCCAGACTTATTAGAGACATCCCCATCAAAAAACTGGCTCATGATCACTTCAGAATTGTCCAATCCCGAGGCCAAAAGGAAGCCTTTATCATCAAAGTGATGACCTGTGCTGATGACTCTTGGACAGACCACCGGCTCATCTGTTCATTTATCATAGAATTCATAGAATTTACAATGCAGAAGGAGGCCATTCGGCCCATCGAGTCTGCACCAGCTCTTGGAAAGAGCAGCCTACCCAAGGTCAACACCTCCACCTTATCCCCATAACCCAGTAACCCCACTCAACACTAAGGGCAATTTTGGACACTAAGGGCAATTTAGCACGGCCAATCCATTTAACCTGCACATCTTTGGACTGTGGGAGGAAACCGGAGCACCCGGAGGAAACCCACGCACACACGGGGAGGATTTGCAGACTCCGCACAGACAGTGACCCAAGCCGGAATCGAACCTGGGACCCTGGAGCTGTGAAGCCATTGTGCTATCCACAATGCTACCGTGCTGCCTTTATGTCCATGAAACTCCACCAGAAGCAGATGAAAATGAAGAAACAGCTCAGACAAAAGATCAATGTTTCGCGATTTCAAGAGCCAAGCATGTGAGTGAACTTTTAACAAAGTCTTCTCCTAAATCTCCAAAGTGTTCATTCCAATGGAGTGGAGGAAACTGGAAAGAGCTGAAGAAAGCCATCATCTTAAGTTGTGAAGAAACCCTTTGGTAAAACACCAGGAATCACCAAGACTGGTTTGACGAGAACTGCGACACCACCCAATACCTCACCAACAAGAAGAGGAAAGCTCTCTGCACCTGGCAAAATGACATAATCAGCCAGGCAAAGAGGACAGCTCATCAATTAGGAAAGGTGGAGGTACATGGAGCTTCTCCCAGTCTCTGAAGAAACCCTTTCGGAAAGCCCGTGCGGCTTCCGCCCAAACTGTGGAACAACGGAAATGATTTCACTGCTCGACAATTTCAAGAGGAATTCCAGGAGCAACAGTAACCACTCTACATCAACTTTATCAATCTGACCAAGGCTTTTGACTCAGTCAATCGGGAATGCTATGGAAGACCCTGTCAAAGGCCAGCTGTCCAGAGAAATTCATCAACATCACCCTCTGACTCCTCCATGGCAAGATGTCGGCGACAGTCCTCACCGATAGAAATAAGACAGAAACCTTTGATGTCAAGACTGACGTCAAATAGGGATGTGTCAAACCACCTCCCCATCCCCATCCTTTTCCCCACCTTCATCGCCACCACCCTTCACCTTGTCAAGAACAAGCTGCCCAGTGGAATGGACATTGCCTGCAGGATGGACAGAACTATTTCAACCTCAATCGGTTGAAATCCAAAAAGAAAACAACACTGACATCATGCTTGGAATGTTAGTATGCGGATGACATCGCCATCCCCACTCTCCCAGAAGAGAATCTCCAAGCCATACTTGACACTTTTGTGGAAGCATACCAAAGAATCGGTCTCAGTCTCAACCTGAAGTACATTCAAATCCTTTATCAACTTGCCCCAGGGTAAGAGCCGGTCTCTCCCTCCATCAAGATCAATAGAGAAAACCTACCAAATGTGGAACATTTCCCATACCTGGGGAACCACCTTTTATCTAAGGCTGACATTAGGAGGTCCAACGTCATATCCAATCTGCGAGTGCCACCTTCAGACGCCTAAGGACGAGAGTCTGATGATTGCGACATTCGTGCTAACACCAAGATCCTCGTGTTTTAGAAGTCATCTTCCCACTCTTCTAATGGCTCGTAAACCTGGACTACTTACAGACGCCACCTCAATGCTGTCTGAGATGGATTCTCTGCATCAGGTGGGATGAGAGGCGTGCTAACATGCGCGACCTTGAAGTAGCCAGGAGCACCAACATCAAGGCAACAATCATCTGAAACCAGCTCTGCTGGGCAAGTCATGTGCTTAAGAAGTCAGAGTTCTGACTACCTAAGCCAATCTTCTTTGCACAGCTCAAGGAAGGCTCCCGAACAAGGGGAGGGAAAAGGAACTGCTTTAAAGTCACATTGAAGGCTCACCTCAAGAATTGCATCATAGACGTCAGTGCCAAGGAGGCTCTTGCTCAGAAAAAACTTACCTTGAGAAATCTCCTGATTGCAGGGACACAATTCTTCAAAGACACCCGATGGTAATGGAGGCCCAGAAGTGGAGCCCGAGAAAGGAATGCCAGTGTTCTAGAATCTAAGGACCAACTCCTGAATGTACCTGCCAAGTGTGCAGTCAAAGATACGACTCCAAGATCGGGCTCATCAGCCACGAAAGGACCCACAGAATCCATGACCAGTAAGACGGAGCTTCTTAGGTGGACAATCATACTTGTCAGGGCGTGATTGCTGAAGAAGAAGAAGATTTATTGACATGCTGAAGATCGCTGGGGCACCTGTCTGTGGTAGCAGAATAATTTGTCTTGTGTTAAGCAACAGTATCCATTGTGTCTCAGACAGGTCATTACCAGCAAGAGCAGTGATAGCAGCAGAGTTCAGGAATGGGAACAGGAGGAGGGCCACTGAAAGCTTGCCAATGATTGGATAAGAAGGAGTCAACATTTCCATTGATGCTGTGACAATAAAGTGGTTTCATGGATAGTAACATGTTAATAGGTATTGTACTGGTGATACCCATATTACCCATGTCAACACCGAGCAGGGCATTATACAGATAGAAAGTATTAAGGTGGTAAGGGAAATAGTTATGTTAGATATCATAATGTCCCATTATATGCTATAGAGATAGAGGGAAACATGATCATTACAGCTTTAGATGGGTGTAGTGTGGAAGCCACCTCAGTATTATGTGCACATTCGACACATGAAATGGAAGAGGCAAGGTGTGGGTTTAATGCAATAGTAAATTGTACAATCGAGGCTAAATGGGCTGCAAAAGAGTCAAGCTACGTTACACACCTGGGTGAGGGGAGATATAAGTAGTCAGAACTCTGACTTCTTAAGCACATGACTTGCCCAGCAGAGCTGGTTTCAGATGATTGTGGCCTTGATGTTGGTGCTCCTGGCTACTTCAAGGTCGCGCATGTTAGCACGCCTCTCATCCCACCTGATGCAGAGAATCCATCTCAGATTTTTGATCTGGAAAAATTGATACTGCCCATAATTAACTGTACTGCGTGTTTCAATCCGTAAGTACCAGCAAGGGCGGGGAAGGTGAAACTGTTGGAACTATTTCAGGGGGAAACAGTTGATATGTGAGTTATGGAAACCATAAAGGATAATCTGAAACAGTATTTGAGCCAGTTCTCCTATGTAATCCCCTTTTTGCTGGAACATCTGACTACAATTTGGGGGCAGGCTCAGCGAATGTACAGAACGTACACACTCCAACAACAAGCTAGAGCCTTAGTAAGTAATATTGAACAAATATACACCTCTACATCTGTGGAATTGGGGATCGAATATATGGATACACCCATGGATTTTGAATATCTCTCATGTCCTGATAGTAACTCAGCTAATATTTATTCTATATCTAATATGCCTAATTTTCTGCACGAGAAGGTCACACAAGAGGTGGCATTGAGGATTTAGGTTTAGCAGTTAGCATAATAGAGTAATAGTTCAGATGCCTGGATTGAAAGGCCAATTAATACAGATGGTCTCACCAGATACCTTTATAACCCTAAACTGGATACATGGCCAGCATTGATAGGTGGTAGAGAGTAAAGGCACTGTACCATGAAAGTTGACTACCTTGGGCTAGGCCAAGAGCCAAAAGAGGGGACTGTTTGGGGAAATAAAATAACATGAATTTATTAAAAGAGATTGTAACTATGTCCCAGACTTAGAGTAAAGACAACACTAGTTATATGCTTACGTGGACAGTAAACTTTCTACCAGTGACTCTTCACACCCTCAGGGTCCATATCAATAGGATGAGTTGGCTAACGAACCTTGTGTTCCCCAAGGACCTAAGTCAGCAGAAGGACAGGCATTGAGTCAGAACAGATCAGAACAGCAGAAGGATCGACATGGAGTCAGAAAATAGTAAATTAGCCTCTGGGAGATGAAGAAAAGACAGATAGTGTCTAGCTGGATGGATCCTATGCCTCAAACAAAGACATTTGGTTAATGTAAACCTATATAGACAAGATTGGAATTTGAACACTGTTCGGTTATGTGATATACAGTGTATAAATATAGTGAAAATCTGTGACTTGGCAGAGCTCTCTCTGATGTAATGCTTGTAATGATATGTATATAGTCAGGTTAGTGAAGGGTTAATAATTACATCTCTGTGTAAATCAAACTCTAGAGGGCGTTACTACTCAGTATCGAATACAGCCTCCCAGGGAATTCTGGGAGTAGCATATGGAGAAGCATGGTAAAAGCACAAGAAGAAGCTTAGAGCAGAGTGAATGTTAATTAGAGATAGCACGAGGTTAGATCATAGTGTACTTAGAATATCATTTAATTATCATCTGTAGCTCAGTAGAGTGTTCAAACTTCATTTAATTAGTAGCGTAACAATAAATCTGTTTTGTTTCAACCTTTTGATTGGTATATTCTTTGTCAACACTATATTGGGTCATTCTGGAAGAAGAGACAAAGAATACAACATATTACCAATCATGGTAATATACCAGTGCTGTCCCTGCATGTTGGAAGAATAAAATGATTGTAATCTGTACCTGAGTCTCCTGTGTTCAATTTGTTGAACTCCACCACAACAGGCTATGCTGACAATGACAATAAGAGTGCAACACAGTACAGAATATTGAACTTTTTTCTACATGGTATCATGCCCCAAGCAGTTAAACCTCAAGCACTTGTACACTCAACCACTTCAGATCATCATTCCCTAACAAGATGCTGGGACATCCTTCTCCTATTTGATGGCCCTAGGATATTCTTCTTGCTTCCTCCACTAAAGTCTTTCTAATTGATGAATCAGGTTGCCATTTGTTTACATTTAGTACACAAGTGGTCTTCCTATAGTAGGTGATTCCAGCAAAGGTTGACATTTGGCTCGTCCACAATCCCTCTGCCCCAATGGGGTGAGGTATCCAATTATCAATCTGATTTATGCTGGCAGCACATCCACATATTTAAACAAAGAACAAGCCTGGTATGGTTTGGTGTTCAATCAACAGGCTTCACCCACTTCTTGACCCCGCCATGCAAGTTGAAAATCTGCCCTCCAGAGAAACCTTCAATTGTTTCAGAATTTTCTAATTGGTTGTTGCTTATTTTGCAGTGAAATAATTGTATGAATACAATTATTTCCACAGTAGAACAAAATGAATTCATGATCCTTTTTGAATGTTACTCTCAAATCAGTATTCCAGTATTAAGAATAGAGGTAGGAAGTCACTGGGCAGCACGGTAGCATAGTGGTTAGCATAATTGCTTCACAGCTCCAGGGTCCCAGGTTTGATTCCGGCTTGGGCCACTGTCTGTGCGGAGTCTGCATGTTCTCCCCGTGTGTGCGTGGGTTTCCTCCGGGTGCTCCGGTTTCCTCCCACAGTCCAAAGATGTGCAGGTTAGGTGGATTGGCTATGCTAAAATTGTCCTTAGTGTCCAAAATTGCCCTTAATGCTGGGTGGGGTTATGGAGATAGGGTGGAGGTGTGGGCTTGGGTAGGGTGCTCTTTCCAAGAGCTGGTGCAGACTAGATGGGCTGCATGGCCTCCTTCTGCACTGTAAATTCTATGATTTGATGTTGTTGATCAAATGTGTGATTCTAGTGTGTATCAACCAGTATATTTATCTAATTTTAGTTTGGTGATGATCTTCTACACATAAGGCTCTGAATATTCCTCAAGCCTTGCTGTGCCATTGCCAATCTCGCCCGATATTGATCCTGTCTCAAATCTAAAGATAGGGTGAGTTCCATAAATGAAGCAGTATACACAGCTCTGTGCTCGATTATGATACATACAAGGTCCATGGACCACCTGCAGTATGCCCTGGTCCGCGCGCGGCCCAGAGGTCGGGAACCACTACCCTATCCCATTGGAATGTGAGCTCAGTGGTACGTACCAAATGCAATTTAATCCTGTAACAAATTCTGCCCCCCTGCCTGAATTGTATCATTATACTCAAAGTTTCAATTAAGCTGCAGCCAGAATAATGATTCTAAATCGATACAAATGTTGCAAGAAAGAAAACGGAGACTTACATTTACATTTCACTTTTCACAACCACTGAGTGTTTCAAAGTTTTTTACAGATAATGAAATCATTTTTTAAAAATAGTCATTGTTGTACTGTAGACAGTGCAGCAGTCAAAACATGCACTGATAAGGCAGCACGGTGGTGGCACAGTGGGTTAGCCCTGCTGCCTCACAGCGCCAAAGTTCCAGGTTCAATCCCAGCTCTGGGTCACTGTCCGCGTGGAGTTTGCACATTCTCCCCATGTTTGCATGGGTTTCGCCCCCACAACCCAAAGATGTGCAGGCTTGGTGGATTGGTCACGCTAAATTGCCCCTTAATTGGAAAAAATGAATTGGGTACTCTAAATTTATTTTAAAAAAACATGCACTGAAAACTCCCACAGACGTCAAAGTGATAATGACCGGACAATGTTTTTTCTGATGTTGATTGAAGGATGAATGTCAAAATAACACCCCTGTGTTACTACATACTAGCGCAATGGGATCTTTTGCATCCACTCGAGTAGGTGGATGGGAGTCATGTTTAACATCTCAACCAGAAGACAGTGCCTCCAGCCATATAACACTCCTTCAGTGCTGCACTGAAGTGTCAGCCATGACTTTTGGCTTCAAGTCCTGAAGTAGGACTTGAATTCAGATCATTTTGGCTTATAGGTGAGAGTACTGCCCCTGAGCCACAGCTGATGCTTAAGCATAGCTTGGATGTTTATAGGCTGGAGGAGAGCCACAGAATTCAGACAAAGGTGTATTGGCGGGAATATTCTTGCCCCGCTCTGGTGGGTTCCCCATGGCTGATGTGGTAAACCATCCAACTGTTTATTGACTTTGGCGGGATTGGGAAATCCCGTTGGGGGAGGTGCTGGACAATTCCTGCCATTGTGTGACTTTTTCAGTTCCACTTGAGGCTGGTCGCTTCATAGAATCATAGAATTTACAGTGCAGAAGGAGGCCATTCGACCCATTGAGTCTGCACCAGCTCTTGGAAAGAGCATCCTACCCAAGCCCACGACTCCACCCTATCCCTGCAACCCAGTAACCCCACCTAACCTTTGTTTTTGGACACTAAAGGTAATTGAATATGGCCAATCCACCTAACCTGCACATCTTTGGACTGTGGGAAAAAACCGGAACACCCGGAGGAAACTGATGCAGACATGGGGAGGATGTGCAGACTCCACACAGACAGTGACCCAAACCGGCAATCGAACCTGGGACCCTGGAGCTTTGAAGCAACAGTGCTAACCATTATGCTACCGTGCTACCCTGTTGAATTTACCTGACAGTTATTCATATCCAGGAGGCCTGATTTTTTAAAGTTAATTTAGGGGATGTGGGTGTCTCTGTTTGGGCTCACATTTATTGCCCATCCCTAGTCGCCCTTCAGAAGGTGGTGGAGAGTTGCCTTCTTGAACCACTGCAGTCCCTGAGATGTAGGTACATGCACTGTGCTGTTAGGGAGGGCGTTCCAAGACTTTGACCCAGCGACAGTGAAGGAGCAGCAATATATTTCCAAGTTAGGGTGGTGAGTGACTTGGAGGGAAACCTCCAGGTATACCCGCTATCTGATGGTCCAGTCCTTCTAGGTGGTAGTGGCCGTGTGTTTGGAAGGTGCTGCCAAAAGAGCCTTGGTAAGTTACTGCAGTGTATCTTGTAGATGGTACACACAGCTGCCACTGTTTGTAGGTGGTGGATGGATTGAATATTTGTGAAAGAGGGAGCAGTCAAGCAGGCTGCTTTGGGCTGGATGGTGTCAAGCTTGAGTGTTGCTGGAGCTGCACACATGCAGGCAAGTGGAGAGTATTACATTACACTCCTGACTTGTGCCTTCTAGATGCTGGACAGGCTTTGAAGGTCAGGAGGTGAGTTACTCGCTGTAGGATTCCTAGTCTTTGACCTGCTCTGGTAGCCACAGTTTTAATATGGCTAGTTCAGTTCAGTTTCAGATCAATGGTAACCCCAGTATGTTGATTGTGAAGGATTCAGCTAAGTTAATGCCATTAAATATCAAGGGGTAATGGTTAGATCCTCTCTTGTAGGAGATGGTCCTTGCCTGGAACTTGTGCGGCATAAATGTAACTTGCCACTTGTCAGCCTGTCAGCTGGATGTACCTTTAAGAAATGGGTGTTTCTCAAATAGCTGCAGTGATGTCAATGTGTGGGTGGAGCTGGGCTCTGCTCTGCTTTTTATTTTTGTTTAGTGCTGAAAGTTGGTTTTGGCTCTGTGTTTAGTTTTGCTTTCAGTTGGAGAGCTGCAGTCAAAGCAAGCAGATGTATACTGGTATCTCTCTACAAGCTAAATAATGTCTTCAGCTCATTTGATGATTTTAAAGTAATACCTGTTTCTGTAGAGAATTTAATCCTGCTGTCTTTGTAAAAATGGTTTAACTTATGGATGTTGCTGGGAAAGGTACTAAGGGTTACCTATAGAATATTGTATTTGGGAAAGTATCAGTGTTTGCAGTTGATAAGATATTTACTGTGTGTTTATAAAGTGTTAGCTGAATTCATAGAATAAACATTGTTTTGTTTTAAAAATACTTTAGATCTCTGTTGCATCACACCTGCAAAGGAGGCCCTTGTGCTCCCCATAACCAAAATCAATTAAAAGTTGTGGGTCAGGCGAACTCTGTGATATACTTTGTAGTTTTCTAAACCCTGGCCCATAACAAGCCCGCCTGGATATTGCCCAGGCCTTGTTACATTTGGACATGGACTGCTTCATTATCTGAGGAGTGGCAAATGGTGTTGAACATTGTTCAGTCATCTGCAAACATCCCCACTTCTCACTTTATGATGGAAGGGAGGTAATTGATGAAGCAGCTGAAGATGGTTGGACCTAGGACACTACCCTGAGGAACTCCTGCACTGATGTCCTGGAGCTGAGTTGATTGACCTCCAACCAGCACAATTATCTTCCTTTGTGCCACATATGACTCCAACCAGGGAGAGTTTTCGCCCTGATTCCCAGTGACTCCAGTTCAGCTAGGGCTCCTTGATGCCATACTCGGTCAACTGATGCCTTGATGTCAAGGGCAGTCACTCTCACCTCACTTCTATTCAACTTTTTTGTTCACATTTGAACCAAGGCTGTAATGAGGTCTGGAGCTGAGTGGCCGGAACTCAAACTGAGCATCTGTGAGCAGGTTAAGTGCCGCAGCATTGTTAACGGCTCCTTCCATCACTTTGCTGATGATGTGAATTGTATTGGCTGAAGACTGACATCTGTGATGTTGGAAACCTCCGGAGGAGACTGAAATGGATCATCCACTCGGCACTTCGAGCTGAAGATTTTGAAAATGCCTCAACCTTGCCTTTTGCACAAATGAGCTGGGCTCCTCCATCATAGCGGATGGGGATATTTCTGGAGCCTCCTCCTCCAGTGAGTTGTTAATTGTCCAGTACCATTCAGGCTCTATGTGCCAGGACTGCAGAATTTAGATCTGCTGTAAACCATCCTTTTGTTATGGAATCGCTTAGCTCTGACTATTATTTATGATTGCTGCTTATGCTGTTTGGCTTGTGTTGCGGCTTCACCAGATTGTCCCCTCATTTTAGCTATGCCTGGTGTTGCTCCTGGCATGCTCTCCTGCACTCTTCATTGAACCAGAGTTTATCCACAAGCTTTGTGGTAATGGTAGAATGGGGGATGTACCAAGCTATGAGGTTGCAGGTTCTGGATGAGTACAACCCTGCTGCTGATGGCCCACAGCACCTCATGGATGCCCAATCTTGAGTTGCGAGATGTGTTCCAAGTCTTTCCAATTTAGCACTGTGGTAGTGCCACACATGATGGAGGGTATCCTCAATGTGAAGATGAGACTTTGTCTCTACAAGGCCTATGCGATGGTCACTTCTACCAATACTGTCATGGACAGATGCATCTGCAGTTGGCAGGTTGGTGAAGATGAGGTCAAATATGTTTTTCACTCTTGTTGGTTCCCTCACCACCTGCTGCAATCCCAGTCGAGCAGCTATATCCTTTGGGACCCGATCAGCCCGGTCTGTGGTGGAGCCACTCTTGGCGATGGGCATTGAAGTCCCCCACCCAGAGATAGTTCTGTGCCCTAGCCATGCTCAGTGCTTCCTCTCAGTGGTGTTCTACACAGCTGATAGTGGACAGTACGTACTAATCAGAAGGGGGTTTCCTTGCCCATGTTTAGCCTGAAGTCATGCGACTGTCTGATGTCCAGAGTCGATGCTGAAGACTCCTAGAGCAACTCCCTCCCAACTGTATACCGCTGTGCCAGCACCTCTGCTGGGTCTGTCCTGCCAGTGAGACAGGACATACCCAGGAATAGTGATAGTGGTGTCCGGGACGTTATCTCTGAGGTATGATTCTGTGAGTATGACTACATCAGGCTATTGCTTGACTAGTCTGTGAAACAGCTCTCCCAATTTTGGAACAAATCCCCAGATGTCGGTAAGGAGGACCTTGCAGGGACGACTGGGCTGGGTTTGCTGTTGGGGTTTTCGGTGCTTGAGCCGATGCCGGGTGGTTTGTCCGGTTTCATTCCAAAGATTATAAGAATCGAGAACTGATCCGTGACAGTAATGTAATATACAAAGTAGGCAAAAAACACAAGCACCTTGCCTCATCTGTCCTATTTTAATGGAGGTAGAAGTTTGCTTAAAATAAATAGGATAATGCCTCCATTATATCAGAGGATAAAAACTTAATACAAATAGTATGGGGAGGCAGTGGCATAGTGGTATTGTCACTGGACTCGTAATCCAAAGACCATGAGGACATGGTTTCAAATGCTACCAAGGCAGAAATCCATTTTTTTAAACTCTGGAATTAAAAGTCTAATAACCATGAAACGATTGTTGTAAAAACCCATCTGGTTCACTAATGTCCTTTAGGGAAGGAAATCTCTCATCCTCATCTGGTCTGGCCTGCGCTAGGGCAGACTCGATGGGCCGAATGGCCTCCTTCTGCATTATAAATTCTATGTCTATACATGCAACTTCAGACCCACAGCAATGTGGTTGACTCATAAACGCCCTCAGGGATGGGCAATGGAATGCTGGCCGGCCAGCGATGCCCACATCCCATGTACGACTGAAAAGAAAAAGAAACTGGTTGCGGAATAACATCAGTGACAGTAATATTTAGGTGTAAACCCCATCCTTTCTGTCCATTTTTCAAACATCTTTAATGCAGTGAAGTGCAGTTTTTAAATGAATTCTAATGGATTCTTATTAAATTAAATTAACTGGTGTTCTTGCGGCAATCCTTTTATTACACAATTTTCTATTGATGTACAAAAGAGAACCCATTCCATATCTAAAGAAGATATGACTCAGAAAAAAAGATTTGCTTTTATCCCCATCGATGAGTGTATCCACATTTGTATTGGAAAATGGGATTAGAATGCTGAGGTTGCTGTTTGTGACCGATGCAGACATGATGGGCCGAAGGGCCTTTTCTATGCTGTAAACCTCTATGAGTCTATTTGCCCACCTGAAGGTTTTGTGTTTTTCTAAACAGCAGGTAAGTTTTGTCAGATTTCACCACGTTCCACATGCTAATCAGCATGATTATAAAGGAAAGTTCTGGGTGACATGTGTGTGCCAGAAACATGCAGACCGGGCTGATGTTCACTCAGCATTGCAGTTTCTCATTAGCCCTGTTTGCACTCTTCTTTAAATATGCATGGCTGAACGTACAGTCAGCTTTTTGGTCAGGTGCTTTTGAACTTTTATTTGTTGTTGCAGGAGTTAGTGGAAGTACTGGGCGGGATTCACCGTGCCGTCGCACCCGTTTTCTGTTGCGGCGTGCCCCTGCTGGTAGTCGGATCCTCTGTCCTGGCAGCCAACCAATGTGGTTTCCCATTGTGGATGCCCTACGCCATCGGGGAATCCGAGGGCGTGAGTGCGTTGCCGAGAAATGTGGAGGATCCCAGCGATGGGGAATCTGGCCAACTGTCTTGTTGGAGGGTTGGCAGAACTTCTTACAGTCAGAAGGGAATGGTGCAGGACCATTGGAAGGAGACCTGTGGATTTGAACAGTCTATGAACGGAGGGTTTCTTCCTAGTGATAGGATCTATGGTGACTGTTCCTCCTGGGCTGGAGCTGCACATGGAAAAAGATTGGAGACATAAAAACGGGAACTTGTTCACAGAGGGAACATGTAGAGGGTTCTCAGCCGGGGGTCTGAAGCACCGAGGGTCTTCAGGGGGCACTTCTACTTCATCTCAGTAAGCAGAGTGTCTGTCAAGGCGATGCTTCACAAAGAGGTGGACACAGAATCGTGCCTTATCCTTAAACCAGGACCTACAGCCACAGAACAGGATGAGGACAGGATTAGCATTGGTCATCAAAGTCCCCATGGCCCTTAAGTTCTATGCCAATAGATTCTTCCAGCAGAAGGCCTAGCCAACATTTCTCAGGTTTCCATTTATCGGTGACTCTGCGACATCACCAAGGCTCTGTATGCCTGAAGAGACGGTTTCATAGCCATCTCGCTCTGCACAGAGAGGGACTCGTGATCACACAGCTTTTCCAGGGTAGTAGTATTTTGAATGTTGAAGGGAACCATCAACTGCATGCATATGGCTCCGTGGCTGCGATAGCTTAGTGGAGATGTGTACTGTGATGCACTATCAATTACGATGAGACGAGAGTAGAGAGTAATCCAGGCTTTATTACGCAGAGATGTGGAGCCTCCCGCAGCTGCTGCCGAAATGGCCGCAGCTCGGAGAGCCCACACATTTATACTCCGCCTACTGGGCGGAGCCAGCAGGCAGGGATCTACCCCCGTACCTGTAATACAGGGGCCTTACCATAATACCCTTGTATGCAGTATATACAATACAACAGTGGTGACGACCACATTCACCCCCTGTTAAAAAGGAGTCCAGCGGGGGTAGTGGTAAACTATTTACATACAGGTTGTTTAAAAGTTAAGAAAGAGATTACAAATTTAGACGATCGGGTGCCTTGATCCGTTGTTGCGAGCATCGCAGTTCTGGTGGCGATTCAGGCGTCGTTTTGGTCGGCGGTGACTCCGGGAGAGTGTCGACCTCATCTTCATCCCCGGGTGGGACCAAGGGGAGGGCGGATCGTCCTGGAACGGGTGCTGTGGTTGGGTGTGCCTGGGGGAGGGAGGGTGGCGCCGGGGCAAAGGGGGGGGTGTGTGGGGACCCAGCTGGCACCAGGTCCCTGAGGGAGACTGTGTCTTGGCGTCCGTTGGGGTACGCTACGTAGGCGTACTGCACGTTCGCGTGGATTTGCTGTACCCTCTCAACCGACGGGTCCGCCTTATGGAGCCGCACGTGCTTGCGGAGGAGAATGGATCCTGGAGCTGCCAGCCACGTTGGGAGCGAAACCCCAGAGGTGGACTTTCTGGGGAAGGCAAAGAGACGTTCATGGGGAGTTTCGTTAATCGCAGTGCACAGGAGCGACCAAATGGAGTGAAGGGCGTCGGGAAGGACCTCCTGCCAGTGGGAGGGCGGGAGATTTCGGGACCATATGGCCAGCTGGGCGGACTTCCAGACCATCCCATTGTCCTGCACTATCTGCCCATTTCCCTGGGGGTTGTAGCTGGTTGTCCTGCTCGAGGCAATGCCCCTGTTGAGCAGGTACTGGCGCAGCTCATCGCTCATAAATGAGGATCCCCGGTCGCTGTGGACGTAGGCGGGGAAACCAAACAGGGCGAAGATGGTGTTGAGGGATTTGATGACGGTGGCAGACGTCATACCAGGGCATGGGATGGCGAAGGGGAATCTTGAATATTCATCGTCCATATTGAGAAAGTACGTGTTGTGGTCGGTGGAGCCGAGGGGCCCTTTGAAGTCCACGCTGAGGCGTTCAAAGGGCGGGAGGCCTTCACCAGGCGCGCACGGTCTGGCCGGTAGAAGTGCGGTTTGCACTCCGCGCAGACCTGGCAGTCTGTGGTGAGAGCCCTGACTTCCTCGATGGAGTAGGGCAGGTTGTGGGCCTTTATGAAGTGATAAAAGCGGGTGACCCCTGGGTGACAGAGATCGTTCTGCAGGGTGCGGAGTCGGTCCACTTGTGCGCTAGCACATGTACCTCGGGATAGGGCATCAGCGGGCACGTTGAGCTTACCGGAGCAACACAAAATCTTGTAATTGTAGGTGGAGAGCTCGATCCTCCACCTGAAGATCTTATTATTTTCGATCTTACCCCGCTGTGTGTTGTTAAACATGAAGGCAACCGACCGTTGCTCAGTAAGGAGGGTGAATCTCCTGCCGGCCAGGTAATGCCTCCAATGCCGCACAGCTTCAACGATTACTTGGGCCTCCTTTTCGACAGAGGAGTGCCGAATTTCGGAGGCATGGAGGGTGCAGGAAAAGAATGCCACGGGCCTGCCTGCCTGGTTGAGGGTGGCAGCCAGAGCGACGTCTGATGCATCACTCTCAACTTGGAAGGGGAGCGTCTCGTCGACCACGTGCATTGCGGCCTTGGCGATGTCGGCCTTGATACGGTTGAAGGCCTGGTGAGCCTCAGCCGTCAGGGGAAAAACTGTGGAGAGGATGAGTGGGCGGGCCTTGTCCGTATAGTTAGGGACCCACTGGGCATAGTACGAGAAGAACCCCAGGCATCGTTTGAGGGCCTTTGGGCAGTGGGGGAGGGGGAGTTTGATGAGGTGGCGCATGCGATCGGCGTCAGGCCCTAGAACTCCGTTCTGAACCATATAGTCGAGGATGGCTAATCGGTCCGTGCTGAACACACACTTATCCTTGTTGTAGGTTACGTTGAGGAGTTTGGCGGTGTGGAGTAATTTGGAAAGGTTAGCGTCGTGGTCCTGCTGGTCGTGGCCACAGATGGCGCAGATGGTGATGTTATCCAGGTACGGGAAAGTGGCCCGCAGTCTGTACCGGTCAACCATTCAGTCCATCTCCCATTGGAAGTCCGAGACCCCGTTAGTGACGCCGAAGGGAACCCTAAGGAAGTGGTAAAGGCGGCAGTCCACCTCAAATGCGGTGTACCGGCGGTCCGCCTTGCAAATGGGGAGCTGGTGGTAGGCTGATTTCAGGTCCACTGTCGAGAAGACCCGGTACTGTGCAATCTGATTGACCATTTCAGATATGCGTGGGAGGGGGTACGCGTCGAGCTGCACGTACCGACTGATGGTCTGACTGTAGTCAATGACCATTCTGTTTTTCTCCCCAGGTTTCACCACTACCACTTGGGCTCTCCAGGGACTGGTGCTGGCCTGATGATACCTTTCTGCGCAGCAGCTGCTGGACCTCAGACCAGGTGAATGTCCTGTCCTGGGCACTGTACCGTCTGCTCCTGGTGGCGACGGGTTTGCAATCCAGGGTGAGGTTCGCAAACAGGGAAGGTTTAAGGGTCGTGAGGCCGCAGATAGTAAGGGATGGTAGGTGCCCGCCGAAAGTCAGGGTTAGGCTCTGGAGGTTGCACTGGAAGTCCTGGCCGAGTAGCAGGGCAGCGCAGAGGTTGGGGAGGATGTAGAGCCGGAAACCGCTGAACTCTACGCCCTGGATGGTGAGGGTGGCGGTGCAGTACCCCCGGATCGCCACGGAGTGGGATCCGGAGGCCAGGGAGATTCTCTGGTTGGTGGGGTGTACAGTGAGGGAGCAGCACCTTACCGTATCAGGGTGAATGAAGCTCTCAGTGCTCCGGAGTCCAGAAGGCAGGATATCTTGTGCCCGTCGACCTTCACTGTCGTTGACGCGGTCGCAATGTTGTGCAGTCGGGACTGGTCGATCGTGATAAAGGCCAGACGTGGCTGGTTGGTGGCAGTTTCAGGCGATGAGCGGCCCAATGAGGCGCCTGACGAGCAGAGGTCCTGAGGCAGGCAAGATGGTGGCGCCCACGGGCCGCACGTGTTGTGAGGCGAGGAAGATGACGGGCAAGGTGGCTGCGCCCACGGGCTGCATGTGTTGTGAGGGGAGTAAGGTGGCAGCGCCCACGGGCCACACGGGTCTGAGGCGAAGAAGATGGCGGCGCCCACGGGTCGCACATGGGGGGGGGGGTGCCGGGACAATAGCGACGACCGAGCGGGCCTGGCACACAGCAGCGAAATGTCCTTTCTTCCCGCAGGCCTTGCAGAGCGCGCTGCCACAGAAGTAGCAGTTGGGTCCCCCGGGATTGGTTAGCTGCTGCGCGGCACAGGCCTGGGGTTGGCTGAGGGAGGTCGCTGGTGGGGTCCATGATGGGGTGTTCGCTGGTGGGGTCCACGATGCACAGTAGGGGTGGGCCGTGCGGTCAGGGGCATACACCTGTATATTGCGTGAGGCGACTGTGAGTGAGAACGCTAGTTTCTTCGTCGCCGCGAGGTTGAGGGTAGCCCCTCCTAGGAGGCGCTGGCGGATGTAGGCTGACCCTATGCCCATAACGAATGTGTCTCTAAGTAGCAGGTCAGAATGTTCAGCAGCCAAAACGGCCTGACAATCGCAGTCTCTCACCAGGACGTGCAGGGCACGCCAGAAATCCTCCACGGACTCACCGGGGAGTTGATGGCGCGTGGAGAGGAGGTGCCTGGCGTAGATTTTGTTGGTCTGCTGAGTGTAGTTCTCCTTCAGTAGCACCTTGGCCTCAGCTTATGCCGGCGCATCCCGAATGAGGGAAAAGATGTTGGAGCTCAGCCGCGTACACAGGATCTGGAGCTTCTGTGCCTCTGAGGGTGGTTCAGTCGCAGATCCGATGTATGCCTCGAAGCAAGCTAGCCAATGTGCGAAGGCTGACTTGGCATTGTCTGCTTGAGGGTCCAGCTGCAGGCGATCCGGCTTGATGCGGAGATCCATCGTTTCAAAATCTCTGCGTAATAAATTGATGCACTATCAATTACGACGAGACGAGAGTAGAGAGTAATCGAGGCTTTATTACACAGAGATGTGGAGCCTCCCACAGCTGGCCTCCTGGGCGGAACCAGCAGGCAGGGATCTACCCCTGTACCTGTAGTACTAGGGGCTTACCGTAATACCCTCGTATGCAGTATACACAATACAACAGTGGTGACTACCACATACTGCTATCACCCCCTTGAACATGCAGTTCATGTGCAACGATACACAAGCCACCACGTTGGTGATTATTTTGTTATTTTGGTAGTGTGGTAGTATGACTAGGGGTATTACGGTACCTTAGAAGTGAGCTGCTATTGGTGCAGAGGACTCGCTGCCCATTGGCCCGGGTAAGTCATGTGCCTCTCAGCCGATTGGCTGAGAGGTAGGTAGCTCTGCCTACAAGGTGGGATATAAGAACCCGTGCTTCCCGGCAGTCGGCCATTCTTCTGTACGTCTGCTGTCGGGCACATTAAAGCCTATCGTTTGGATCTCATCTTCGTCTCGTGTCCAATTGATGGTGCACCAATTTAATGCACAAGTTTTAAAGGATGGAGCTTCGTATCAAGCCGGAGTGCCTTCGACTCAGCCCCCACGCAGCAAATGCTACAGCCGCATTTAAACACTGGCTGGCGTGTTTCAATAGTTACTTGAGCACAGCCGAAAACCCTCCGACGAGGGAACAAAAACTGCATATCCTCCACTCGTGTGTTGGCACTGCCGTGTATACGCTCATAGAGGACACAACAGACTATGACGCAGCCATGGACTTGCTTAAGGGACATTTCATCCGGCCGGTGAACCAGGTCTATGCACGGCACTTGCTGGCCACGAGACAGCAATTCCCTGGTGAGTCTTTAGACGAATTCTACCAGACCCTCCTTGTTCTGGGGAGAAACTGCGCCTGCCCATAAGTTTCTGCAGCCGAGCACACCCAACTTTTAATTAGAGACGCTTTCGTTGCGGGTATTCAATCTTCCCAGATCCTCCAGAGACTCCTAGAGAAAGAAACTTTAAGCCTCACCGAAGCACGGGCCCTCGCCTCCTCTCCAGATGTCGCTAATCGCTCCCGACCGCGCGGCGGCCCCCTAGGCAGCATGGAACACGATCCCCCTCACCTCCGCAGACTCGGAACCCCCTCAGGCTTGCACCGCAGGGCGCCCTGATAAATCCACGGGGCCCTGCTGCTACTTTTGCGGCCAGGCCAAGCACCCCCGCCAGCGCTGCCCGGCCCGCATCGCAACCTGTAAAAGCTGCGGCACAAAAGGCCATTTTGCGGCGGTTTGCCAGTCAAAGACGGTCGCTGCAGTCCCGAGCAGCGACCGCGGGTCCCCCGCCCCGCGCTCCACAAGCGCCCCGCGCGGCCCGTGGACCTCGCTCCCCGACCCCCGACCGCCACGAGTAATCACCGGGTGCCGCCATTTTGGGCCACCGACGCCACGTGTGGTCCCTGGGCGCCGCCATTTTGTTCACCCTCCACCACGCGCGGCCGACGGGCACCGCCATCTTGGATCGGCACCGAGGGACCCCGCAAGTGACCACTCGCTGCCGGATGACGACTCAGAGTTCCTGCAATGACTCACCTCAGTAACATTGGACCAGTCACGGCCCTGCACGCTGTCCACGGTGACCACGAAGATCCTTCTCAATGGCCACGAGACGAGCTGCCTGCTGGACTCTGGGAGCACGGAAAGTTTCGTCCACCACGCCATGGTAAAACGCTGCGCCCTTCCCATTTACCCGGAAAAACAAAGAATCGCTCTGGCCTCCAGTTCGCACTCGGTCCAGATCACAGGGTGCTGCATAGCGGACCTCACGGTCCAGGGGAGGAAGTTTAAAAACTATAAACTCTTTGTCCTTCCCCACCTCTAAGCGGCAGCACTCCTGGGTTTAGATTTCCAGTGCAACCTCCAGAGTTTAACGTTCAAATTCGGCGGCCCTATGCCCCTCCTTACTATCTGCAGCCTCGCGTCCCTCAAGGTCAATCCCCCATCCTTGTTTGCAAACCTCACCCCGGATTGCAAACCCGTCGCCACCAGGAGCAGACGGTACAGTGCCCAGGACCGGACCTTCATCAGGTCCGAAGTCCAAAGGCTTCTGAAGGAAGGGGTTATCGAGGCTAGCAACAGCTCCTGGCGAGCACAAGTGCTGGTGGTTAAGACTGGGGAGAAAAATCGGATGGTCATAGACTACAGTCAGACCATCAACAGGTTTACGCAGCTGGACGCGTATCCTCTCCCACGTATCTCCGACCTGGTCAACATGATCGCGCAGTACAAGGTTTTTTCCATGGTGGACCTTAAGTCCGCCTACCATCAGCTCC
The DNA here is from genome assembly GCF_902713615.1 of Scyliorhinus canicula. NCBI lineage: Eukaryota > Metazoa > Chordata > Chondrichthyes > Carcharhiniformes > Scyliorhinidae > Scyliorhinus > Scyliorhinus canicula. The sequence continues at coordinate 210,766,543 of NC_052148.1, read as the reverse complement.
CCATCCGTGCGAGTGACCGAAAGTACACTGCGTTCAAAGCGGATGGGCGACTTTATCACTTTTTAAGGGTTCCTTTCGGTGTCACAAATGGGGTCTCGGTCTTCCAAAGGGAGATGGACCGAATGGTCGACCAACACGGTTTACGGGCAACCTTCCCGTATCTCGACAATGTCACCATCTGCGGCCACGACCAGCAGGACCACGACACCAACCTCCGCAAATTCCTCCGTACCGCAAAACTCCTTAACCTGACCTACAATAAGGATAAGTGCGTGTTTAGCACCGACCGTCTAGCCGTCCTCGGCTATGTAGTGTGTCACAGAGTGATAGGCTCCGACCCCGAACGCATGCTCCCCCTGATGGAGCTCCCCCTCCCCACACCCTCAAAGCCCACAAGCGCTGTTTGGGCTTCTTTTCATATTACGCCCAGTGGGTCCCCAATTACGCCGACAAAGCCCGCCCACTCATCCAGTCCACCACGTTTCCCCTGTCGATGGAGGCCCGCCTGGCCTTTAGCCGCATCAACGCAGACATTGCAAAGGCCACGATGCGCGCTATCGACGAGTCCCTCCCCTTCAAGTCGAGAGCGACGCGTCTGATGTTGCTCTGGCGGCTACCCTCAACCAAGCAGGAAGACCCGTGGCCTTCTTCTCCCGTACCCTCCACGCTTCCGAAATCCGCCATTCCTCGGTCGAGAAGGAAGCACAGGCCATAGTTGAAGCTGTGCGACATTGGAGGCACTATCTGGCCGGCAGGAGGTTTACCCTCCTCACAGACCAACGGTCAGTGGCTTTCATGTTTGATAATGCACTGAGGGGCAAGATAAAGAACGATAAGATCTTGCGGTGGAGGATCGAGTTGTCCAAGTACAACTACGACATCTTGTATCGTCCTGGGAAGCTAAACGAGCCTCCTGATGCCCTATCCCGCGGTACCTGTGCCAACGCACAAGTGGACCGCCTCCGAACCCTCCACGCGGAACTCTGCCACCAGGGGGTCACCCGCTTCTTTCACTTTCATAAAGACCCGCAACCTGCCCTACTCCATCGAGGAGGTCAGGACAGTGACCAGGGAATGCCATATCTGCGTGGAGTGCAAGCTGCACTTCTATCGCCCTGAACGAGCGCATCTGATAAAGGCTTCCTGCCCCTTTGAACGTCTCAGCATGGACTTCAAAGGTCCCCTCCCCTCTACCAACCACAACACATACTTCCTCAACGTAATTGACGAGTACTCCCGTTTCCCTTTCGCCATCCCCTGCCCCGACATGACCACAACCACCATTATCAAAGCCCTGCACACCACCTTCTCCCTGCTCGGTTACCCCGCATACATTCATAGCGATCGGGGGTCCTCATTTATGAGTGACGAGCTGCGTCAATCCCTGCTCAGCAGGGACATCGCCTCCAACAGGACGACCAGTTATAACCCCCGGGGTAATGGAGAGATCGAGAAGGAGAATGGTACGGTCTGGAAGACATCCTGCTGGCCCTATGGTCCAGAAATCTCCCAATCTCCCTCTGGCAAGAGGTCCTCTCAGACGCCCTCCACTCAATCCGGTCACTTCTTTGTACCGCCACTAACCAAACGCCTCACGAACGTCTTCTTGTTTTTCCCAGGAAGTCTTCCTCAGGGATGCCGCTCCCAACCTGGCTGGCTACCCCCGGGCCCATTCTGCTCCGGAAACACGTGCGGGTGCACAAGTCGGACCCGTTGGTCGAAAGAGTCCAGCCACTCCACGCGAATCCACAATACGCGTATGTGGAGTATCCCGACAGCCGACAGGACACGGTCTCCCTCCGGGACCTGGCACCCGCCGGATCTCGGCCACACCCTCCAACACCAGCCCCCCCTCCGACCCCCACTGCCCCCAGCACCGATTCACCCACAGCTCAGCGGACAGGGACCCCCTCCCCCGGCCTGGCCCCCGCTAGCTCCGACCAGGGGTACGGACACAAAAACAAGATTGTCGCTCCCAGAGTCACGGACGACCACCACTCCGACGTCGCAGGCACCGCTGCGCAGGTCAAACAGGACATCAAAGGCGTCCACTCGACTAATTGAATCGATGTGACCTGCTGGTGGACTTCTGCCTGCGGATAGACTCTTGTGATTTTCTTTTGTTCTTTACCTGTTCACCCATTTTTTTCCCCCCCTACGCAATTGTTCACACTGTACATAGTTGTTGTTTTTTCCTTTTGCACATAAGTTACGGGTCAGTGGGCAGCCATCGACGCAACGGTACGACCTAAACATCTCTAGTCATACTACCAGTCTCACATACTCACGGGACACCACCCCCCACTCATGCCAGCGTGTCCCCCCCCCCACTTCTTTTTCAACAAGGGGTGAATGTGGTAGTATGACTAGGGGTATTACGGTACCTTAGAAGTGAGCTGCTATTGGTGCAGAGGACCCGCTGCCCATTGCCCGGGTAAGTCATGTGCCTCTCAGCCGATTAGCTGAGAGGAAGGTAGCTCCGCCTACAAGGCGGGATATAAGAACTCGTGCTTCCCGGCAGTCGGCCATTCTTCTGTACGTCTGCTGCCCATCTTGTGCATTAAAGCCTATCGTTTGGATCTCATCTTCGTCTCGCGTCCAATTGATGGTGCATCAGGTAGCAGTCAGGATACTTTCATCCTGCGTTCATCAGGCATTCCTGCCAACTTCGAACCAGCTTGTTGAACCCAGAGAGTAACTGCTCAGTGACAAGGGCCACCTGTCTGAACATGGACAACACTCTTACAGTAACAGATATGCTGCAAATAGGAACATCATGAATTCGACCATCAGTTTCCTGAGCCCGGACTGCTTCATAGACCCTCCAGTATTTGCAGAATCATGACATCAAATTTTATAAGACCATAAGACCATAAGACATAGGAGTGGAAGTAAGGCCATTCGGCCCATCGAGTCCACTCCGCCATTCAATCATGGCTGATGGGCATTTCAACTCCACCTACCAGCATTCTCCCCGTAGCCCTTAATTCCTCGCGACATCAAGAATTTATCTATCTCTGCCTTGAAGCCATTTAGCGTCCCGGCCTCCACTGCACTCCGCGGCAATGAATTCCACAGGCCCACCACTCTCTGGCTGAAGAAATGAATCCGCATTTCTGTTCTGAATTTACCCTCTCTAATTCTAAGGCTGTGCCCACGGGTCCTCGTCTCCTCGCCTAACGGAAACAGTTTCTTTGCGTCCACCCTTTCTAAGCCATGTATTATCTTGTAAGTTTCTATTAGATCTCCCCTTAACCTTCTAAACTCCAATGAATACAATTCCAAGATCCTCAGCCGTTCCTCATATGTTAGACCCGCCATTCCAGGGATCATCCGTGTGAATCTCCGCTGGACACGCTCCAGTGCCAGTATGTCCTTCCTGAGATGTGGGGCCCAAAACTGGACACAGTACTCCAAATGGGGCCTAACCAGAGCCTTATAAAGGCTCAGTAGCACATTGCTGCTTTTATATTCCAAACCTCTTGAGATAAATGACAACATTGTATTCGCTTTCTTAATCACGGATTCAACCTGCATGTTTACCTTTAGGGAATCCTCGACTAGCACTCCCAGATCCCTTTGTACTTTGGCATTATGAATTTTCTCACCGTTTAGAAAGTAGTCTATGCTTGGATTCTTTTTTCCAAAGTGCAAGACCTCACATTTTCTCACGTTGAATTGCATCAGCCATTTCCTGCACCACTCTCCCAAACTGTCTAGATCCTTCTGCAGCCTCCCCACTTCCTCAGCACTACCTGCCTGACCACCTAACTTCGTATCATCGGCAAACTTCGCTAGAATGCCCCCAGTCCCTTCATCCAGATCATTAATATATATGGTGAACAGCTGTGGCCCCAACACTGAACCCTGTGGGACACCGCTGGTCACCGGCTGCCATTCCGAAAAAGAACCTTTTAACCCAACTCTCTGCCTTCTGTCAGACAGCCAATCCTCAACCCCATGCCAGTAGCTCACCTCGAACACCATGGGCCCTCACCTTACTCAGCAGCCTCCTGTGTGGCACCTTATCAAAGGCCTTTTGGAAATCCAGATAGACCACATCCACTGGGTTTCCCTGGTCTAACCTACTTGTCACCTCCTCAAAGAATTCTAACAGGTTCGTCAGGCACGACCTCCCCTTACTAAATCCATGTTGACTTGTTCTAATCCGACCCTGCTCTTCCAAGAATTTAGAAATCTCATCCTTAACGATCGATTCTAGAATTTTACCAACAACCGAGGTTAGGCTAATTGGCCTATAATTTTCCATCTTTTGTCTTGATCCTTTCTTGAACAAGGGGGTTACAACAGCGATCTTCCAATCGTCCGGGGCTTTCCCTGACTCCAGTGATTTTTGAAAGATCTCAACCAACGCTTCCGCTATTTCTTCAGCCACCTCTCTCAGAACTCTAGGATGTAGCCCATCGGGGCCAGGAGATTTGTCAATTTTAAGACCTTTTAGCTTTTTTAGCACCATCTCTTTTGTAATGGCAACCATACTCAACTCAGCCCCCTGACCCTCTATAATTTTTGGGATGTTACTCATGTCTTCCACTGTGAAGACAGACGCAAAGTACTTATTAAGTTCTCCAGCCATTTCCTCGTCTCCCATCACTAGCCTTCTGGAATCAGTTTGAATTGGCCCAATGTCTACTTTGGCCTGTCGTTTGTTTCTTATGTATTGAAATAAACTTTTACTATCATTTCTTATATTACTGGCTAGCCTGCCTTCATATTTGATCACCTCCTTCCTTATTTGTCTCTTTGTTAACCTCTGTTTGTTTTGTAGCCTTCCCAATCTTCTGATTTCCCAGTGCTTTTGGCCATTTTATAGGATCTCTCTTTTTCTTTGATACATTTCCTGACCTCCTTTGTCAGCCATGGCTGTCTAATCCCTCCCCGGATAATCTTTCTTTTCTTGGGGATGAACCTCTGTACAGTGTCCTCAATTATGCATACAAACTCCTGCCATTTTTGCTCTGCTGTCTTCCCCACTAGGGTCTGCTTCCAGTCGATTTTCGCCAGTTCCTCTCTCATGCCCTCGTAATTACCTTTATTTAACTGTAACACCATTACATCCGATTTTGCCTTCTCTCTTTCAAACTGCAGACTGAACTCAACCATATTATGATCGCTGCTTCCTAAGTGTTCCCTTACTTTAAGATATTTTATAAAGTCTGGTTCATTACATAGCACTAGGTCCAGAATAGCCTGCTCCCTTGTGGGCTCCATGACAAGCTGTTCCAAAAAGCCATCTTGTAAGCATTCCATGAATTCCTTTTCTTTGGATCCACTGGCTACGTTATTTACCCAATCCACCTGCATATTGAAGTCCCCCATGATCACCGTGACCTTGCCTTTCTGACATGCCTTTTCTATTTCCCGGTACATGTTGCGCCCCTGGTCCTGACCACTGTTAGGAGGTCTGTACATAACTCCCATTATGGTTTTTTGCCTTTGTGGTTCCTCAATTCTACCCACACAGACTCCACATCATCCGACCCTATGTCGTTTAGTGCCATAGATTTAATTTTGTTCTTAACTAACAAGGCAACCCCACCCCCTCGGCCCACCTCCCTGTCTTTTCGATAGGTTGTATATCCTTGGATGTTTAACTGCCAGTCCTGAACCCCCTGCAGCCATGTCTCTGTGATGCCTACCACATCATAATCATTCACGATGATCTGTGCCATTAGTTCGTCTACTTTGTTACAAATGCTACGAGCATTCAGGTAAAGTGCCTTAATGCTAACTTTCTTATCATTACAGATATTGGGAGTCCTAAGATGTCCAAAGTTATCCTTCCTTTTTGTTGAATTCCTAGTCTGCCTCAAGCTTAAATCCACCTGCCTACATGTTATCCTCCTGCGTATCTTGCCATTTAACTCCATGCTCCCTGTCGCTTTCACTTTCCCTTCCCCCCAACTCAGAAGTTTAAAGTCCTACTGACCACCCTATTTATCCTCTTCGCTAGAACACTGGTTCCAGATCGGTTCAGGTGGAGACCGTCCCAACGGTACAGATCCCCCCGGTTCCAAAACTGATGCCAATGTCCCATGAAGTGGTTTGCTGTCTCCTGCACACCCAGCCAATCAAGAGCATGCAACCTCTTCCACCAGGGCTTTGGCAACCACTTCAGGAAGAGGATGCAAAGGAGGAAGGGAGGTAGCGTCTGGATCAACATCACTCCAAACGGGAGTTTGTGCAGCTCATCAGACTCCTTTTCTGCTTAAAAGAATTCCCAGACCACAATTAGTGCACACTTTCCCACTTTTCCATCCCTCGCAGATGGACAATCACTGGGTCATCTTAGCCAAAGTCCTGAAATAAAGACACCACAAACAAATCATTCCCGACTAATTTCATCCAACAACTTTGCATAATGCACCCCTAACTCAATTACTTAACCCTTGCGCTTTCCCTTCATTCCTGTCTTGCTGGTGCCTTAGCCTGTAGTGCCCCTAAGTACTGCTATCCCAAGGCTGCAATATGGCTGGTGGAAGGCTGCTGACTTCCAGTTAGAGAGGCGGAGCAATGCGTTTGAGCAGTACTGGGCCTTGAGGGCTCTAACTCTACCAGCTCAGCATGGGTGGCAGCAAGTCTTGGCTGGCTGGTTGGGAGGCAACAGCAGGACACTGACAGAATAGCAGTGGTGCTATCTGATTGAGGAGGTTTGTACTCCTTGGGGCCACCACCACTCTCCTGGGGTGGTGTTTCAGCAGTCCTCGTCATCTGTCGGAGGGCAGATTGCTGGACTGCTGTGAGAGCCTGCATGCCCCTTTGAGCACTGGTATCGACAGTCATGATGGCAGAGGTCTACGCCTGCATGGCACCAAGCTGGGCCTGCACAGCAATAAGCAGTGATTTCATGACCTTAGTTTGAGCTTCTGATGCAGCACAAGACACTAGGTGACTTCAGCTCATGCTGCAATGGACGTTGAGACATCAGCCATCAAATGTTGCACCATGGTTCGCTCCACAAGTGATCTCACAGAATTAGCTACCACTTCCATATGAAAAGAATGGGCTTCAGGCCGTGCACAAAGTGTTGTGTCAGGTTGGAGCTGGACTCCTCCGTGCTCTTTGGCAGTGACAACAGACTCTTTGCAATGCATTAATTATCTCGGTGTGCATGCCCCATCGACATCCTCCATCTGAGTCCCCTGCAGCAAATCACGTTTTAAACCTTGTCCTCCGGCCCATGCCCTGTTCTTTCTGCCTGGCCTGGCTGCAGTTCACTTGTGCGTATTGACCCTCTACATGCAGTGTCAGTGACTGAGCTAGTGGCTGCAAGTGTCAGGGATTTTCCTCAGAGGACCGTTCACTCCACTCGGCCTGCACCCTCAGGCACCACTGAATGATCGGGTGGAAAACATAAATACACAAGGTGGCGGTGAGAGATACGGAGTGAGACGGTTAGGGTAAGGGTAGGAATGGAATAGTGGGTAGAAAAAAAGAGGTGCATAGTTACAGAAACTACAGCTTGCACGTCATACCAGATTGCTGGATGAGGGTGAGGTGGGATTTCAGAAGGTTGCATGAGGCAGGAACATACCTTTACCCAGGATGGCTTCAACGACGCCAATTGCCATGGCTTCAATGATAGGTGAGCAGTGTTTCCTCCCTGAGGGTGAGGACATGCCTCCTGTTTGGTGTCCTCTTGCCCAGCAAAAGAGAGGGAAGAATATCATCAAGTGAGGTTGAGGTGATGCACATGTCATAGGAGAATAACTGGCAGCATGTGAAATATGTGAGAAGTGGATGTGAGGCTTGCAGCAATGGTAAGTGCGTGAGAATGAGGGGGAGCAAATGAATGTAAGGCATGAGTCCTAATTGCTGACGGGAGAATAAGGGGAGTGTGGTGCACTCAGCAGTGTATGAGGTTAGTGGTGTAGTTGGTGGAAGGGACATTTGGTGATCCATTCACTGACCACCTGTGTGAGGTAGTTGAAACTTTTCTGGCACTACAGTCAGGTCCCCATGCCAGACTCTTTGCTTTGGCCCCTGTGACTATTAACCTCCATTCCCTTCAACGTGTATGCCATGAGGGCCTTCATATCTCCACATCTTATGGTCCTGACTCCCTCAGCAAAGGTGACCACTCTTCTTCATTCCATGACCTGCTCTAAGCCCTAAAGCATTGCATCTGGGAACCAGGGAGCCCTCTCTCTTGCCTGCTGCTCCACATGGCTGCAGTTTTTGTTTCCTGCTCAGAATGTCCTTTGACTGCAATTTCAGCACCTTTCAGAGGTTTAGGCTGGTGTTAAGAAGCACAGCCTAGCTATCGTTGATGCTCGCCTCACACAAAGCTGGGTCTGTCAAGCATGTAGACAGTCAGTAGAGCATTTAATGCCGGACTGCACTCCGTGAGGACAATCTTTTTTTTCCGGACATCGGCTAATCATGATCCCCGCGCCTGCTTACTGGCTTTATGGATTTTCCAAAGCTGAAGTAAATGAGGCATACGGCAGGGGACTCAGTACAATTTGTTACGCTGGATGAAAGTGTTGCTGTTTCGCAAGAATAAATTCATCTTTCATCCTGGAACTTAAGAAGCTTTCATACATCAACATTTGCAGTGTCATTTATTGCTGTAAGTCATAGTGCTACCATGTGCATTAACATAAAATATCAACTTCATTGCTGAAAATTGTTTCTTGGATTAATTCTACTGTTGAGTTCAGCCAGGCAAACTAAATTTATATCGGTTTGACTCTCTTCCTGCAGACTAGCGAATTTTCACCTTCGTTCCATTGATTATCTGATTTTGTTTGATATTTGTGATTGTTCTGAATTGGGCTGCACAGCATAAAGAGTTCAACTCTGTGATTATTCAATAGTGCAGTTCTTGACAATAATAATAATTCCACCTTTTGCCCCCACTCTAGCTCAAAGTGTAGTTGGTGACCCTGGACATTATGCATCACTTGGAGAACAAGATGCCAAGCAACCATGGAGTGGTCAATTTCAGTTTGGACGAATAGGTGTGAACTGAGGTTGATCTGCTTTTCAAAGAATGGAGTAAATGGAAAAAAAGTAAACAGACAGATTTTTATTTTCCTATCTTAACAACAAGAGTCTAGAAAATGAATACTCATGCATCTCCCTTGTTTGCTGCCATAATCACCACAGAGCAGGAATTGTGCTTCATTGGGAAGATGGTAGCCTGCTCTTGTTCCAGGTGCATTCTCTGTGCATAAAGTAGGTGGGTGCCTTCCCCAGTAGATGTAGGGATGGATGCAGTTTGTAATATCCCATAGGGGGAATAAGGGGTGGGAATGCTTGTTTTCCCCGTGCTCCTTGCTGTAATGATATGTAGACAGACATGTTAGGAAAGGGTTAATCACAACACCTAGCTGTGACACCACCACTAGAGGGCATCATCAAATCACACTTTGGGGCAGCAGGGTAGCATGGTGGTTAGCATAAATGCTTCACAGCTCCAGGGTCCCAGGTTCGATTCCCGGCTGGGTCACTGTCTGTGTGGAGTCTGCACGTCCTCCCCCTGTGTGCGTGGGTTTTCTCCGGGTGCTCCGGTTTCCTCCCACAGTCCAAAGATGTGCGGGTTAGGTGGATTGGCCATGCTAAATTGCCCGTAGTGTCCTAATAAAAGTAAGGTTGGGGGGGGGGGGGTGTTGGGTTACGGGTATAGGGTGGATACGTGGGTTTGAGTAGGGTGATCATGGCTCGGCACAACATTGAGGGCCGAAGGGCCTGTTCTGTGCTGTATTGTTCTATGTTCTATAACTGAGCTCCCAAAGGTTCTTGGTCTTTTGTAGCCATCTAAGATGGACACTAACGAACACAAAATGGAAGACTGCAAAGAGTGCAGGGAAAACGGACATGTTAAAGAGCAAACAGCTTGCAGAGCAATTATGCATTGAGACAATTGCAGAAACCGGTTTCCCGACAGCTGCAGAGATCAGGTAGCGTTGTAAATGGAAAGCCGTTAGCATATTAATGAGGTGATACCGGGTCAGTCCCAGGTACAATGGACACAAATTAAGTATCAATCGATACATTCAATAGCAGACCAGACACGGTGGAGCCAGAGAAGCCCAGGAAAATAAGTCCTAAGAACCACCCCAGCGATCAAGGAACGGCCCTAGGATTGGGGGGTTCAAACCATATCGATTGGGAAGAGGCCCAATCGATCCCCAGCAGGTGAGGAAGCCTGCCCAAAGGGGCGCGGACCCCCTGCGACCTATAAAAGAAAGGTCCCACACATGGTTCAGTCTCCTGTCTCCGGCCTCCGACTCCAGCCTCCAGACCCCTGTCTTCTACATCAGCCGTCGAGCAGCAGCCGCCAATACGTAAGTGCCTAAACAACGACCGCTACCTGAAACCGGCATTACTTACACCCTTGCCGACTGATTGTGATCCGAAGCCTGCAGACCAGACCAGAAGAAAGGCCTTGTTCCCTGACCTCGCAGTTCCTTCTTAGCTAAGTATTAGTTGTCTAGTGGTAGAAGTAAGTTTAATCTTTAGCATGTGCATGAGTGTTATTATAATTGTGTTATAATAAACTCTAATTGTTTTGGACTTACTAATTGGTGTACAGCTTTATTGCTTTGAACTTGACCTTGATACTTGTGACGGTGTCTTTACGGCACCTGGCGACTCCAGAGCTTAGAACGTGAAACAGAGCCAAGTGAGTGTTAAGCACTATCACCCAAAACGAGCAACACTTTTTCCACACAGGAGTAGCTAGACAGCAGTAGTGTAGCAGAGTCATGTCACGGCCTAGCCACCATGTGTAGTTCAGATACAGTTTGTACAGTTATTTCTCATTACTTTATTTCTGGAGTTAGTCCAGTAGAGTGTTGAACTCATTTATTTGTTTTATCGTTACTTAATACATTTGTTTACTTTACATCGAAGACTCGTGTATTCTTCAAGATCATCTGCAATCAGTAACGACATACATTGGTTAAACCAAGTAGTACAACCTGCTCCCAGGAGTAGCAATATAACATAACGTTTGCAGTGTACGAGTTCCCCACTAGGGGCGGAGCACCTCAATTACCCAGAGTAGAGAAAGTTGGACAGTAAGGCACCGACCAGAGAAGTACCCGGTAGGAGTCTACCGGTGAATGTAAACATATGGGCCGAAATTCTCCGAACCCCCCCCCCCCCCCCCCCCCCCCCCCCCCCCGCAGGGTCGGAGAATCGCCTGGGACCGGCGAAAATCCCGCCCCCGCCGTGGCCGGAATTCTCCGCCACCCAGGAGTTGGTGGGGGTGGGAATCGTGCCGCGCCGATCGGCGTGCCCTCCGCAGCGATCGGCGAGCCCCCTGCGGCGATTCTCCGGCCCGCAATAGGCCGAAGTCCCGCCGCTGAGATGCCTCTCCTGCCGCTGTGGTTTCAACAACCTCTGGTGGCGGCGGGATTGGCGGCGCGAGGGGGCCCCCCGGGGTCCTGGAGGGGGGGCGCAGGGCGATCTGACCCCGGGGGGTGCCCCCACGGTGGCCTGGCCTGCGATCGGGGCCCACCGATCGGCGGGCGGGCCAGTGCCGTGGGGGCACTCTTTTTCTTCCGCCGCCGCCACGGCCTCCACCATGGCGGAGACGGAAGAGAACACCCCTACCGCGCAGGCGCCAGTGGTGACGTCAGCGGCAGCTGATGCACCGGCGCATGCGCGAACCGGTGAAGGCCTTTCGGCCAGCCCCGACGCCGGCCGGCGGGCGTCAAAGGCCATTGGCGCCGGTTTTGGCGCCAGTCGGCATGGTGCCAACCACTCCGGCGCGGGCGTAGCCCCCAAAGGTGCGGAAGGCCCGACGCCGGAGTGGTTAGCGCCACTCCGCTACGCCAGGACCCCCCGCCCCGCCGGGTAGGGGAGAATCCTGGCCATGGTTTGTAAATAAAACTTTGTTTTTACGTTTACTCGGTTTGGGCTCTCTCGCCCTTATTGAACAGCCCTTGGTCGCTGCATTTGGGCAAATGCAGAGGCAGAGCCACCCATCCCTTTTTGAAAAGGACAATTTTAAGTTGTCAGCCTTTTAGTTTCTGGAATCTTTCAGTCACAATCCTGGCCTGGAACTTGACTGAGGTCTACTCCACATAACTGGACACCAGTATCTTGCCGGCATCCAGTTTGTTCATGGAAGAAGAGGGGTTGGGAGCAATGAAGGTTCCTTTGAATGGTGACATTTCTGCCTGTCCTGCCTCGCTTTCATGCAGCAGGCTTCCAGAAAAAGAACAAATGCCACCACATTTCTTAAGACAGACGGCCAACCCATGACTGTATTCACCCTGTTTCTGTCAGTCTTCACTTTCCAGGTTAAGCTGCAGTCTCTGAGAAAATATGGTGTAAAACTGTCAATTATTCAAACATTGCTAACCACACAAAACTTGTGGCCTTGTTGAGGCTGTATTTAGCATGAGGGCCAACCACATTTTTTGATTTGTTCTGACAGCACTTTCCAAGACAGTTCGGTTACAGATATTGAGCTATATGACTCAGGTGCAAGTTTTATGAATAAATGTAACTTATAATGGTAATAGTTAATCAGGGCCCCCATATAATTTTAATGACCCTAGAGTAAAGTCAAGTCGCCATTGTCCCAGGTGACCATCGGCTGCTTTCCCCTTTGAGGGGGAGAGCTGACTGGTGGTGATTTAACCTGACGATCACATGACTTAGACTAGGGGCAAGGTTGAGAAGGCGGGGGCTTTCATGAATAACCTCAGCCGGTCCGGGAAAATGACCTGTGCTGTTGGCCTTGCGCTGCATCATGAACCAGCTGTCCAGCCAACTGAGCTAAGCTGGCTCCATTGAGTGGATGTCTGCCACAGGTGCTCCTCTCAGCTGACACCCTGTCAAGATATTGTCAACTAAGTTTAAAACCCTCAGCCATGCTGCCACTCAGGCCCCCCTCACCTACTGCTGCGCAAAAACTTTCCAGACCACCCCACCACCTTGACTATTCTATGCAGGATGTCAGAAAGGAGTGCAGGCATGATTAGCATTCAGACTGAATTAATGATCACCACAGACAACATTTATATCTGCACATCTTGCTATTTCTTTTCCTACTGAAATTAATTTGCAAAAGCCTGAGGGAACTGATTACTGTCTGCATTAATAAGACACAGGTAGTATATTCCTAAGATAATATTTTGCCTGGCAGGTAACTTAATCGAGCAGAATGTGGTATAAATCACTGCAGGGAGATTGTTATGTTCAATTATCTGTGGTTATGGATTTAAAATCTTTGCATTGCAGATTCAGTACTCAGCTTGGAACATCCAATTGAATGTCAATTGTGTGAAGAAAAAAATGAATAAAGGTGGTTGTGAACTAACTAAAAAGCAATTTGGGGTGCAACACATCAGTGACTGACTCCAATATGTCATTACGAGTAAGAGGGTGCAATGTTGCATGACAAGTCACTTATCTGAATTTCAGGAAGATGTATTGATATCAAATTATAGGTGCAAACCAGGAAGCTTCGGAATTCAATTTGTGTCTCAGCTGTGAGGAGAGTTTCACTGGGGTCTGTATTTGGCTTCACCATATGAGGTAACCTAGCATTGCAGAGAATCTTCTTGCTGTAGAACCTGTTCGATTTTCATTCCACTGAAATCAAAATAGGTGGAGTAATAGCCCAAAAGGGATCAATGTTGGGCAGCAAGACCTGTCAATCCAATTTTTAAATCTGAGTTTTCCCTTCCACCACCTCTGCCTCCTCAATCCCCTGAATGCGTGTGCTTGTGGGAGTCAAGGCTGGAATTCCCACTCCAGTTCTCTCCTCCTTGCTCTGTTCCCGTTATTCCCTGCGACTGCCAGTTGAATAGTTGAATTTTCTGGGAGCCTCCCTCTGCTGGAGAGAGAGGGCTGCACAGTGGCCTTAAATCGCCTCCATGAAATGAAATGAAATGAAAATCGCTTATTGTCACGAGTAGGCTTCAATGAAGTTACTGTGAAAAGCCCCTAGTCGCCACATTCCGGCGCCTGTCCGGGGAGGCTGGTACGGGAATCGAACCGTGCTGCTGGCCTGCTTGGTCTGCTTTAAAAGCCAGCGATTTAGCCCAGTGAGCTAAACCAGCCCCTAATTATGTTGTGTATTAGTTTTTAAAATTGTCCAAATTCAGATTTTGTATTGAATTAGCAGCAAGTTTCAGCTGCTGTCTTCAAACTGTAATTGTATATCAGAAAGCTTTGGGTTGGGAGAAAGGCCATTTGGCCCCTCAAAGCTCAACCTTCTCCAATACCTACGACAATTGCACTCTAGAAAATAGCATTTGAATGCTCCTCAGTTCTAGCACACACAGAATGTTGTTACACCCTGTTCAGAATTTTGCTCTGTGTCTACGTTTAATTATTTAATATGTCCTTGATGTACAAAACAGGGATGCACACATTAAAATACAGCTTGGCTGATAACATAAAGCAGGTGGTTTTTCACAGATAGCCTGTTACGTGCACTGAAGTCAATATTAGGCAGGCAGGGTTAAAAGAGCTGATTCGCAAAACATAGCCCGAAGTCTGCTGCCACCTAAGATGAATATTACTCCTTTGTTTTTTAGGACATGAAACATTGGTCCCAAAATTTTGAACTGGACAAAGGCAAAATTGCTGGAGACCTCTCATTAGGGCAATGCTGAGGTAAATAAGGCAGAATGTGGATTCCACTCAGCATATGCCACAAAGAGGAATTATGGTGGAGAAGGGCAAGTCTCCCATTTGGCCTTCAAGTGGGTCTTATCTCTGGGAATCCCTGAACCGCCCCCAAGAATTCTTCCCAAGACCGCTTGATATGCCCTCAGTGGGGCTCTCAGCAGCTGACAGCTGGCAGCAGTCCTGCTGTCAGTCCTATAAAGGCTCCAAAGTTTAATCAGGGAACTGTAATCATCCAGTAACAGATCTGCTTGCTGCCTTGCAAACAAAAGAAGCAAAAAACAATATTTCTGTTGGATCATTCATGGGCTTCCTCTCTGCCATTAGGGTTGTGGTATTATTATAACTATTCGAACTGCAAGGGTTAATGAAGTGTCGAGAGTAGCCACTAGAGGGAGCTACAGTTACAACTATATAAGGCAGTGATGCTAAGCCTTGTGGGAGAGTATGTGCAGGAGTTAGCTGGTGAGAGTTAGAAGTACAGATACTGTAAGTGAGTGCATATCATAGTTTAAACCAGTAGTGAGATTAGCTGTAAATGAGTGGAGGCGGAAGAGACCCCCTCTCCTGCGCATGCACCGGTATGACGTCAGCAGCCGCTGGCGCTCCGGCGCATGCGCGGACGTACGCCGGCCGGCGAAGTCCTTTCGGCCCCGGCTGACCCCTCAATGTGAGGGCTTGGCCCCTAAAGGTGAGGAGACGCGCCGGGACTCCCCGCCCCGCCGGGTAGGGGAGAATCCTGGCCCATGTTTCCATAATGGTTATGAGATCATATCCATTCACCTCGCTCAGTTTTACACCAGTTCGTCTACCTTATTCCAAATGGTAAGAAGTCTGACAACACCAGGTTAAAGTCCAACAGGTTTGTTTTGAAACACTAACTTTTGGAGTGCAGCTCCTTCATCAGGTGTGGGGCGGGGCATCCCGGTGCGTCTCCTCACCTTTAGGGGCCAAGCCTTCACATTGAGGGGCCAGCCGGGGCCGAAAGGACTTCGCTGGCCGGAGCGCCAGCTGACGTCATACCGGTGCATGCGCAGGGGAAGGGGTCTCTTCCGCCTCCGCCATGGTGAAGACCATGGCGAAGGCAGAAAAAAAAGTGCCCCCATGGCACAGGCAGGCCACCGTGGGGGCACACCCCCAGGGCCAGATCGGCCCGCGCCCCCCCCCCCCCCCAGGACCCCGGAACCCACCCGTGCCGCCAATCCCGCCGGTCAGGTAGGTGGTTTAATCCACAGCGGCGGGCGAGGCCTGTCAGCGGCAGGACTTCGGCCCATCGCGGGCCGGAGAATCGCTGCGGGGGGCCCGCCGACCGGCGCGGCGCGATTCCCGCCCCCACCAAATCTCGGGGGGCGGAGAATTCGGGACACGGTGAGGGCGGGATTGACGCCGGCCCCGGGCGATTCTCCGACCCCCTACAAAGAGGTAAATTTAATATTCAGGGTTTGACCTTTTGGAAGGGCAGGAGGGAAGGAAAAATTGGTGTGGTATCACTGTTGAGATAAGATGAAATGAGGATAGTTCTGAAAGGAGATCTAGATCGGATGATGTAGAGTCCATTTGGGTGAAGGTAAAAAACTACAAGGGAAAGAAGACATTGGTAGAAGTAATTTCTAGCTCCCCAAACAGTAGCCACACTATAAGAAAGGGTATAAATCAACAATTAATAGGACCACGTAAAAACAATAGAACAATAATTTTGGGTGACCTTAATCTTCATGTTGGTTGGGTTAATCAAGTTGCAAAGAATAGCTATGACTATGAATTCATAGAGTGTATTAGGGATAGTTTCCTAGAGCAATATATCATGGAGCCAACCAGGGAACAGGTTATCTTGGAAATGGTAATGGACAATGAGGCTGGTTTAATAAATGACCTGAAAGTAAAAGATCTCCTAGGTGGTAGTGATCATAACATGATAAAATTTAATATTCAGTTTGAGAGTGAGAATCTTGGGTCAGAAACAACTGCGTGTAATTTAAATAAAGGGAATTACAATCAAAATGGGGTAGAGTTTGCTAAAGTGGACTGGGCAGATCGGTTAGCAGGAAAGTCAGTAAACCAACTGTGTAGATATTTAAGGGGCAATTCATGATTCTCAGCAAAAATATATCCCAGTGCGGAAAGATTCTAAGAGAAGGATAAACCAACCACGGTGAACCAAGGAAATTAAGGTGAGTATTAAATTGAAAGAAAAAGCATACAAGGAGGCAAAGGTCAGTGTCAGCCGCAAAGATTGGGATAAATTCAGAATCCAGCAAAGGAGGACAAAAAAGAGACTAAAAAGGGAGAAAATAAACCATGGTGGCAAACTAGCAGGTAATCTAAAAACCCATAATGAGAGCTTCTTTAAATACATAAAAAAGAAGAGAGAGGTTAAAATGAACATGGGCCCCTTAGAATAAGTATCTAGAGATAGTTATGGGGAAGAAGAACATGGCAGAGGAGTTGAACAGATATTTTGCATCAGCCTTTACGGAGGAAGCATCCGATTAATACGGGGAGGAATTGAATACAATCAGTAGAGAAGTAGTATTAGGCAAACTTGTGTGGCTAAATGCAGATAATTCTCCTGACCCTGATGGTTTGCATCCAATGACCCAAAAAGAAGTAGCCACGGATACAATCATTGTAATTTTCCAAAAACCCTTGGATTCTGGAGAAGTACCAGAGGATTGTAAAACTGCCAATGTGACACCCCCTATTCAAAAGGGAGGGAGGCAAGGCACAGGTAACTATAGGCTGATTAGCATAACAATTATTATGGAGTAAACAACACATTTAGAAAATCACAATCCAGCCAAGGGCTGGTTTAGCTCAGTGGGCTAGTCTGCTGGTTTGTGATGCAGAACAAGGCCAGCAATGCGGGTTCAATTCCTGTACCAGCTTCCCCGAACAGGCGCTGGAATGTGGCGACTCAGGGCTTTTCACAGTACCTTCATACTTGTGACAATAAAAGATTATTATTATTACTAAGCAGAGTCAGCATGGCTTTATGAAAGGGAAATCGTGTCTGACTAATTTATTAGTGTTTTTTGAGGAAGTTTCAACCAGGCTGCAGGGAGGAACCAGTAGATACATTGACTTACAGAAGGGGTTCCACAGAGATCAGTGCTGGACCGCAGCTGATTACCATGTATATTAATGACTTGGAGGAAGGAAGCGAATGTACTAAAGCCAAATTAATAGATGACACAAAAATAGATGGAAAGGCAAGTTGCGAGACTCAAGAGACACAAACAGCTTGTGAAGAGATATTGATAGTTTAAGTAAGTGGACAAAAAGTTGGCAAATGATGTATAATGTGGAAAAATGTGAAATTGTTCATTTTAAACGGAGAAAAACTGCAGAAAGCTGCAACATCAACGGACGTAGGGATACTTCTGCATGAAACACAGAAAGCTAGCACAGGTGCAGCAGGTAATCAGGAAGGCTAAAATCATGGAAGTTCTCCGGTGGTGGCGATGTGCTGAGCGGACGCACATCAGGTGGCTCTCCTCCCAATCGGACTCAACATAGTTAATTTATCGGAGATTTCGGCCTAAATATCTTACCTAAACCCACCCGAATACAAAGGACACAGGAGAAGAAGTTGCCTGGCAACAATAGACAGAGGGGGCAGCGAGAAATTAGGAGTAGCAGCAAAGGAAAGTGACAGGAACAGCGGGCGAACGGACAGGCTGCCCCATGAGGCGAGGCGGAGACCCAGGTGAACCAGGAGGGGGAATGATCGGTGAACCGAATGGTGGAGCAGGAGCAGGACACGATGATCCCACCCACCCCCGCCGCACAGGGGGATGAATGGAGGAATGTATTAAAAAAGCCACTGAACGGCATGGAAGAAGTTATCAGGATGGAGCTTCACATGGTGATGAAGGAGGTGATGTCGGAGGCAACAAACAGCATGCAGAGAATTATGGAAGGCCTGGAACGAAAGGTGGATGCCCAGGAAAGAACGATCCTGGACCTGGAGAACGCAGCCATGGACCAGAGCGGCAGGATTGTAGCTCTGGACACCAAGACAAAAGGGTTGGTGATGGCCCAGAGAAGCCTAAAATGAAAGGTGGAGTACCAGCAAAACATCCGAATAGTGGGTCTGCCAGAGGGGACAGAAGGAAGAGATCCAATGGGCTATATCACCCAAATGCTGGGCAAGCTAGTAGGGAGAGAGGACTTTCCAAACCCCAGAAATAGACAGAGCACAGATGTCACTTCGGCCCAGGTCCAAAACCGGGCAGCAGCCTAGGGCGATAATCGCAAAGCTGCACCGGTTCCAAGACTGAGAAAAGATCTTAAGGTGGGCCCACCAGACAAAACCATGCTTGTGGGAAGGACATAGAATAAGGGTGTACCAGGACTTTGGGGCGGACCTGACAAAAAGAGGGCCGAGTTTAATAGAGTGAAATCGGCGCTTTATACAAGTGGGGTACGGTAGCACAGTAGTTAGCACAATTGCTTCACAGCTCCAGGGTCCCAGGTTCGATTCCCGGCTTGGGTCACTGTCTGTGCGGAGTCTGCATGTTCTCCCCGTGTCTGTGTGGGTTTCAATGGTGCTCCGGTTTCCTCCCACAGTCCAACGATGTGCAGGTTAGGTGGATTGGCCATGCTAAATTGGCCTTAGTGTCCAAAATTGCCCTTAGTGTTGGGTGGGGTTGGTGGCGTACACATAGTTGCCGGCCATGTTGGGTGCCCCCTGGACAAAAGGAAACCCCGGAGCTCACGGGCTCATCCAACAGGTCAGTATGGGTGATCCCTCAGGATCGGGGGGCCAGAAACCCCCCACCAGGATTGTTACCTGGAACGTATGGGGACTTAACGGTCCGGTGAAAAGTTCCAGAGTCTTTGCCCACTTAAGAAGCCGAAAGGCCAACATAATCTATCTGCAAGAGATGCACCTGAGGGAGAAGGACCGACTACAGGTAAGGAAGGACTGGGTGGGACAGACTAAAAATTAATGTTACGGGACGAGGGCTAGGGGAATAGCCATAGTGATCAGCAAGAGGATGGGAATTACAAAACCCAAGAGAGTTACGGACCCAGGGGGATGGTATGCCATGGTCAGCGGTGCCCTGGAAGGGGCACCACAGATTTTATAAAAAAGACTATGGCAGAAATCCCCGACATTGACACACACCGACTGATTATTGGGGTGAATTTAACTGCGTGCAGGACCCACTGACCGACCGCTCAAACCCCAGAACAGGGATAAAAGATTGGCATGGCGAGGGAACTGGGAACAATTATGGATCAGATGGGGCAGTGGACCCATGGAGATTCCTACACCCAGGAGAAAAAGAATTTTCATACTACTGCACAAGGTATACACTGGTATCAACTTCTTTGCAGTGGGGAAATCCATGCTTCCAGGGATCACAGGAGCGGAATACTCCGCGACCATTATCTCCAATCATGCTCCACATTACATGGACGTGAGGTTGGAGACAGGCCGTGCCCAGGGTAACACATGGAGGCTGGACACGGACCTCCTGACTGACAAGGCCTTCTGCCAAAAAACATCGCGGGCCATGGGCGATTACGTTAGTGTGGTAGTCACCACTGTTTGTATATTATGTATATGAGAGTTAATACGGTAAGGCTCCTGTACTATAGGTACGGGGGTAGATCCCTGCCTGCTGGCTCTGCCCAATAGGTGGAGTATAAATGTGTGTGCTCACTGAGCTGTGGCCATTCTGGCAGCAGCTGCAGGAGGCAACATATCTCTGCTTAATAAAGCCTCGATTACTCTCTACTCTCGTCTTGTCGTAATTGATAGTGCATCAATTTATTACACAGAGATTTTACAGCGATGGAACTACGCATCAAGACTAATCGCCTACAGCTGTACCCTCGAGCAGGCAACGCCACGTCGGCCTTCGACCTTTGGCTAGCTTGCTTTGAATCCTACATCGATCAGCGCCAGAACAACCCTCAGAAGCACAGAAACTCCAGATCCTGTACTCACGGATGGGCTCCGATATTTTTCCCCTTATCCGGGATGCGCCCAACTACACGGAGGCCATGGCATTTCTGAAAGGGTACTTCATCCCGCCGATCAACAAACTCTATGCCAGGCACCTCCTGTCCACACAGCAACAACTCCCCAGTGAGTCATTGGATGATTTCTGGTGTGCCCTGCATGTCCTGGCGCGGAACTGCGATTGCCAGGCAGTTTCGGCCGTTGAACATACTAAACTCTTAATCAGGGATGCTTTCGGTACGGGCATGATGTCGGCGTACATCTGCCAGCGCCTTTTAGAAGGGGGTTACGCTCAACCTCGCGGCAACCAAACAACCCGCGACTTCACTAATGGTAGCCTCCAATAATGTACAATCGTAATGCACCTGACCGCACGGCGCGCCCCCTCGTGGTCATCGTGGGCCCCACCAGCGGCTGCCCCCAGCCAACCCCAAGCCTGCGCCGCGCGACAGCCACCGTACCCCGGGGGCCCAAGTGCTATTTCTGCAGGCAGACAAAGCACTCCCGGCAGCGCTGCCCGGTGCGGAGCGCAATCTGTAAGGCCTGCGAGAAGAAGGGACATTTTGCTGCAGTGTGCCAGGCCTGGTCGATTGCTGCTATATCCAGGCCCATTGTTCCTGCACCCCCCACGGCGGACCATGGGCACCGCCATCTTCCCCTCACCAGAACACGTGCGGCCCGTGGGTGCCGCCATCTTCCCCCCATCAGACCCCGTGCAGCCCGTGGGCACTGCCATCTTTGATGTCGCCCGCCACGTGCGCCTCATAGGCGCCGCCATCTTTGGCACCATTTTGGACGGCGCCTCAGGACCTCTGCTCGTTGAACACCTCATCTGGCCACTCATCGCTCGCAACAGCCGCCGACCAGCCCGGGGTCCACCAACACCGGCCGCAGCTCGCCTCCATCACGCTCGACCAGTCCCGGCCACACAACCTCGCAACCGCGAGAACAACGATGAAAGTCGATGGCCACAAGACACCTTGCCTTCTCGACTCCGGGTGCATGGAGAGCTTTATCCACCCCGCTACGGTAAGGCGCTGCTCCCTCGCGGTACACCCCGTTACCCAAAGAATCTCCCTGGCCTCCGGATCCCACTCCGTGACGATCCGGGGGTACTGCATCGCCATCCTCACCGTCCAGAGCGTAGAGTTCAGCAACTTCCAGCTCTACGTCCTCCCCAACCTCTGTGCTGCCTTGCTACTCGGCCTGGACTTCCAGTGCAACCTCCAAAGGCTAACTCTAAAATTCAGCAGACCCCTACCACCCCTCACTGAATGCAGCCTCACGACCCTTAAGGTCGACCCACACTCCCTGTTTGCAAACCTCACTCCGGCTTGCAAGCCCGTCACCACCAGGAGCAGATGGTACAGCGCCCAGGACAGGACATCCATCAGGTCGGAGATCCAGCGGCTCCTGCGGGAAGGTATTATTGAGGCCAGCAACAGCCCCTGGAGACCCCAAGTGGTAGTTGTAAAGACTGGGGAGTAACACAGGATGGTTGTTGACTACAGTCAGACCATCAATCGGTACACGCAGCTCGACGCGTACTCCCTCCCACGCATATCTGATATGGTCAATCAGATTGCACAGTACCGGGTCTTCTCTACAGTGGACCTGAAATCTGCCTACCACCAGCTCCTGATCCGTAAGGCAGACCGCCCATACAGTGCCTTCAAAGCAGACGGCCACCTTTACCACTTCCTTTGGGTTCCCTTTGGCGTCACTAACAGGGTCTCGGTCTTCCAACAGGAGATGTACCGAATTGTTGACCGGCATGGACGACGGGCCACCTTCCTGTACCTAGATAACGTCACCATCTGCGGCCACGACCAGCAGGACTACGCGCAAACCTTTTCAAATTTCTCCACACTGCCAAAGTCCTGAACCTTACGTATAACAAGGAGAAGTGTGTGTTCAGCACCGAGCGCACCTGGTGAAGGCCTCCCGTCCCTTTGAATGCCTCAGCATGGATTTCAAAGGTCCCCTCCCCTCCTCCGACTGAAACATGTACTTCCTGAACGTGGTCAATGAATATTCCAGATTCCCCTTCACCATCCCATGGCCCGATATGACGTCTGCCACGGTAATCAAAGCCCTCAATAGCATCTTCACCCTGTTCGGTTTCCCTGCTTACCTCCACAGCGATCGGGGAACCTCCTTTATGAGTGATGAGCTGTATCAGTTCCTGCTCAGCAAGGGCATTGCCTCGAGCAGGACGACCAGCTACAACCCCCGGGGAAACGGGCAGTTGGCGAGGGAGAACGGTCTGGAAGGTCATCCTGCTGGCCCTACGGTCTAAAAATCTCCCGGTTTCCTGCTGGCAGGAAGTCCTCCCAGACGCCCTCCAGTCCATCCGATCGCTACTTTGCACTGCGACTAATGAAACACCCCATGAACGTCTCCTTGCCTTCCCTATGAAGTCTACCTCCGGGGTTTCGCTCCCAATGTGGCTGGCAGCTGCAGGACCCATCTTCCTCCGCAAGCACGTGCGGCTCCGCAAGGCGGATCCATTGGTTCCAGCCGGGGATGAGGATGACATGCTTCCGGAGTCACAGGCAACCAAGCTGGCGCCTGCATCACCACCGGGACTGCGGCACTCACAACGGAGGATCAAGGCACCTGACCAGCTAAATTTGTGAACTTTCACCAAACTGTACACTTAAAAAAATGCTCACA
Source organism: Scyliorhinus canicula (assembly GCF_902713615.1). NCBI lineage: Eukaryota > Metazoa > Chordata > Chondrichthyes > Carcharhiniformes > Scyliorhinidae > Scyliorhinus > Scyliorhinus canicula. The sequence continues at coordinate 210,743,274 of NC_052148.1, read as the reverse complement.
TACCATGTAAATAGTTTTTCCACCACCCCCGCTAGACTCTTTTTTTTAAACACGGGGTGAACGTGGTAGTTTGTATAATATGTTGTAAGGCTCCTGTACTACAGGTAACGGGGTTGATCCCTGCCTGCTGGCTCCACCCAGTAGGCGGAGTATAAATGTGTGTACTCACCGAGCTGCGGCCATTTCGGCAGCAGCTGCAGGAGGCAACACATCTCTGCTTAATAAAGCCTCGATTACTTTATATTCTCGTCGTAATTGATAGTGCATCAGTCAGTAACAACCAAAATGGGGAGGTCTCACCCTCCATGTTTTGGGAGGCACTGAAGGCCATTACTAGAGGAGAAATCATAGCCTACAAAGCAAGCAGAGATAGAGAAGAGAGGGTGGCCAAACAGCGACTAGTGGACTCCATTCTGGAAGTCGACAGAAAGTACACCGAGGCCTTGACCGTAGAGCTGCTGACGGAGAGGAAAAAGCTGCAAATGGACTTTAACCTGCTATCCACTAGAAAAATAGTGTCCCAACTCCACCAGACACGGGGGACCTTCTACGAACACGGAGACAAGGCTGGCCGCCTATTGGCTCACCAGCTGAGAAAGCAGGCAGCCACGAGGGAAATAGCCCAGGTAAAGGATAGCAGAGGCAGACCGGTAACAGAACCAAAGGAGGTCAATCGGGAATTTGAGACCTTTTATCGCGTACAGTACACCTCCGAACCCTCAACGCAGATGCGGGGATGAAACTCCCTTGATGACTGGAACTACCAGTTGTGGGGGAAGACAGACAGGGGATGCTGGAAGCACCAATAGATCTTGGGAAAATCATGGACAGCATCAGCTCCATGCAGGCGGGGAAGACACCAGGACCAGACTTCTATAAAAAATTCGAGCCAGCCCTGGTCCCACACCTAAGGGACATGTTTGCGGACTCGCTGGCAAGGGGTACCCTGCCACCACGCTAGCGCAGGCCACAATCTTATTTATACCCAAAAAGGATAAAGGCCCGATGAAATGCGAATCATATAGACCCATTTCGTTGCTGAATGTTGATGCGAAAATGCTCGCAAAAGACCTGGCCAAAAGGCTGGAAGGCTACGTACCGGAGGTGGTCGCGGAGGACCAAAGTGGCTTTGTCAAGGGTAGGCAACTCACTGTAAACATCAGGCGAACATCAGGCGGCTCCTGAATGTAATAATGACCCCCTCCCTGGGGAGAGAGAGCACCAGAGGTGATCGTCTCCCTGGACGCAGAAAAGGCCTTCTCCAGAGTCGAAAGGAAGAAACTAATCGAGGTACTGGAACGGGTTGGGCGAGGAGCGGGATTCACCGCCTGGGTGAGGCTCCTGTACAACACTCCCAAGGCGAGTGTTCGAACGAACACCACCAGCTCAGAATACTTCCAGCTACAGAGAGGAACAAGACAGGGCTGTCCTCTGTCCCCACTCTTGTTCGCGCTAGCGATGGAACTCCAAGCGATAGCCCTGCGGGACGTGAAAAGCTGGAAGGGCATCCGGAGAGGAGACAGAGAGGATAGAGTTTCACTCTCTGCTGATGACCGGCTCCTTTATGCCTCGAAGCCACAGGAGGGACTGAAGACAATATTGCAAATCGTGAAAGAGTTTGGAACCTTTTCGGGCTACAAACCTAACCTGGGCAAAAGTGAGGCATTCCCAGTGAACCCTGATGGGGTGGGGCAGAGCTGGAGGGGCTCCCGTTCAAAACGGCCCAGAACAGATTCCGTCACCTGGGAATCCAAATAGCCAGAGACTGGACACAGATCCACAAGTGGAACCTGACCAGCCTGGTGGAGGAAGTAAAAAAGGACCTAGAGAAATGGGGCTCACTCCCACTCTCCCTGCCGGGGAGAGTGCAGACGATCAAGATGAACATACTGTCAAGGTTCCTCTTCATGTTCAGATGCATACCAATCTTCAGCCCCAAGGCCTTTTTCCAAAATGTAGACGGTCTAATCATGGCGTTTGTGTGGGACGGGGTAAGAACCTGAAAATTCCCAGACACTGCAAAGAAGGAAAATCAAAGGTGGCCTGACTTTACCGAACCTACCATACTACCACTGGGCACCAACGGCGGAAAGAGTGAGGGGATGGGTACATGAACCCAACTCAGAGTGGGTACGGATGAGGGAAACCTCCTGTAAAGGAATGACCCTCTGGGCCCTGGCTCCAGCAGTACTCCCATCCCCCTCGACAAAATAGGCAATGAGCCCTGTGATAGTGGCCATGCTGAGAACGTGGGCCCAACTGAGACAACACTTCAGGCTGACTAAGATGTCCCCCATGGCCCCTATCTGCGGCAATTCCCCCCAGCCATGCTGGACACCACCTTCAAAAGATGGAGATGAGACAGGGGCACATTGACGGTCAGGGACGTTTACACAGGGCACAGACTGGCGACACTGGACGAACTGACGAGGAAGTGGAAACTACCGAAAGGACAGGTAATGAGGCACCTGCAAATAAAACACTTCCTCCGCAAGGAGACAGTAGGGTACCCCGGGGCCCCAGTAACCACACTACGAGAGGACCTGATAGGCACAGGCAGCAAAGAAGGGGGACTATGTGGGAAAATATACGGATAGTTACTGGACAGAGCTCGAATGCCACTGGACGAGACCAGACGGAAATGGGAGGACGAACTGGGGAGAGAGGTGGGGAGGGGTCTCTGGGGCGAAGGAGGGCCAACTCCACCTCCTCCTGCACAAGGCTCAGCTTGATGCAGTTCAAAGTGGTGCACAAAGCGCACCTGACCAGAACCCGAATGAGCAGATTCTTCCCGGAAGTGGAGGACAAATGTGAATGATGCCAGAGCCAACCACACCACATGTTTTGGGCTTGTCAGGGTATCGGAGCAGGGTATCGGAGCAGCCAGAGCTACACATAGGGAAGAGGGTCGATGCCCTAGCTTTTGCTTCCCTAATCGCACGCTGGAGAATCCTGCTCGGCTGGCGATCGGCAGCACCACCCACAGCTACAGGCTGGCTCGCTGACCTTTTGAAATCTCTCCACCAGGAGAAGATTAAGTACGCCAGCCGAGGGTCAGAGGAAGGCTTCCTGGGTGCATGGCAGCAGTTCATTGGCCAGTTCCAAAACCTATTCGAGGCCAGCAACGAGGAGTAAGATAGGAAACCGGAAGAGATAGGAAGGAAAAGAGGAAGAACAAGGGGAATACAAAGACAGAGGGGGAACCAAAGGAATGCACAACCCGGGTGTGCGGGGGGGGGGGGGGAGGAGAAAGAGGAAAGGCTGGAAATTTTTTAAAAAGGGAATGATGTGGGAGGGGGAGTGGGAACTCCCCTCCCCGATCACAAAGCAAACACAGCCAAAGTCAACAGAGGGGGAAGGTGAGGGAGCGGGGGGAAGGAAAGGGGGAGGACACAAGGGGAGGGGAGGGGGCAGGGGGGTGCTGTTTAGGGGGGTGGAAGGGACCATAGGCCGAGCCAAAAGGCGGCAAAATATACATTAAGTAAATTAAAGGAAGGACAGGAATAAAATAAATCTGTGTAATAAAAGAAATTAACACGGCAAAAATGTATACAACTTGATAAATGTGGAAATTGACAATAAAAAGATTCTTTAAAAAAGGAAGGCTAATGGAATATTGTCCCTTATTTGAAAGGGGTTGGAGTATAAGACTAGGGAAGTCTGGTGCAACTATACAAGGTACTGGTGAAACCACACCTGTGAGCAGGTTTGGTCCCCTTAATTGAGGAAAGATATTGGCCGGGATTCTCCAAAATCCCGGCCAAGTGATGATGTCAGTGTAAACACCGGGGTGGTGTACACCGGCATCAATGAGCCTCCTGGCCCAGCAATTCAGCAGTTTTTAGGGGGCTAGCACGGTGCCGGAGTGCTGCTCGCTACTCCGGTGCTGAAAGGAAGCCCTGCATGGCTGGCGCGGGTCCGCGCATGCACGCCATGGCTGACACGGGTTCGCTAATACGCACCACTGCCGTCTCCGCGCTGGCGCATGCTCATGGTTACCATCTCCGCGCCAGCATGGAGCAACATGTCAGGGAACTAACAGTGGGCCTGCGCAGAAGGAGGTAGGCCCTCTCTAGATCGCAGCCGCCCAGTGATCGAAAGCCCCCGATCATGGGCTTGGACCACGTGGAGCCGCCCCCTTGGAGTCAGATTCCCCCGTCCCCCCACCAGGATGTCCACAGTGGTCGCGGGTCCAAGTTCTCGCTGGGTGGTACCAGGTTTGAACCATGCTGGCGGGACTTGGCGGGTGTTCAGCCCGTCGCCCACAGAGAATCTCCGTGGGAGCCTGTGGTAGTATGACTAGGGGTGTTACGGTACCTGGGAGTGCCATTGGTGCAGAGGGCTCGCTGCCCATTGGCCCAAGTATCGTGTTCTCTGTATTCTCATTGGTCGAGAGGAAGGTAGCTCCGCCTACGAGGCGGGGTATAAAAACCCGTGTTCCCCAGCAGCCAGGTAATTTCTGTACTCCTGTTGCTGGGCATACTTCTTGCTGATTAAAGCCTTTGCTTCGGACTACTTCTTCGTTTTGTGTCCATTGATTGTGCATCAATTTAATCAGCAAGATTTTTAAAGGATGGAGCTCCGCATCAAGCCGGAGTATCTACGACTCAGCTCCCACGCAGCGAATGCAACAGCCACATTTAAGCACTGGCTGGCTTGTTTCAACAGCTACCTTAGTACGGCGGGAAACATCCCGACGAAGGAGCAGAAACTGCACATCCTCCACTCATACGTCGGCACTGCCACATACACGCTCATCAAGGACACGACAGACTACGACGTGGCTATGGACCTACTCAAAGGACACTTCATACGGCCGGTAAATCAAGTCTATGCTCGGCACTTACTAGCCACAAGGCAGCAGATCCCTGGTGAGTCACTGGACGATTTTTACCGTGCCCTCCTTGTGCTGGGGAGGAACTGCGGCTGCCCACAGGTGTCTGCTGCTGAGCATACCGAACTTCTGATTCGAGACACCTTTGTTTCAGGCATGCAGTCCTCACAGATCCGCCAGAGACTGTTAGAAAGAGAAACCTTAAGCCTCATGGAGGCACGGGCCCTCATTACCTCCCTAGATGTCGCAAACCGAAATGCATGCTCGTACGCCCGTGACCGCACGGCACCCCTCTGGGCAGCGTGGAACTCAGCATCTCTCTCCCCCACGGACTCGGACTCCCCCCAGGCCTGCGCCGCAGGGCGCCCCGAAAAACCCGCGGGGCCCCGCTGCTATTTTTGCGGCCAGGCAAAACACCCCCGACAACATTGCCCAGCCCGATCCGCAAACTGCAAGGACTGCGGGAAGAAAGGCCATTTTGTGGCCGTCTGCCAGGCAAAGGCGGTCACTGCGGTCCCGGGCAGTGACCGCGGGACTCCCCCTTCTCTCTCTTCAGGATCCTCGTGTGGCCCGCGGACCTCGCTGCCTCCATCCCCCAACGCCACGTGCGATCTCCGGGCACCGCCAGTTTACGCCCCCGATGCCACGAGCGACATCCGGGTGCCGCCATTTTGGACCTCCGACTCCACATGCGGGGAACGGGCATTTTGTCCACCCCCCGCCATGTGCGACCGACGGGTGCCGCCATCTTGGATCGGCTACGAGGACCCCATGGGTGCCTACTCCCTGCCTGATGAAGACTTCGACTATCTGCCACGATTCGTTTCAGTCACTCTGGACCAGTCTTGACACCGCACCCTCTCTACGGCAACAACAAAGATTTTGCTCAACGGCCACGAGACGAACTGTCTGCTGGACTCTGGGAGCACGGAGAGTTTTGTCCGCCCCACCACGGTAAGACGCTGCGCTCTCCTTGTCTACCCAGTTAAGCAAAAAATCACCCTGGCCTCCGGCTCTCATTCAGTACAGATCACGGGGTGTTGCATAGCGGACCTCATGGCCCAGGGCAGAGAGTTTAAAAATTACAGGCTATACGTCCTCCCTCACCTCTGCGCGGCAGCACTCCTGGGGTTAGGCTTCCAGTGTAACCTCCAGAGCCTAACATTTAAATTCGGCAGCCCCATGCCCCCCTCACTGTCTGGAGCCTCGCGACCCTCAAGGTTGATCCCCCGTCCTTGTTTGCAAATCTCACCCCGGATTACAAACCTGTCGCCACCAGGAGCAGACGATACAGTGCCCAGGACCGGACCTTCATCAGGTCCGAGGTCCAACGGCTTCTGAAGGAAGGGGTCATAGAGGCTAGCAACAGCCCCTAGCGAGCACAGGTTCTGGTGGTAAAGACTGGAGAGAAGAATAGGATGGTCATAGACTACAATCAGACCATCAACAGGTTTACGGAGCTGGACGAGTACCCTCTCCCCTGTATATCCGACCTGGTCAACAGGATCGCGCAGTAGAAGGTCTTCTCCACGGTGGACCTCAAGTCCGTCTACCACCAGCTCCCCATCCGCGCAAGCGATCGCAAGTACACTGCGTTCGAAGCGGACGGGCGGCTCTACCACTTTTTAAGGGTTCCCTTCGGTGTCACAAACGGGGTCTCGGTCTTCCAATGAGAGATGGACCGAATGGTTGACCAGTACAGTTTACGGGCAACCTTCCCGTATCGCGATAATGTCACCATCTGCGGCCACGATCAGCAGGACCACAACACCAATCTCCGCAAATTCCTCCAAACTGCGAAGCTCCTGAACCTGACCTACAACAAGGGCAAATGCGTGTTTAGCACCAATCGTCTAGCAATCCTCGGCTATGTAGTGCGTAACGGAGTGATAGGACCTGACCCGGAACGCATGCACCCCCGATGGATCTCCCCCTCCCCACTGCCCCAAAGCCCTCAAGCGCTGCCTTGGTTTCTTCTCATATTATGACCAGTGGGTCCCCAATTATGCCGACAAAGCCCGTCCCCATATCCAGTCAGCCACGTTCCCCCGTCGATGGAGGCCCGCCAGGCCTTCAGCCGCATCAAAGCGGATATCGCAAAGGCCACGATGAGAGCTATCGACGAGTCCCTCCCCTTCCAGGTCGAGAGCGACGCGTCTGATGTAGCTCTGGCAGCCACCCTCAACCAAACGGGCAGACCCGTGGCCTTCTTCTCCCGTACCCTCCATGCTTCCGACATCTGCCACTCCTCGGTCGAGAAGGAAGTACAGGCCATAGTAGAAGCTGTGCGACACTGGAGGCGCTATCTGGCCACCAGGAGATTCACCCTCCTCACAGACCTTCATGTTTGACAACGCACAGAGGGGCAAGATAAAGAACGGCAAGGTCTTGCGGTGGAGGATCGAATTGTCCACGGGAAGCTGAACGAGCCTCCCGATGCCCTGTCCTGCGGCACCTGTGCCAACGCACAAGTGGACCACTTTCGAACCCTCCACGCGGACCTCTGCCACCCGGGGGTCACCCGCTTCTTTCACTTTGTAAAGACCCGCAACCTGCCCTACTCCATCGAGGAGGTCAGGACAGTCACTAGGGACTGCCACATCTGCGCGGAGTGCAAGCCGCACTTCTACCGCCCCAAAAAAGTGCATCTGATAAAGGCTTCCCGCCCCTATGAACACCTCAGCATGGATTTCAAAGCGTGTCGCGTCTTTTCGTCCGACGTCACTTCGTCCAACGACACTTCGTCCACGTCTTTTGGTCCAACGTCTTTTTGTCCGCACGTCTTTTGGTCCAACGTCACTTCGTCCAATTATCCAATTACAAATTAACTCCGTATAAAACCATTTAATTGATAAAATGCAAGTACAATACAGCAAGTGAATTTAATTGCTAAAATGCAAGTAATTGATAAAATGCAAGTAAAATGCAAGTTGAAAAATGCAGTTAAAAAGTTTAAAAAATCTAAAAATGCAGTTATAAAATCTAAAAGTTTACTAATTACTTAAAATTCCCGAAATTACTTAAAATTGATGTAAATTGTAAATTCCCGAAATTCCCTAAAAGTTAGATTTCCAGAACTGTACCCGAGAGAGAATAATGGGGAGAGGACAAGATGATTTGATATTCTACAATTCCGACAGACACAGATATAAGTGGGAGTCTAATTGGATTTAGACAATGAGTGCAGTTCTGAAAGAAGCAGGTTTAAACTCGATTTTCGTCGAGTGATTAAAACCTCTGGTTGACAGTGGGTTCTGACATTACAGGTCTGAAATGATCAAATATTCCATCAGATACAATGGCTCTCATCACGCTGGAGCATACATGGGTGAATATCCTGCAGCTTATCTTAATAATGTCTGGAGATCAAGCAGCACAAATGCAGAACTCAACTTCAAGAGGCGAAATAGGTGGAGAGGATCCTTGAGCAGTAACATTGAAAAACTAAATTAAACTATTTGTAATTGGATAATTGGACGAAGTGACGTTGGACCAAAAGACGGGCGGACAAAAAGACGTTGGACCAAAAGACGTGGACGAAGTGTCGTTGGACGAAATGACGTAGGACGAAAAGACATAGCACCATTTCAAAGGTCCCCTCCCCTCTACCAACCACAACACGTACTTCCTCAACGCGATTGACGAGTACTTCCGCTTCCCGTTCACCATCCCCTGCCCCGACATGACCACAACAACCATCATAAAAGCCCTTCACACCATTTTCTCCCTGTTCGGATTCCCCGCTTACATTCACAGCGATAAGGGGTCCTCCTTTATGAGTGACGAACTGCGTCAATTCCAGCTCAGCAAGGGCATTGCCTCAAGCAGGACGACCAGTTATAACCCCCGGGGTAACGGACAGGTTGAGAGGGAGAACGATACGGTCTGGAAGACCGTCCTGCTGGTCCTACGGTCCAGAAGTCTCCCAGTCTCCCGCTGGCAAGAGGTCCTCCCAGACGCCCTCCACTCAATCCGGTCACTACTTTGCACATCCATTAATCAAACGCCTCACGAACGCCTCCTTGTCTTCCCCAGGAAGTCTTCCTCAGGGACCCCGCTCCCAACCTGGCTGGCTGCCCTGGGCCCATCCTGCTCCGGAAACACATGCGGGTGCACAAGTCGGACCCGTTGGTCGAGAGGGTCCAGCTGCTCCACGCGAACCCACAGTACGCGTATGTGGAGTATCCCGACGGCCGACAGGACACGGTCTCCCTACGGGACCTGGCACCCGCCGGATCCCCGCCATCGCCCCCGGCGTCAGCCCCCCCAACCCCCCTCCAGCCGCAACTGCTTCCGGCAGGTGCTCCCCTCCCTGGCACACCAACACCCATATCGCGCCACCTAGAGGACCGGATGCCCCTTCCCCAGCCCGGCCCTCGCCAGCTCCGCCTCGGGGTACGGGCGCAGCCACAAGGATCGGATCATCGCTCCCAGAGGCACGGACGCCCGCATCTCCAATGCCTCCAGCAAAGCTCCGCAGGTCGCAGAGGACGTCCAAGGCCCCCGATCGGCTGATCGAGTCTATGTGAACTGTTAATGGACTTTGTTGCTTGTTCTCTCGTTTTTTTTCCCTCAAATCTGTATGTAGTTACCATGTTCTGACATGTCCCTGTACATAGTTTTGGGCCAGTGGGCAGCCACCGTTGGAGAGGTATGATCCAACATCACTAGTCATACTACCAGTCTCTTACCCACTCGCACAGGACACCCCCCCCCCATGTCCTCATTCCCCGTACACCCCCCCCCCCCCTACCTCCGGTTCCTTTCTCAACAAGGGGTGAATGTGGTAGTATGACTAGGGGTATTACGGTACCTGGGAGTGTGAGCTGCCATTGGTGCAGAGGGCTCGCTGCCCATTGGCCCAAGTATCGTGTTCTCTGTATTCTCATTGGTCGAGAGGAAGGTAGCTCCGCTTACGAGGCGGGGTGTAAGAACCCGTGTTCCCCAGCAGCCAGGTCATTTCTGTACTCCTGTTGCTGGGCATACTTCTTGCTGATTAAAGCCTTCACTTCGGACTACTCCTTCATTTTCGTGTCCATTGATTGTGCATGAGGGCCTATTTCAGCGGGCCCCGACCGACTCCGCGGCTACCGCGTGGGCACAATTGGCGCAGATTCTCCGATCGCTGGAGAATCGGCATCGGAGCGTCGTGCCGGGAATTTCCTGCGCCCCCGGCGATTCTCCAACCCGTCGGAGGCTTGGAAAATCCCGGCCATTATTTCAGTGGCGGCGGTTCAGAGAAGGCTCACTCGGGTGATCCCGGTATGAAGGAATTGTCTTATGAGCATTGATTAAACAGGTTGGGACTCGACTTATTGGAATTTAGAAGCGGTGATCTCAATGAAACATGCAGGATTCCTAAGGGGCTTGACACGGTAAATGGGAAAGTCTTGGACCAGAGGTAAATTTAAAACTGAGATGAGGAGAAATTTCCTCCCTCAGAGGGCTGTGAGTCTTTGGGCATCATTGCTACAGAGAGCTGCGGGGACTGAGTCTTGTGTATATTTAAGGCTGAGATAGATAGATTTGTGATCAGTGAGAAAATCAAGTGTTATGGGGAAAGGGCAGGAAAGTGGATGTGAGGAATGTTGGATCAGCCATGATGCTACTGAATTGTGGAGCAGGCCCGAGGAGCCGAACAGCCTATTTCTGATGGTCCTATGTTGCTGCCTTTAGCCATCAGTTCATTAGTGCTCTGTTTTTTGACCTTGTGTTGTTGTTCACTTTCAGCTTGATCCATCATCTAGAACCTTCAACAAGCAGAAGACAAAAGCAACAATCTTGAAACTGAAAAATGCTTCAAGGTCATGGGAGATAATCAGGCAATTGCAATGCATGGAGCCAGCCTGAAAATTGAGTCATTGAGTCATTGAGATAAGCCCATCTCAACCAAGTATAACTATTGGGATTAGTTACCATTTAGCAACACTCCATAATATCATGCCTTTTTAATAATAAAATATTAATCTTTCAACGTGAGCTGACTAGCATGTAGAAGGGAAAATATGCCTGTGAAAAGAGCCCATACTGGAATTAGGCTGTTGATTCTTCGGCTTTTGAGACAAGAGGCGTAATATCCTGAGATAAATCCTTAAGTGCTTCCTTTATATGGGTGTTTTCAATTTTTCTATTTAACATGGGGATGCAGTTGCACTGCAGCTACCACACTAATGATTACACAGGTACATTAAGGAACCCCCCACTCCCCAGGTTGGATTTTGCCGTTTAGCGGGAGCTTTGCCCAGCATCAGCCAATTCTGTACCCGAGTATGCTTAAAGCTAACACCAGGAACAAAGGTTAAAAAACCTCATTCCTCACTAAAATATCCCTTCAATGCATCGCCTTTCATCGAAAAATAAAGCTAGAATTACTCTCATCTTTCCCAACAACAAATACAATCTTGTGAGGCAATAATTCAAAAAATGTGCAGACCAAACCATAACCGCATTGTCTGGCATATCCCTCAATCGGCCATTACCATGAAACCAGAGGATAAATCTTGGTTCAATGAAGAGTACAGGACAGCAACACCTATCACACCCAAAAATGAGATGCTAGCCTGGGGGAGCTAAACACAGCACTCCATGCAAGCTGACCTGCACACACCGCATGGAATAGAACTAGAGGATGCCACAACTAACAGATCAGATGAACACTCATCTGATCACATTCAATCATGAACATATGATGACCCTTGTGCTTCGCGGGAAAGCCGATATTTTCTTTTGGCGATATCCTGTCATAACTTAGCCCCTGCCGAAACCTCTGGCTTCGGGGATCTGGTCTTCCCAGAATCCCGATTAGATTACGCCTCACCCACTAAAGGGGTGGAGCTATTTCAAGGTATAAAATTGGCCGGTACTCACTCGGTTGGGTAGCACTTGCTTGGACTCTCTGCATGTACATCGAAATAAACCTCCTGTTTAACCCTGCAATTCCATCCTTTTGGTGGACATACTGGGCGGGATTCTTCGTCGGCTTACACCGGAATCGAGAAACGCAATTGGCCGGAGAATCAGTTCCGACGCTAAAATTGTGGCGGGCACCGGCTTCATGCCAAATCAAAATTCTCCAAAGCCTCAACAGCAGCGTCAATGCATTCCAGACTGCACGTTCAGTTAAACACCCTTCGCATTTCATTAGCGGGTTCGACCGGTATTCACCAGGGCCTCCACGATTCTCAGCCTCCGGTGGGGCAAATTCCCAATGGTGAGATTCACTTGTTCTTTTAAAAACCATGAAACAAGCACTATGTCTACTGAGGGAGAGAGAGTGGGCACGGAAAGTGTCCAACATCACCATAGTTTGCTGTCCGCCGTGCCGCTGGCTGGGGGGCTTCTTCCAGGGTCAGTGGGGGTTGGCCAGGTGGTGGGCTGTGGGGTCGGGGTGGATGGGCATGGGACACCATTGCCGCAGCCTGCAAGGCAGCCATGCAGCTGCGCACGTCGCTGACTGCCCACTGTGAAATTGGGGCCACACGTCGTATGGGCCTCCCCTCAGGGCTCTCCCCTAGGTTCCCTCTGCCCCCAGCCAACCCATCAGTGGGATGTGCGTCCTCCAGTGTAACCAGTGCCATCGTGTTGGCTGGGATGTGTGTGTTCAGGGATTGTAATGGCTATATGTGGCTGCAGCTTGTCAGCCTCCTGAGTGTCAATCACGGACCTGGCGAATCCGGCACCGTTTCTCATTGGAATCGATTGTGTTCCACGTGGCACCGGTACTAGTCCCTCACGGTGACTGAATCGGACCAGGTGCAGCGCCAGTTTTGCTGTCATATAAGTCCACAAATCCTGTCCCAGCATCAATACTTAGGGTGGGATTCTCCACTTGCCGATTCCGAAATCGTGAAACGCGATTGGGCGGAGAATAGCTTACGACGCCAAAATCTGGGTATGAGCCGGTCTGACGCCAATTTGGGATGTTCTGGAACGCCAAAACTGTTGTAATTGTGTCGCTCACCGCACGGCGGTAAAGCACAGTAGGCATATCATTAGCGGGCCTGACACCCTATTCTCCAGGGCCTCCGAGATTCACTGCCTCCGATGGGCTGAGTTCCTGACGCCGTGGTTCACTTGTGGTTTCAAAAATCGTGAACCTGAGCGGGAGAGAGGGGGGAGGACACGGAATGGAGTGACTGCAGACTATCGGTCCAGACACCGGCTGTGCTGGCTCGGCATGGAGGGGCCCCCCTGCCAGGGCTGGGGAGGGGATGGGGAAGGGGGGACAGGCCAAGCAGCCGACGTGCCCCCCACAGGACTGGGGCGGTGCTCAGGCGGCGACTGCCATTACAGCGGCCATCATGCTGCACATTCACTTACCACCCACCTCGGCCCCTGGTTCTACATAGTGAAAGCAACCATATGGGTGCGCACGCTCCCGCACCCCACCCCCTGCCACAGCATGCCCCCACTGCCCCCAAACACCCCGCCCAACCGGCCGCCACCCAGCGGGGGAACACCCAGGCCAGTCCCCAGTGAGGGCAGTGCCAGCCAATGGTACCCCCGGCAGCAGGGATGAGCTCCAGGACCAGGGGCACCGACGATGCCAGATACCGACGGGGCAGTTGTCAAACCTGGTTGGGCATGGGAGTATGCCTCATGCTAACATGTTGGCCTTTCACCCCATGCAGACAATGGCTTTTGGCATTCAACCAGCAATGCTGGCCACCGTGGTGGTGGTCGCAGCTTTGCGACATGTCTTGCTGTCACATGAGGATGGGCCACTCATAGAGGAGGGGGAAGCTGCAGCAGCAAAGAGGGCAGCAGCTGAGGGGGCAGCAGTGAAGCGGCCAGCAGAGGATCGGGCTGCAGAGGAATGGGCTGCAGTGGGGCTGGTGGCAGCTGCACAGGCTGGAGGGCCGGCTGTCCAACAGGCGGAGGAGGAGGAGGAGGTGCCATGGAAGCGCCGCATGAGGCCTCGTGTGTAACGACACTGCTGTCATTCGAGGACCTGCCAAACCAGGCATGCCATCGGAGTCTCCGGATGACCAGAGAGACAGTGCGACACATCTGCCAGATGGTGGCATACCTGGCAACGTGGGGGTATGGGGGAGGACACCCGCTCCCGGTGACCGTCAAGGTGACGGTCGCCCTGACCGCCTATGTGACGGGGTCCTTCCAGTCGCTGAGTGGGGACCTGTCCGGTATCCCACAGACCTCGGCGCACAAGTGCATCCGCAACATCACAGAGGCCCTGTTTACCCAGGCCGACTAGTACATACAGCTCCATGTGGACCGAGCCCACCAGGATTTCCGGGCAGCAGGGTTTGCTGCCATCGCCGTGATGCCCCAGGTCTAGAGGGCGATAGACAGGATGCATGTCGCCCTATGGAGACCTGTGGATAATAGGCCGCTCTACACTAACCAAAGTGGGTTCCACTCAATGAACATCCAGTTGGACTGTGACCATCAGCTGTGCATCGTACACCTCTGTGCCCGATACCCAAGCAGTGTGCACGATTCTTTCATCCTGGCACACTCAGCCGTCCCATTACATGTTCGAGGTGCAACCCCCCAACCCCCCCGCCCCACCGGCTGAGGGGTTGGCTCCTGAGCGACAGAGGTTACCCACTGCGGCCGTGGCTGATGACACCTATCCAGAGGCCACAGACTAATGAGGAGGCCCGTTACAACGCCGCCCATACAGCAACCAGGAGTGTGATCGAGCAGTGCTTCAGACTCCTGAAGATGCGCTTCCGGTGCCTGGAGCGATCTGGAGGGGCCCGCCAGTATGATGCTGAGAGGGTCTCCCGCATCGTGATGGCCTGCTGCGTCCCTCACAACATCGCCCTCCAGGTCCTTCTGGTGAGTCTCCCTATTAAGGAGGTCCCTGTGAGGGGCGGGGGGGGGTCCTTTTTAGCGGGTCTATGTGGTGCAATTCTCATCCCGCCGGAGGACATTGGACTGGGTTCTGAGGCTACGTGTGGCGTTTTACAACAGAAAAATCGGCGGAGTACCTGCACCGATTCAGCTACTTTTAATAGGCTAGCACTGGCACCACATGGAACACAATTCATTCAACGAAAAACAGTGCCGGATTCATTGGGTCCCTGACTGGCACTCATGAGGCTCACACGCTGCAGCTGTACTTAAATGAACCATCCCCCCACACACACCGTGCCAGCCAACAAGATGGCTGGAAGGAGAGCAGCGTCACGGTTCAGGGACGCTGAGCTGGACACCCTCCTGGACGCCGTGGAGGAGAGGCAGATGACCCTATTCCCCAGCCCAGGAGGAAGGCTGCTAGGCGCTGCCATTTGCCGTGCCTGAGCACAGGTGGCAGAGGCAGTCAGCACCGTGGGCAACATCGTCCAGTATGGAAAAAAATGCATGACGTCCTCATGGTAGCCAGGGTGAGTTGGCAGTACTGTGCCCCTGGCACTAACCTTGCCCCCCACACACCTGTAACCCGCCCCCTCTGCCCCGGGGGACAGCCGAACACCCACCCTGTCTCACATGCCAGTACCTATGTCAACTATCATGGTCGGGTGCCCTGGCCACTGAGGCAACCGTTTACCCAACCCCTGGGATGTGTGCGTCGGACCGTCTAAAAGTTCTGCTGCAAGCCTTCGCCCCCCCCCCCCCCCCCCCCACCCCCCCCTCCCCCTCCCCCCACCCCACCCCCCAGGAGAAGGCCGTGCACAACCGCCGGGAGTGGGAGAAGACAGGAGGGGGACTACTAGACCTGCTGCCCCTCATTGTGCCCAAGCAGAGGGCACTGGTCGTGTCCAGCAGCCTGGAGGAAAGGGCAGTCGCTAGGGTGGAGTGCGGTCACAGGCGAGGAAGTGAGACCCTGCACCCCCAACCTCACCACCCCCAACCCCACACCATCCTCACCCACACAGAACCTTCACCCCCACTCTAGCCTCACCCTCACAGCACTCTCACCCTCCACCAGTAGCAGAGACTCAGGACACTCCAGAGCTTGGGTCAGAGGATGACACTGACCTTCTATTATAGCTGTCTCCATGACCCTCCACCATCCAGGAGACTATCACCTTGGTTGGGCACATTAGTAAAGAGACTTTAGCATTGTTGCCTACGGCGTTGAGGACCCAGGTTCAATCCTGGCCCTGGATCACTGTCCGTGTGGAGTTTGCACATTCTCCCTGTGTCTGCGTGGGTTTCGCCCCCACAACCCAAAAAAATATGTGCAGGATAGGTGGATTGGCCACGCTAAATTGCCCCTTAATTGGACAAAAAATAAATAAATAAAATAATTGGCTACTCTAAATTTATTTTTTAAAAATAAAAACAAATTAGTGAAGAGGATCCTGGGACACTATCTGGTAGGCACCACACATCCCCTCCTGCTCAGCAGGTGGAGGTAGGAGCAGCTGAGGGGCCGGATGATCAGAGGGCAGGCCGGCCCCAGGAACCAGCTGCCGTCCAGACAGGTCCCGGGCCTCTGGAAAATCCGGTCCCAGCCACAGAGCAGATGCAGGCAGAGAGCCAGGGACTACAAGAGGAGTTGTCGGTGAGCATTCAGCACCTGCGGGCACAAGTGGATAAGTCCAATCGCGTGCAGGAGCAGTGCATGGTCTAGGTCATGCGTGCTACTCAAGCCAACACCACACAGCCTGAATCTTCGACTAAATGCCTGGTCCGAAAGGCCCTCAAATGAGATGCGCTGCCTGTACACAGGAGGTCTCATGCAGCTCCTCCTTGGCAGCTCCCCCTCCTGGACCTGTTGGGCAGGTGGACCTCCAATCTGTGCGGCTGCCACCTGTCCCTCTGCAACCCGCTCCACTGCTGGCTCTTCAGCTGCTGGCCACTCTGCTACTGCCCACTCAGCTGTTCCGCTCAGCTGCTGCCCACTCAGCTGCTGTGCTCTGCTGCTCCGCTCAGCTGCTGCCCACTCAGCTGCTGTGCTCTGCTGCTCCGCTCTGCTACTGCCCACTCAGCTGTTCCGCTCAGCTGCTGCCCACTCAGCTGCTCTGCTCTGCTGCTCCGCTCTGCTACTGCCCACTCAGCTGTTCCGCTCAGCTGCTGCCCACTCAGCTGTTCCGCTCAGCTGCTGCCCACTCAGCTGTTCCGCTCAGCTGCTGCCCACTCAGCTGTTCCGCTCAGCTGCTGCCCACTCAGTTGCTCTGCTCTGCTGCTCCGCTCTGCTGCCCTGCTCAGCTGCTCTGCTCTGCTGCCCCGCTCTGCTGCCCAGCTCAGCTGCCCACTCAGCTGCTCCATTCTGCTGCCCAGCTCAGCTGCCCACTCAGCTGCTCCGTTCTGCTGCCCAGTTCAGCTGCCCCGCTCTGCTGCCCTGCTCAGTTGCCCCGCTCTGCTGCCCCGCTCTGCTGCCCCGCTCAGCTGCCCCGCTCAGCTGCCCAGCTCAGCTGCCCCGCTCAGCTGCCCAGCTCAGCTGCCCACTCAGCTGCCCCGCTCTGCTGCCCCGCTCTGCTGCCCCGCTCTGCTGCCCCGCTCTGCTGCCCGCTCAGTTGCCCCGCTCTGCTGCCCCGCTCTGCTGCCCCGCTCTGCTGCCCCGCTCTGCTGCCCAGCTCAGCTGCCCCGCTCAGCTGCCCCGCTCTGCTGCCCCGCTCAGCTGACCCGCTCTGCTGCCCCGCTCTGCTGCCCACTCAGCTGCCCCGCTCTGCTGCCCAGCTCTGCTGCCCCGCTCTGCTGCCCCGCTCTGCTGCCCCGCTCTGCTGCCCCGCTCTGCTGCCCCGCTCTGCTGCCCCGCTCAGCTGCCCCGCTCTGCTGCCCCGCTCTGCTGCCCAGCTCAGCTGCCCCGCTCTGCTGCCCCGCTCAGCTGCCCCGCTCTGCTGCCCCGCTCTGCTGCCCACTCAGCTGCCCCGCTCTGCTGCCCACTCTGCTGCCCCGCTCAGCTGCCCCGCTCAGCTGCCCCGCTCAGCTGCTCCACTCTGCTGCTCCACTCAGCTGCTGCTCCATTCTGCTGCCCCGCTCAGCTGCTCCACTCAGCTGCTGCTCCATTCTGCTGCTCCACTCAGCTGCTGCTCCATTCTGCTGCCCCGCTCAGCTGCTCCACTCAGCTGCTGCCCCGCTCAGCTGCTGCTCCATTCTGCTGCCCCGCTCTGCTGCCCCGCTCTGCTGCCCCGCTCTGCTGCCCCGCTCTGCTGCCCCGCTCTGCTGCCCCACTCAGCTGCCCCGCTCTGCTGCCCCGCTCTGCTGCCCCGCTCTGCTGCCCCGCTCTGCTGCCCACTGAGCTGCCCCGCTCAGCTGCCCCGCTCAGCTGCTCCACTCTGCTGCTCCACTCAGCTGCTGCTCCATTCTGCTGCCCCGCTCAGCTGCTCCACTCAGCTGCTGCTCCATTCTGCTGCCCCGCTCAGCTGCTGCTCCATTCTGCTGTCCCGCTCAGCTGCTGCTCCATTCTGCTGCTCCACTCAGCTGCTGCTCCATTCTGCTGCTCCACTCAGCTGCTGCTCCATTCTGCTGTCCCGCTCAGCTGCTGCTCCATTCTGCTGCCCCGCTCAGCTGCTGCTCCATTCTGCTGCCCCGCTCAGCTGCTCCACTCAGCTGCTGCTCCATTCTGCTGCTCCACTCAGCTGCTGCTCCATTCTGCTGCCCCGCTCAGCTGCCCCGCTCAGCTGCTCCATTCTGCTGCCCCGCTCAGCTGCTGCTCCATTCTGCTGCTCCACTCAGCTGCTGCTCCATTCTGCTGCTCCACTCAGCTGCTGCTCCATTCTGCTGTCCCGCTCAGCTGCTCCACTCAGCTGCTGCTCCATTCTGCTGTCCCGCTCAGCTGCCCCGCTCAGCTGCTCCACTCAGCTGCTGCTCCATTCTGCTGCCCCGCTCAGCTGCCCCGCTCAGCTGCTCCACTCAGCTGCTCCACTCAGCTGCTGCTCCATTCTGCTGCCCCGCTCAGCTGCCCCGCTCAGCTGCCCCGCTCAGCTGCTGCTCCATTCTGCTGCCCCGCTCAGATGCCCCGCTCTTCTGCTCCATTCTGCTGCTCCGCTCAGCTGCCCCGCTCTGCTGCTCCACTCTGCTGCCCCGCTCTGCTGCTCCATTCTGCTGCTCCGCTCAGCTGCTGCTCCATTCTGCTGCCCCGCTCAGATGCCCCGCTCTGCTGCTCCATTCTGCTGCTCCGCTCAGCTGCCCCGCTCTGCTGCTGCCCGCTCTGCTGCCCACTCAGCTGCCCCGCTCTGCTGTTGCCCGCTCAGCTGCTGCCCGCTCTGCTGCTTCGCTCAGCTGCCCCGCTCTGCTGTTGCCCGCTCAGCTGCTGTCCGTTCTGCTGCTGCCCGCTCTGCTGCTGTCCGTTCTGCTGCTGTCCGTTCTGCTGTTGCCCGCTCTGCTGCTCCGCTCAGCTGCCCCGCTCTGCTGTTGCCCACTCAGCTGCTGTGCTCTGCTGCTCCGCTCAGCTGCTGCCCACTCAGCTGCTGTGCTCTGCTGCTCCGCTCTGCTACTGCCCACTCAGCTGTTCCGCTCAGCTGCTGCCCACTCAGCTGCTCTGCTCTGCTGCTCCGCTCTGCTACTGCCCACTCAGCTGTTCCGCTCAGCTGCTGCCCACTCAGCTGTTCCGCTCAGCTGCTGCCCACTCAGCTGTTCCGCTCAGCTGCTGCCCACTCAGCTGTTCCGCTCAGCTGCTGCCCACTCAGCTGCTCTGCTCTGCTGCTCCGCTCTGCTGCCCTGCTCAGCTGCTCTGCTCTGCTGCCCCGCTCTGCTGCCCAGCTCAGCTGCCCACTCAGCTGCTCCATTCTGCTGCCCCGCTCTGCTGCCCAGCTCAGCTGCCCACTCAGCTGCTCCGTTCTGCTGCCCAGTTCAGCTGCCCCGCTCTGCTGCCCTGCTCAGTTGCCCCGCTCTGCTGCCCCGCTCTGCTGCCCCGCTCAGCTGCCCCGCTCAGCTGCCCAGCTCAGCTGCCCCGCTCAGCTGCCCAGCTCAGCTGCCCACTCAGCTGCCCCGCTCTGCTGCCCCGCTCTGCTGCCCCGCTCTGCTGCCCCGCTCTGCTGCCCGCTCAGTTGCCCCGCTCTGCTGCCCCGCTCTGCTGCCCCGCTCTGCTGCCCCGCTCTGCTGCCCAGCTCAGCTGCCCCGCTCAGCTGCCCCGCTCTGCTGCCCCGCTCAGCTGACCCGCTCTGCTGCCCCGCTCTGCTGCCCACTCAGCTGCCCCGCTCTGCTGCCCAGCTCTGCTGCCCCGCTCTGCTGCCCCGCTCTGCTGCCCCGCTCTGCTGCCCCGCTCTGCTGCCCCGCTCAGCTGCCCCGCTCTGCTGCCCTGCTCAGTTGCCCCGCTCTGCTGCCCCGCTCTGCTGCCCCGCTCAGCTGCCCAGCTCAGCTGCCCCGCTCAGCTGCCCAGCTCAGCTGCCCACTCAGCTGCCCCGCTCTGCTGCCCCGCTCTGCTGCCCCGCTCTGCTGCCCCGCTCTGCTGCCCGCTCAGTTGCCCCGCTCTGCTGCCCCGCTCTGCTGCCCCGCTCTGCTGCCCCGCTCTGCTGCCCCGCTCTGCTGCCCAGCTCAGCTGCCCGCTCTGCTGCCCCGCTCTGCTGCCCCGCTCTGCTGCCCCGCTCTGCTGCCCCGCTCTGCTGCCCACTCAGCTGCCCCGCTCTGCTGCCCCGCTCTGCTGCCCCGCTCTGCTGCCCCGCTCTGCTGCCCCGCTCTGCTGCCCACTCAGCTGCCCCGCTCTGCTGCCCACTCAGCTGCCCCGCTCAGCTGCCCCGCTCAGCTGCTCCACTCTGCTGCTCCACTCAGCTGCTGCTCCATTCTGCTGCTCCACTCAGCTGCTGCTCCATTCTGCTGCCCCGCTCAGCTGCTGCTCCATTCTGCTGCCCCGCTCTGCTGCCCCGCTCTGCTGCCCCGCTCTGCTGCCCCGCTCTGCTGCCCGCTCTGCTGCCCCGCTCTGCTGCCCCGCTCTGCTGCCCCGCTCTGCTGCCCCGCTCTGCTGCCCCGCTCTGCTGCCCAGCTCTGCTGCCCCGCTCTGCTGCCCCGCTCAGCTGCCCCGCTCTGCTGCCCCGCTCTGCTGCCCACTCAGCTGCCCCGCTCTGCTGCCCCGCTCTGCTGCCCCGCTCTGCTGCCCACTGAGCTGCCCCGCTCAGCTGCCCCGCTCAGCTGCTCCACTCTGCTGCTCCACTCAGCTGCTGCTCCATTCTGCTGCTCCACTCAGCTGCTGCTCCATTCTGCTGCTCCACTCAGCTGCTGCTCCATTCTGCTGCTCCACTCAGCTGCTGCTCCATTCTGCTGCCCCGCTCAGCTGCTGCTCCATTCTGCTGCCCCGCTCAGCTGCTGCTCCATTCTGCTGCTCCACTCAGCTGCTCCACTCAGCTGCTGCTCCATTCTGCTGCCCCGCTCAGCTGCTGCTCCATTCTGCTGCCCCGCTCAGCTGCTCCACTCAGCTGCTGCTCCATTCTGCTGCCCCGCTCAGCTGCTCCACTCAGCTGCTGCTCCATTCTGCTGCTCCACTCAGCTGCTGCTCCATTCTGCTGTCCCGCTCAGCTGCTGCTCCATTCTGCTGCTCCACTCAGCTGCTGCTCCATTCTGCTGCTCCACTCAGCTGCCCCGCTCTGCTGCCCACTCAGCTGCCCCGCTCAGCTGCCCCGCTCAGCTGCTCCACTCTGCTGCTCCACTCAGCTGCTGCTCCATTCTGCTGCTCCACTCAGCTGCTGCTCCATTCTGCTGCTCCACTCAGCTGCTGCTCCATTCTGCTGCTCCACTCAGCTGCTGCTCCATTCTGCTGCCCCGCTCAGCTGCTCCACTCAGCTGCTGCCCCGCTCAGCTGCTGCTCCATTCTGCTGCCCCGCTCTGCTGCCCCGCTCTGCTGCCCCGCTCTGCTGCCCGCTCTGCTGCCCCGCTCTGCTGCCCCGCTCTGCTGCCCCGCTCTGCTGCCCCGCTCTGCTGCCCAGCTCAGCTGCCCCGCTCTGCTGCCCCGCTCTGCTGCCCCGCTCTGCTGCCCCGCTCTGCTGCCCACTCAGCTGCCCCGCTCTGCTGCCCTCTCTGCTGCCCCGCTCTGCTGCCCACTGAGCTGCCCCGCTCAGCTGCCCCGCTCAGCTGCTCCACTCTGCTGCTCCACTCAGCTGCTGCTCCATTCTGCTGCTCCACTCAGCTGCTGCTCCATTCTGCTGCTCCACTCAGCTGCCCCGCTCAGCTGCTCCACTCAGCTGCTGCTCCATTCTGCTGCTCCACTCAGCTGCTGCTCCATTCTGCTGCTCCACTCAGCTGCTGCTCCATTCTGCTGCTCCACTCAGCTGCTGCTCCATTCTGCTGCCCCGCTCAGCTGCTGCTCCATTCTGCTGCCCCGCTCAGCTGCTGCTCCATTCTGCTGCTCCACTCAGCTGCTGCTCCATTCTGCTGCCCCGCTCAGCTGCTGCTCCATTCTGCTGCCCCGCTCAGCTGCTCCACTCAGCTGCTGCTCCATTCTGCTGCCCCGCTCAGCTGCTCCACTCAGCTGCTGCTCCATTCTGCTGCTCCACTCAGCTGCTGCTCCATTCTGCTGTCCCGCTCAGCTGCTGCTCCATTCTGCTGCTCCACTCAGCTGCTGCTCCATTCTGCTGCCCCGCTCAGCTGCTGCTCCATTCTGCTGCCCCGCTCAGCTGCTCCACTCAGCTGCTCCATTCTGCTGCCCCGCTCAGCTGCTGCTCCATTCTGCTGCTCCACTCAGCTGCTGCTCCATTCTGCTGTCCCGCTCAGCTGCCCCGCTCAGCTGCCCCGCTCAGCTGCTGCTCCATTCTGCTGCTCCACTCAGCTGCTGCTCCATTCTGCTGTCCCGCTCAGCTGCCCCGCTCAGCTGCTCCACTCAGCTGCTGCTCCATTCTGCTGCCCCGCTCAGCTGCTCCACTCAGCTGCTGCTCCATTCTGCTGCCCCGCTCAGCTGCCCCACTCAGCTGCCCCGCTCAGCTGCTGCTCCATTCTGCTGCCCTGCTCAGATGCCCCGCTCTTCTGCTCCATTCTGCTGCTCCGCTCAGCTGCCCCGCTCTGCTGCTCCACTCTGCTGCCCCGCTCTGCTGCTCCATTCTGCTGCTCCGCTCAGCTGCTGCTCCATTCTGCTGCCCCGCTCAGATGCCCCGCTCTGCTGCTCCATTCTGCTGCTCCGCTCAGCTGCCCCGCTCTGCTGCTGCCCGCTCTGCTGCCCACTCAGCTGCCCCGCTCTGCTGTTGCCCGCTCAGCTGCTGCCCGCTCTGCTGCTCCGCTCAGCTGCCCCGCTCTGCAGTTGCCCGCTCAGCTGCTGTCCGTTCTGCTGCTGCCCGCTCTGCTGCTGTCCGTTCTGCTGCTGTCCGTTCTGCTGTTGCCCGCTCTGCTGCTCCGCTCAGCTGCCCCGCTCTGCTGTTGCCCGCGCTGCTGCTCCGCTCAGCTGCCCCGCTCTGCTGTTGCCCGCTCAGCTGCTGTCCGTTCTGCTGCTGCCCGCTCTGCTGCTGTCCGTTCTGCTGCTGTCCGTTCTGCTGCTGTCCGTTCTGCTGTTGCCCGCTCTGCTGCTCCGCTCTGCTGTTGCCCGCGCTGCTGCTCCGCTCAGCTGCTGTCCGTTCTGCTGTTGCCCGCTCTGCTGCTCCATTCTGCTGCTGCCCGCTCTGCTGTTGCACCAGGGCGAGCACTATTGCTGGTCAAACTCCAAATGTTACGTGCAGGGGATGAAAGGCCAACATGTTAGGCATGGTGCATACTCCCATGCATACCCTTCCCCACCCCACACCCTCATTGCTGCCCTATCAGTGGCCGGCACCATGGGGGCTCCGCCCCTGGTGCCAGGGATACCGTTGGCTGGCACTGCCCTATGGGGGCTGCTGTGGGTGTGGCCCTGGGTGGTCCACCAGTGAGTGGCAGTGTTGGGCGGGGTATTTGGGGTAGGGGTATTGATATGGCAGGGTGCGGAGGTGGGCGCATTCATCTGGCCGGTGTAACTGTGTAGAACCAGGGGCTGGGGTGGGAGGTCAGTGGGTACGCAGCAAGATGGCCGCCACCATGGCGGTCATTGCCTGGGCTCCGCTCCAGCCCAGTGGGAGTGTCACCCCGGCTGCTCGTCCTGTTCCCCCCTCCCCCGATGGAGGCCTTAGGGGCAACGATTTTGGCTATGGATCAGCATGTCCAAGGCCTGGGGCATTCTGCATGCACGCGGTGGCCGAGACCAGGGACAGGGCTGCCCTCTCACAGGCAGTCATGTGACAGAGCCACCTGGACATTGAAGCAGTGCTCCTCAGCATTGCCCAGTTACAGCTGGCCATGGCTGGGAACGTTGGCAGCATTGCCCAGGCTCTGGCTGGTGTTGCACAGACCCAGAGGGAGGTGGCCCAGTCCCAGAGGGAGGTGGCCCAGACCCAGAGGGAGGTAGTCCAAACCCAGAGGGAGGTGGCCCAGACCCAGAGGGAGGTGGCTCAGACCCAGAGGGAGGTGGCCCAGACCCATAGGGAGGTAGTCCAGGCCCAGAGGTAGGTGACCCAGTCACTGGCTGATGTGGCACAGACCCACAGGATGGTGGCACAGTCGCAGCTTGATGTCATGCAGTCCCAGATGGCGCTGGCCCACTCCCTGTGCGCCATTGCCGCGAGCATGCAGATACTGGTCAAGAGCAGAGCGGGCCTCCAGGACTGGCAGCGCCAGGTGGAGAGGGAGCCTCAGAGGAAAGCTCTGCTCGCACACCCATCCAATGGAATAGCCTGGGGGCCATCGGACACCCCGAGGGAGGAGGAGGTGATGGGGCCTTTGCCAGTGACTCCCGCTGGGAAGATGTCGGCACACCGCAGCACCTCAGTCTCCCCCCTCCCTGCCGCATCTGGTAGGCAGCAGGCAGAACAGGGCTGCACCATACCATCCGGGACACCTGAGCAGCGGCTGGCCCATCATGGCCTGGGTGCCCCAGGAGACGCGTGCCAACGGGGACCCTTGTCGCAGCGTGCAAATCACAGTATGCCGCTTCCACTCCTGCTGTACCGTCCGGTCTGGGTAACCACTTGGAGAAGTGTTGGGGCTTGTAAGGCCAGAAAGTTAGACACTAGTTAAGTTGGCACGGGTGCAGGGCACAGCTTAGTTATAGGGGCTAGGGCACAGACTGTATATATTTGTTCGAAATAAACAGCTGTTAACACCATTACAACCTGCCTCGGTGCTCTCTCTGAAAGGTCATAGGCGTATGCTGGTCCGGGCTGGCCGGGGGCAGGAGATGGGGGGGGTGGCGGGGGGGCTGGTGCATGCCCTTGTGTGGACCGTGCTCCCCAACCTCCTCCCCTTTTTGCCCCCGACTATGCCCACCACCCCCACCCCAGGGATTCGGTGGCGACCTTGAGATGGAATGGCCAGCCCGTATGTAGGTATCACCCAGCTGGACGGTGGAACCGTGGCCATGAATCATGTCAGGAATCGCCGAGTGTGCCAGGATGGTGCAGAGTGCCCGCGATTCGGAGCACCAGAGCTGATTGCAGAGCGGGTTGTCATTATCCTCCATTCCATGGACCAGACCTGCTGTTACCTCCAACCCAGGGCCCCTACCTCCTAGTGCTGCAGGTATGTATCACGGATGGGGTGCAAGCAGAGGTTTGGCGAGGTGGGAAGTGAGGGTGTGTGGGTTCGGGATGCGGTGTCCATGCCCCTGGCCAGCCTCTCACCTCCACCACCTGCCCCCTAGTTGGTGAACCTGGAGGCAACCAGAGCATCCCGTGCGTGTTGGCCCTGGCACACATCATACGGCCTCCTGAGCCTGCCTGGGCCCAATGTCCTGCACATCGTCCCCCTCCCGCGCATCCTCCTCGTCGGATGAGTCATGCCCTTCCCCTTCATCCTCCTCCTGCAGCACATTGCCCCTCTGCAGCGCGATATTGCCACCACGATGCGTGAGACCCTCTCAGTCTCACACTGGAAGGCCCCTCCAGAGTGGTCAGGCACCTGAACCACATTTTCAGGATGCCGAAGCACTGCTCGATCATACTCCTGGTCGCTGTATGGGAGTCATTGTCGCGGGTATCCGCATCGGCCTGTGGATCCGGATAGGTGTCATCAGCCATGGCTGCAGCGGGTAACCGCTGTCGCCCAGGAGCCAACCCCTCAGCCGTGGGTGGGGAGGGGGGCCTCAAACATGTCAGGAATCACCAAGTTTGCCAGGATCATGCAGAGTGCCTGGGTATCGGGCGCAGAAGTGTACGATGCGCAGCTGATGGCCTGTTATCTGCAGGGGACCTTAGGGGGACATGCATACCAGCTATCGCCCTCTGGACCTGGGGCATCCTGGTGATGGCGGCAAACCCTGCTGCCCGGGCATCCTGGTGGGTTAGTCCACATCGAAATGGATGTATTGGTCCACCTGGGCAGATAGAACCTCCATGGCTGCACAGGTGCACCCGTGCACCAAGCCCTGTGAGATCCCGGACAGGTCCCCACTCGGTGGCTGGAAGGACCCCGTGGTGTAGAGGTTCAGGGCGACCGTCACCTTGACGGTCACCGTGAGCAGGTGTCCTCCCCCATAACCCTGGGGTGCCTGGAAGGACCCTGTGGCATAGAAGTTCAGGGCAACCATCACCTTGATGGCATATGGCAGATGTGTTGCACCGTCTCTCTACTCAGCTGGAGTCTTCGATGGCATGCCCGGTCCAGCGGGTCCTCAAATGACAGGCGCTGCCGGTACACATGAGGCCTCATGCGGCGCCTCCTTGGCACCTCCACCTCCTCGGCCTGTTGGGTGGCTGGCTCTCCATCCTGGGCGGCTGCTAACTGCCCTGCTGCAGCCTCTTCCGCTGCTGCCCGCTCCGCTGCCGCCCGCTCTGCTGCTGCCCTTTATGCTGCTGCCCGTTCCACTGCTGCAGCTTCCACTCATATGGCCACAGGACATCTCGCAGAGCTAGGACGAGCACCATTGCTGGTCGAACTCCAAATGCTATTGACTGCAGGGTGTGAAAGGCCAACATGTTAGCATGGTGCATACTCTCGTGTCCAAACAGGTTCAACATGCTACATGCTCAGTTGACAGTGCGGGCTCTGCCACCGCATGTCCCACCCCCGCATCCTCACACCTGCCCCATTGGTGGCTGGCATTGTGGGGGCCTCCAGCCCTGGCTCCCATCCCAGATGCCAAGGGTACCGTTGGTTGGCACTGCCCTCATGGGGGGCTGTGGTGGGTGTGGCCCTGGGTTGTTCACCGGTGAGTGGCAGTGATCGGGCGGTGTGTTTGGGGCGGTGGGGTGCGGTGTGGCAGGGGGGAGGGGTGCAGTCACTCTGTAGAACCAGGGCCGGGTTGGGTGGTCAGTGTGTTTGCAGCAAGATGGCCACCATAATGGCGGTCTGTGCCCGGGCACTGACCCAGTCACCTGTCAGGGTCACTGCTGCCGCTCGTCCTGTTCCCCTCCTTTCCTGGCCCTGGCATGGGCCCCCCACCCCATCCAGCACGGCCAGTGTCTTGGCCACTAGCCTGCAGTCGCACCTCTCCATGTCCTATCTCTCCACCATCTCCCTCAGCAGCCATGACGCAAAGTTCACGATTTTTGAAACCACGCCAAATGGAACTCGGCCCATTGGAGGTGGAGAATAGCGGAGGCCTCGGATAATACAGGGTCAGGCCCGCTAATGATATGCAAACGGCATTTAAACACCACATGGCCCGCGGCGCATTTCCAGGGTGGCAGAGAATCACCATTTGGCGTCAAACCGGCGCCTATCACGATCTTGGCGTCGGAGGCTATTCTCCGCCTAATTGCGTTTCCCGATTTCGGCGTTAGCTGACGGAAAATTCTGCCCATTGCTTTTTTGGAGAACATATTGATGTACCATCAATTGGACGCGAGACACGATGAAGGTCCAAACTTAGGCTTTAATCAGCTAGATGTTAGCCCGGTGGTCGACAACAGTGAAAGGCCGACCGCCGGGACCCCTGGGTACTTATACCCCGCCTTGGAGGCGGGGTCTACTTGCCTCTCGACCAAATGGTGAGCAGTCACAGGACTAGTCTCAGACAATCAGCCGAGAGGCACATGACCAGCCAGAGCCAATGGGAAACCGGTGCTCTGCACCAATGGCAGCGATCCTAGTCATACCGCCACATTCACCCCTTGTGGAGAAAGAAGCCGGGGGCGCGGGGCGTAAGGGAAAAGAGAGGGGGTGGGCCGAGGACTGGTGTGATGAGGGGAGAAAATCGATATAAACGGTGGCTGCCCACTGGCTCGTGGCAAGTGCAAACAGAATTAATCACAGTTGAATGCAAGAAAATGGTACAATAGAGTCCAACAAAGTCCAATGGTGGCATCCGATGGACTCGATCAGCCTGTCGGGTGCCCATGGTGTTCTGGCGGACCGCCGCGGTGGAGCCGGTGACGTCGGGCCGGTGATCGTTTTTAACTCCGGGAACGTCGGTCGTAGATCTGTCTCCGTACCCCGGGCCGGTGGTGGAGACGCTGTGATCGGGGAAGGGGGGGCCCTGTGCGCTGGTTCGTGGGGGCACAGGGGGCGCTGGGGGGAATCAGGATAGGGAGGGGGGTGGCAATGTAGGGGGAGAAGGCCGCACGTCGGCGGGTGCCAGGTCCCGAAGCGAGACCGTATCCTGCCGATCGTCGGGATACTCCACATCTGCATATTGCGGGTTGGCGTGGAGTAACTGGACTCGTTCAACCAACGGGTCGGACTTGTGCACCCGTACATGCTTCCAGAGCAAGATGGGCCCGGGGGTGGCCAGCCACGTCGGGAGAGGGTTTCCTGAGGACGACTTCCTAGGGAAAACAAGAAGACGTTCATGAGGTGTTTGGTTAGTGGTGGTACAGAGGAGAGACCGGATTGAATGGAGGGCGTCGGGGATGACCTTTTGACATCGGGAAACCGGGAGATCTCTGGACCGTAGGGCCAGCAGGATGGTCTTCCAAATGGTGCCATTCTACCGCTCGATCTGCCCGTTACCCCGAGTGTTATAACTGGTCGTCCTGCTAGAGGCGATGTCCCTGCTGAGCAGGAATTGACGCAGTTTGTCACTCATAAAGGAGGACCCCCGGTCGCTGTGGATGTACGCGGGGTAACCAAACAGGGATAAAATGAACAGGAGGGCCTTGATGACGGTTGTTGTGGTCATATCGGGGCAGGGGATGGCGAAAGGGAAGCGGGAGTATTCGTCAATCACACTCAAAATATATGTGTTACGGTTGTTGGAGGGGAGGGGACCCTTGAAGTCTATACGTTCGAAGGGGCGGGACGCCTTGATTAAATGCGCTGCGTCGGGGTGGTAGAAGTGTGGTTTGCACTCTGCGTAGATGTGGCAGTCCCTGGTGACAGCCCTGACTTCCTCAATGGAGTAAGGCAGGCTGTGGGTCTTGATGAAGTGGTAGAAACGCGTTACCCCTGGATGGCAGAGGTCCGCATGGAGGGCGCGAAGGCATCAGGAGGCTCATTGAGCTTCCCAGGACGATACAAGATATCGTAGTTGTACGTGGACAACTCGATCCGCCACCGCAAAATCTTGTCGTTCTTGATCTTGCCCCTCTGTGCATTGTCAAACATGAAAGCTACTGACCGTTGGTCTGTGAGGAGGGTAAACCTCCTGACGGACAGATAGTGTCTCCAGTATCGCACAGCTTCAACTATGGCCTGTGCTTCCTTTTCCACTGAGGAATGGCGGATTTCGGAAGCGTGGAGGGTTCTGGAGAAGAAGGCCAGGGGTCTGCCCACTTGGTTCAGGGTGGCCGCCAGAGCTACATCAGACGCGTCGCTCTGGACCTGGAATGGGAGGGACTCATCGATAGCATGCATCGTGGCCTTTGTGATATCCACTTTGATGCGGCTAAAGGCCTGGAGGGCCTCCGGCGACAGGGGAAAGGAGGTGGATTGGATGAGAGGGCGGGCTTTGTAGGCGTAGTTGGGGACCCACTGGGCATAATAGGAGAAGAAGCCCAGACAGCGTTTGAGGGATTTAAGGGAGTTGGGGAGGGGAAGTTCCATCAGGGGGCGCATGCGTTCGGGGTCGGGGCCTATCACTCCGTTACGCACTATGTAGCCAAGGATGGCTAGGCGGTCGGTGCTAAACATGCACTTATCTTTATTGTAAGTTATATTAAGGAGTTTTGTGGTTCGGAGGAATTTTTGAAGGTTGGTGTCGTGGTCCTGCTGGTCATGGTCGCAGATGGTGACGTTATCGAGATATGGGAAGGTAGCCTGTAAACCGTGTTTGTCGACCATTCAGTCCATCTCCCGTTGGAAGACCGAGACCCCATTTGTGACACCGAATGGAACCCTTAGGAAGTGGTAGAGGCGCCCATCTACCTCAAACGCGGTGTTCTTGCAGTCACTCGCGCGGATGGGGAGCTGGTGATAGGCGGATTTAAGGTCCACGTGGAAAAGACTTTGTATTTTGCGATCCTGTTAACCAGGTCAGAAATGCCGGGGAGAGGATACGGGTCCAGCTGCGTAAACCTGTTGATGGTCTGACTGTAGTCAATGACCATCCGGTTTTTCTCCCCAGTCCGAACTACCAGCACTTGGGCTCGCCAGGGACAGTTGGTGGCCTCGATGACTCCTTCCTTTATTAGACTCTGGACCTCGGACCTGATGAAGGTCCGGTCCTGGGCACTGTATCGTCTGCTCCTAGTGGCGATGGGTTTACAATCTGGGGTGAGATTCACAAACAAGGAAGGGGGGTCCAATTTGAAGGACGTGAGGCTGCAGACAGTAAGGGGGGGAATAGGGCCGCCGAATTGGAAGGTCAAGCTCTGCAGGTTGCACTGGAAATCCAGTCCTAAGAGTGCCGGTGCACAGAGATGGGGGAGGATGAGGAGTCTGTAGTTCTTAAAAACCCTCCCCTGGACCGTGAGGACCGCTATGCAGCACCCGGTGATCTGGACGGAGTGCGAACCTGAGGCTAGCTCAATCTTATGTTTGACGGATGAACGGGGAGCGCGCAGCGTCTTACCGTGTCGGGTGGACAAAACTCTCTGTGCTCCTGGAGTCCAGCAGGCAACGCGCCTCGTGCCCGTTGAGCTGGATCTGCGTCATCGTCTTGACGAGCGTGCGTGGTCGCGACTGGTCGAGGGTGATTGAAGCAAGTCATGGCGAAAGTTCCTGGTCATCATCGCTGGCAGAGTAGTCGCTGGCAGGGCCTTCTGTGTCGGCCCAAGATGGGGGCGCCCAGGACTTGCACGTGGAGTCGGGGCCCCAAGATGGCGGCGCCCAGGACCCGCACGTGGAGCCGGGGCCTCATGATGGCGGCGCAGCAGCGACCGACTTGGTCTGGCAGACCACAGCATAATGGCCCTTCTTCCTGCAGCTCTTGCACAGAGCGGAGCGGGCCGGGGTGCTTAGCTAGGCCGCAGAAATAACAGCGGGGCCCCGCAAGCTTGTCGGGGCGTCCCGCAGCGCAGGCCTGAATGGGGTCGGGATCAGCGGAGGACGGGGAGAGTGCATGCCATGAAGCCCAAGGGGTTGCAGCGTGGCCGGGGGCGTATGCGCGGGCGTTCAGGTCGGCGACCTCCAGGGAGGTTGCGAGGGTCCGTGCCTCAGCTAGGCTGAGGGCGTCCTTTTCCAGTAATCGCTGGCGGATAGAGGAGGATTGCATGCCCACAACGTAAGATTCTCTGACTAAAAGTTCCATGTGCTCTGTCGCAGAAACTTGGGTCAGGCGTAATTTCTCCCCAGAGCCGTGAGGGCCTGGTAAAACTCATCGAGGGACTCACCAGGGAACTGTTGTCTTGTAGCCAGGAGATGCTGTGCATATACTTCGTTGACCGGCCGGAGAGAGTGTCCTCTCAGGAGATCCATAGCCGCGTCATAATCATTTTCGTCCTTAATCATTGAGTATACCGCCGTGCCCACGCACGAGTGGAGGATTGGAGTTTCTGCTCCTTGGTGGGCTTGCTGGCTGCAGTCGTCAGGTAACTGTTGAAACATGCCAGCCAGTGTTTAAAGGTTGCAGGCGCGTTCGAAGCATGCGGGCTGATGCTGAGGCAGTCAGGCTTGATGCGTAGCTCCATTTCAAAATTCTAGCTGATTAAATTGATGTACCATCAATTGGACGCGAGACACGACGAAGGTCCATACTTAGGCTTTAATCAGCTATGATGTGGAGATGCCGGCGTTGGACTGGGGTGAGCACAGTAAGAAGTCTTACAACACCAGGTTAAAGTCCAACAGGTTTGATTCAAACACGAGCTTTCGGAGCGCAGGTGAAGGATTCACCTGAGGAAGGAGCTGCGCTCCGAAAGCTCGTGTTTGAATCAAACCTGTTGGACTTTAACCTGGTGTTGTAAGACTTCTTAATCAGCTAGATGTTAGCTTGATGGTCGACTACAGTGAAAGGCCGACCGCTGGGACCTCTTGGTATTTATACCCCGCCTTGGAGGCGGGGTCTACATGCCTCTTGACCAATTGGTGAGCAGTCACATGACTAGTCTCAGCCAATCAGCCGAGAGGCAAATGACCAGCCAGAGCCAATGGGAAACCGGTGCTTTGCACCAATTGCAGCGCTCCTAGTCATACGACCACACATAACAAATGGTTGTGGACAATTAAGCAACGAATCAGAGGAGGAGGCTCTCCTCCTCGATGATAGAGGTGATTAGCACATCAGATAGCCAGTCTTCAGCCAACTTGATTCACCCAATGAGATAGCAAGAAACATCTGAAGGCATTTGATACTTCAAAAGCTGTGGGCCCTGTCAACATCCTGGCAATAGTACTGAAAACATGTTGTTCCAGCACAGCTACAATGCTGGCATCCACCTGGCAATGTGGAAAATGGCCCAGGTATGTCCTATCCAGGGAGTCGCGCTGCGCCGGCCGGGGGCCATTGCCAGCGCCACACCCCCCCCCCCCCCCCCCCGGCGATTCTCTGCTCCCCAATGGACTGAGCGGTTGCCTGTTTTCGGCCCGTACCGCCGGCGTAAATTAAACCACGTCCGTACCGGCGGGACCTGGCACTGCGGGCGGCCTGCTGAGTCCTCGGGGGGGCACCGGGGGATCCCAGGGAAGAATCCCCCTGCGTATGCGCAGGAAATACGCTAGCGTTTCTGCGCATGCACCTGAACACGCTGGTGCTCCTCTGCATGCGCCAACTCACACGGCCGGCGGAGGCCCTTTGCCGCTGGCTGGCGCGGCGCCAACCCCTCCGGCCTAGCCCCCGAAGGTGCTGAGGATTCCGCACCTTCCGGGCAGCCCGACGCCGGAGTGGTTCACGCCACTCCTTGGCGCCGGTATGGCCCGCCCTGCCGGTTCGCGGAGAATCCAGGCCCTTAAGTGCAGTGAGAGTGACTGCCCTTGACACTAAAGTAGCACTTGACTGAGAATGGCATCAAGGAGCCTTAGCAAGATTGAACTCAATGGGTATCAGGGAGAAAACTGTCTCCTGGTTGGGACGATACATAGCACAAAAGGAAAAAGGGTTCTAGTTTTTGAATGTCAATTATCTCAGACCTAAGGTATTACTTCAGGAGTTCCTCAGGGTCATGGGCTAGACCCAACCATCTTTAGTTGCTTCATCAATGAACTTCTCTCCATCATATGTTCAAAAGTGGGGATGTGCGCTAATGATTGTGAAGTGTTGGCTAGTGTAGACTTGAGAGATGAACAGACACTTTCAACGCTGATGAAGGTTCAACTCAAGTTTATTAACTACTTCAAACCAACTAACACACGATGACTGAGGGTCTAAATGATGCTAACTTAAACTAGAGACCTACGCCTTGTCCGAACCAATTGATTCTCTCAGCATGTGGTGTGAGTCTGTGCTGGGCTGGATGAGTTCTTGTTACACTGAGAGGCAGCACCCAGAATGAGTGGGAACCATGGTGTCCTCTGCCTTTATAGTGTGTATTCTAACTGGTTATAGGCTGCGGTGTTTGTACATGTTGATTGGTCCCTGTGTGTGTGTCTGCACCATGATATACTGGTGTATATTATGACAGATTGCACCAGGTTC
This sequence comes from Scyliorhinus canicula, assembly GCF_902713615.1. NCBI lineage: Eukaryota > Metazoa > Chordata > Chondrichthyes > Carcharhiniformes > Scyliorhinidae > Scyliorhinus > Scyliorhinus canicula. Next base: position 210,709,711 of record NC_052148.1, on the reverse strand, counting down.
CACACCATTCACAACTCCTCAGATAATGAAGCAGTCCCTGTTCATATGCTATAACACCTGGACAATAGGCTTGGACTGACAAGTGGAAAGCAACATTTGCACCATTGAAGTGCCAGGAAATGACCACCTCCATCAAGAAAGAATCGAACCATCTCTTCTTGACATTCAATAGCATTACCATCACTGAAAACCCTACTAAATTCTAGGACAGTAAGAAGTCTTACAATACCAGATTAAAGTCCAACATGTTGGTTTCAAACACTAGCTTTCGGAGCACTGCTCCTTCCTCACCTGAAGAACAAGTCAGAAGCTGGGAATTCTGCAGCGAGTATCTCACCTCCTGACTCCCCAAAGCGTGTCCGCCATCTATAAGGCACAAGTCACGAATGTGACAGAATGCTCTCCATTTGCCTGGATGAATGGACTCAAGAAGCTCAATACCATCCAGGACAAAGCAGCCCTCATTATTTGTATACCACCTCTAACATTCATCCCTTCCACTACTGAATATATTGGTAGCAGTATCTACAAGATGTACTGGAGCGACTCACCACTGCTTCCTCCACAGCACCTTTGAAACCCATGCCCTGGACCCCCTCGATGTGAAAGGGCAGAAGACATACGGGAACACCATGACCTGCAAATTACTCTGCAAGCCACATGCCAGCCTGACTTGGAACTATAATCACCGTTCCTTCAAAACCAGAAGATCCTAGTGCTCCTTTCCTAATCGCACTATGGGTGTACCTATCTCACATGGGCTGCAGGAGATCAAGAGGACAGCTTGTCACCACCTTCACAAGGGTAATTCAGGATGGGCTTTGCCAGCCACGGTCACGTACCATGAGGGAGTCACTAAAATAAAACAATCTGAGTGCAGAAAATTGAAAAGTATCACCAGGAGAATGCAGATCAATGCTGCTCAATACAGCCTCAGTGTGGAAAACTACATGTAGTTCTCTGTCAATATTTGTACACCAATTACCATTGCTGTGAGTTATTACTACATTTTGAGCCTCAACTGATTGTTAGTGGATTTTTTTCAGCTTTGTTTATTACTTTTCTTATGTCAAGAGGCCTATATAAGAAAATTCAATGTGATTTCAGATCGGTACAAGATGTAAAAATTCGCCATCTGCTCGTACCTAATATTTATAGAGTTCAGATGCAAATGTGTTTTGGGAATGGAGGTTCACTACAGGAAACAATTCAATTGGACCTAATGAATTAGTTCTTGCATAGATAAAACACCGAACTTATGTATGAGTTACAAAATAACAATGAGAAAAGCAAATTTAACTCATCCATTTAGAAAGTATTTACTGCAGCAGATCTTTAAAATGTTATTTTTAACCTCAGAAAAAGGCTGATTTAGATTAGTTTTAAGCATTCAGCTGAAATAAATTTGAACAATGATCATCAAAAAGTCTAACTTTATCATGCATAGATACATACAGAAAAATAGAAGCAGGAGGAGGCCATTTGGCCCTTCAAGCCTCCTCCGCCATTCATTATGATCATGGCTGATCATCAAGTTCAATGCCATGGCCCAGCCTTCCCCCCCCCCCTATCCCTTGATCCCTTTAGCCTCAAGAGCTGCATCTAATTTTTTCTTGAAATTACACAACGTTTTGGCCTCAACTACTTTCTATGGTAGTGAATTCCACAAATTCATCACTCTCTGGGTGAAGAAAGAACTCCTCAATTCAGTCCTAAAAGGGTTACCCCTTATCCTCAAACTACGACTGCTGGTTCTGGGCTTCCCACCAGCAGGAACATTCTTTTTGAATATGTCCTAAGTTTTTATGAGATCCCCTCCCACTCTTCAAAACGCCAATGAATATGATCCGAACCAACTTAGTCTCTCCTCAAATGACAGTTCACCATCCCAGGAATTAGCCTGGTAAACCTTCGCTGACCTTGCGAAGGATTTAGGTTATTCCGGACCTGATACTTCATTATTAACCTATGTTCCAGGTTAACCCACCAAAAGAGGGAAATCCCTTTCTCTGCTAAGATTCAAAATAGATTTCACGAAGGGAGAATGCTTATCCAGGTCTCAGACAGTTAAACAGAATCTCAGTTACTTTTTATGAAAAAAGTTTAAATGCATCACTCATAACTAAATCGTTACCTCTGTCATCGTGGGTCCTAGTCATTGAAGACTTCCTAAACGAGTGTCTAGGATTTTAAACTTTAAGAGTAAGTCTACACAGTATAATTTTAATCAAAGTATTTTTATTGTAAAATACTCTCAATTGATACATGCAGAATTGCAGAGTTAAAAGTATAAATTGGTTAACAGTCTTTAGTTATCTGTTAATAATATAAAGCCCGTTAACAGTCCTTTGTTATCTGCTAACACACTAACTTCTCTGAAGAGAATGAGATATCTAAACTATGGAAAATCCTAAAGTATCTCCTATCAACTTCTAATACATTTCTAAGAAGTTTAACAGAAACATACTTACAAAACTATGATGGTCTTTGTTTGATGAGGCAAGCTTGAAGAACAGAGATTTGACCTACACTCCCACAGGGGAGTGAGAAGGTACCTCTCTGCCAAAATGCCCCTCTATTTATACATAAAACCTTTTAATCGGTCAAGGACTGTCTCTGTAATCTTATCACTTAGTGCTGGTTAATTGCCTACAGCCAAATGGCTAATTTGATGTATTATCATCAATATATGTTTTAATGATGTTAGTGTCTGTGTGAATGTCAGGTGTCTTAAGATATATTGGCAAAGAGGGACTCGTATAGAAATCTGTCTCTTTTCAGTGTTGCCATGTTTCTTAGATATATAGTTTGTCAAACAGACATTTCTTTGAGGATGTTATTCTAAATGTCAAGAGTTATATAGTTAAGGAAGGATTTGTGTATTATTTATTTGTAGAATTTCCTATCCTCATGATTTGAATAATTATAGGTGCAGGGGAGTGATCTAAAGAATTTACGATGTGTCAAAGCAAGGTTTTCCTTATCCTGTATCTGTTTGGAATGTATTAATGATCCTTGAAGTCAGCTAGGAGTTTCTCCCAGCAAATGGTGTTTTCTGCACGACCTTTAGCTAGAAGTGGTTTTATTCCACTTTGAATTAAAATACTGGTTGTATTCATTTCTGTTGCCTTTTCTCAAACCAAATTCTGCGGCGAACATGATATTCATCACACCCCCCCTCCATAGCACGAATACCCTTCCTCCGATAAGGACACCAAAACTGCACACAATACTCCAGGTGTGGCCTCACCAATGCCCTATAGAATTGCAGTAAAACATCTCTATTCCTATACTCAATGACTCTCACTATGAAGGCCAACATACCACTTGCCTTCTTTACTGCCGGCTGTACCAGCGTGCTTACATTCAGCGACCGATGCACAAGAACACCAAGGTCCCGCTGAGTACCCATTTCTCTCAATTTACAACCATTCACTAATAATCTGCCTTCCTATTTTTGCAACCGAAGCGGATAACCTCACATTTATCCTCATTATACTGCATCTGCCACAGATGTCCACTCACTCAGCCTGTCCAAATCCCACTGAAGCATCTTTGCCTCCTCCTCGCAGCTCACCCTCCCACCCAACTTTGTATAATCTGCAAATTTGTAGATGATATATTTAGTTCCCTCGTCCAAATCATTAATATATAATGTCCCAGCACAGATCCCTGCAGTACACCATTAGTCACTGCCTGCCAATCAACTTTTTGCTGCCCATTTGCTAACCAGCTTTCTTTCTACCCATCTCTAGACACTACCCGTAATTCCATGTGCTTTTACTTTACATGTTAATCTGCTATGTGAAACCTTGTTGAAGGTCTTCTGAAAGTCTAAATAAACCACATTCTCCGGTTCTCCTTGCTCAACTCTACCAGATACATCTTTACGAATTGTAGTAGATTTGTCAAACATGATTTTCCTTTCATAAATCCATGCTGGCTTTGTCTTATTACATCACTGCTTCCAAATGCTGTGCAATGAAAGCCTTGATGATGGACTCCAGCAACATCCCTATTTCCAATGTTAGGCCCACCGGTCCCTCCCCTCGGACTTTCCTCTGCCTTCAATTGTTCATCTTCTTCATCCATCTCCTTGCCCCTCTCCATTCCATTGTGAACCCTTGCCCTCTCCCCACTCCTTGCACTACCCTCCTTCCACATTGTTCCTCTTGTCTTTGTTTGTCTTCGCTCAACACCCGGCCTCATCTCGCACTCCATCACCGGTCGAACATCGGATCTTTGTTATGGTGGCTGCATGAGTCCCAGAGTACAGTTCTGGTGTGTGGCCCCAGGGGCAAGGAGACCCTGTACTCTACCCCAGATGCAGATCAGACCCAGTGAGACAGGAGGGTCCACGGCTCCAGCAGCAAGGTGCTGTCCATGAAGACTGGTTCGGATATGGAGGGCAGGAACCGGTCTGCCCCGGTGGAATTGTGAACAGCACATCAGAAGCAGCGCAGCATTGTGGCAGAAATTAGTTGCACTCACACCAATGTGTCTGGCGAACTTTGGACCATCTTGTGCATACCACTCAGTTTGACCTGAACGAAAATTCTCAAAGGCGTGACGCAAGATTAAAATGCCTGGTGAGATGCTGGCAGGGAGTTATTTTCATGAGCATTCATGAGATGCAAAAGATTGCAAATGGCATTTATGCTACTTGCCAGCGGGCAGGAAGTCCCGCCATTAACCTGCCATTGGGATTTTACGTCAATGGGTTGCCAACTTTTTTGCACGTGCCAAATACACCACGCCCGCCCGCCACAAAACCCGCCGCGGCTGGGTTGGAGAATTCCGACCATAACGTTATTGATTTCAGTGTGAGCAAATGAATCTTGCGTTTCTTTCAACAGATATAAATATATAAAAATAAAAGCATTGCAATTTTTAATAAGCCTATGAAACATGGATATAAAAGCAATTTAAATGTTTCCTACTCACAATGGTTGAAAGGGAAATCATTGATTGAAAGAGAAAAAAATGTGTGGCATTATGCTGTGTAAAACTGAATCTAGTTTTACTCAGAACAAGTAATTCACGGTGGAACAGAAATGAATGAGATCATCTAAAAATGGTCTGCACATAAATCAATGGTAGCAGTAATGTGCCTGCAGCCAGATCAGAGAATAGGAAAAACAATAGAAATAAAAAGTTGTAATCAAAGGAGCTTAGCATGGGTACAAATGTTTTGGCCATTATTCCTGTCTGAATTATAGTAAATTACTAAGCTTTTGTGGGTTGCATTATTATAATAAACCTGCTGCATGTAATATTGCAGATCCAGACGCCGTTCATGTGCTGTGGATGCAGGTTGATTGAATACGCCCACTATGCCATTATATCGTAAGCCCACACGATGTAGGAACAGAAAGAAGCCATTTGGCCCATCAAGCCTGGTCTGCCATTCAATTAGATTATGATTGATCGGAAATGATCATCCGCAACTTCGCTTTCCCTCTTTGTCCGCATAACCATTGATATCCTTACTGAATAAAAATCTGTTTACCTCAGACTTCTTTTTTTAACAAACATTTTATTAAGGCATTTATGGTTTTATAACAACTAATGATACAAATACAAATGTTGCCCCTCTGCTGTGCAATGTTGTAGAGGACACAGGAGGCCACCCTCCTCGCACTGCACTCTCCAGAGCCGTCCAGGCATGTGAACCACATCTTCAAGATGCCGAAGAAGGGCGGCACATGGCACAATGGTTAGCACTGGGATATTGGCCATTCTAAATTGCCCTAGTGTCCAAAATGGTTAGGTTGGGTTACGGGGATAAACGGGATGGGGTGAAATGAAAAAAGGGTGGAGGTGTGGGGCTTAAGTAGGGTGCTCTTTCCAAGGGCCGGTGCAGACTCGATGGGCTGAATGGCCTCCTTCTGCACTGTAAATTCCATGATCCTATGATCACAGGTGGATTGATTATTATCACAGGCAGTTTGATTATTATCACAGGCGGGTTGATTATTATAACCGACGAGTTGATTATTATCGCAGGCAGGTTGATTGTTATCAAGGTTGATTATGATCTAGGCCTCTCAGTATTCTGCATTCCGTCGAGTACAGACCGAGAGTCCTCAACCGTTCCTCATAGGACAAGTTCTTCATTCCGGTGATCATTCTTGTGAGCTTCAGCTGGACCCTCTCCAGAGCCAGCATATCCTTCCTTACATATGGGGCCCAAAATAGCTCACAATATTCCAAATGGGGTCTGACCAGAATGCCTCAACAGTATATTCTAGCCTTCTGGACAAGATTGCTAACATTTCATTTACCTTCCTAACTGCTGAATGTGCATTTTAACCTGAAGAGAATTCTGATCAAGGGGTACAATTCTCCCAAAAGGGAAAAAGGGGCGGGATTCTCCCCTAACCAGCGGGGCGGGCGGTACCGGCGCCAAGGAGTGGCGTGAACCACTCTGGCGTCGGACCAATCGGAAGGTGCGGAATCCACACCTTCAGGGGCTAGGCCGGCGCCGGCAGGGTTGGCGATGCGCCAGCCGGTGCCGAAGGGCCTCAGCCGGCCGGCGCATGTTGGTGCATGCGCAGGGGGGTTCTTCTCCGTGCTGGCCATGGTGGACCGTTACACCGGCTAGCACGGAGGGAAAGAGTGCCCCCACGGCACAAGCCCACCCGCGATTGGTGGGCCCCAATCGGGTGCCAGGCCACGGTGGGGGCACCCCCCAGGGCCAGATCCCCCCGCGCCTCCCCGAGGACTCCGCAGGCCATCCGCAGAGCCAGGTCCTGCCGGTACGGACCTGGTGTAATATATGCCGGCGGGACCGGCTGAAAACGGGCGGCCACTCGCCCTATCGCGGGGCAGAGAATCGCCGGGGGGGGGGGGGGGGGGGGGGGTCGCTGCCAATGGCCCCCGACCGGCACGACGAGATTCCCGCCCCGCCGAAAAACCGGCACCGGAGAATCCTGCAGCCAGCGTCCGGGTGGCGGGGCGGGATTCACGCTGCCCCCCCGGCGATTCTCTGGCCTGGCGGGGGGGGTCGGAGAATGTCGCCCAAGGTCCCTGACTGAGGGCGTTTAGCCACGTGTTTCCCGGTGCTTGCAGCAGCAAGAAACACATGGCTATTCAACGCAACACGCGTTGTATAGGGGGCCTAAACGGGGAACATGCGGCCGAGGCTGCACATAGGCCCGTTTTGGACAGTGGAGAGCTTCCCCTGTGTAGTGAGAGATCGGGATGTCATTTTTAAATGGCGCCCCAATCTCTGAGGCCCCCAAAATGGTCTTCAACCTCCCCCCATCAGCACTATGAGAGGGTCCCCACCACCCCCCCCCCCCCCCCCACCACCCCCCCCCACCCCCACCACCCCCCCCCCCCTCCCCACCCCCCACTCCACCCCCCAATACCCATGCTGATCCAACCGCACGCACACAAATAATGCCCGTTTGGCACTTTAGCAGTGCCAATCTGGCACTGAGGTGGAACTGCCAAGGTGCCAGGCTGGCACTGCCAGGGTGCCCAGGTGGCATCATCAGTTCTAGTGCACCACCCTGCCAAAATGGCATGCAGCTGGCATTCTCTGATTCCCTGGGAGACCCCCAGGTGTGCTGTTCTGTCTGGTCCCGTTTGTGGGGACCAGTGCTGAACGGAGCTCACCCGAGGTCTCTGTGGCAAAGGGATTGAATCCCAAAGCCTCAGGTACCTCTGGAACCTGCACAATAGATGGGATTTACATTGCGACGTCTCATGAGATTGCGTTGGATCTCACGAGGCATGGTGAGCCGGATAGATCCCGGGAGTGGGGTCTCCCAGCTTTCATCGGTCACGCTGCACTGTGGCGAGCTGCTTTTCCAGAATAGCATGGCTATTGGATTGCGCGCCAGGACTCCCGAGTTCCTTTATGCTATGATTTCCGAAGCCTTTTGCCATTTAGCAAATAGTATATGCCTCTATTCTTCCTACCAAAGTGCATAACCTCACACTTTTCCCCATTGTATTCCATTTACCACTTATTGGCCCACTCTCATAGCCTTCCCAAGCCCTTCTGCAGCCTCCCTGCTTCCTCCACACTACCTGTCCCTCTACATATCTTTGTGTCATCTGCCAACTCAGCAACAATGCCCTCAGTTCCTTCTTCCAGATTTTTTATGTATATTGTGAATAACTGTGGTCCCAACACTGACCCCTTCGGACACCGTGGAGTTTCAGGTTTAAATTGCAGTCAGAATTATTTTAATGCCATTTTTTAACTTCTCCTTTTTGTTTCTTTTTTTTAATCTTCTGTGGTAACCTAACTGACAAGAAGATAAAGTTTAAACTAAATTTATTTTAACTCAAAAGTAAAGCCGCACCCACGGCAAAACTGGTGTCACAGCCCGGGACTATCAGGAAATCTCTGGGACCGATTTGATAACGAGTCCCAGCTGGATGAGTCTCTGCCCGTTACCGTGGGAACTCATACTGCAGGAGCGCCACAGGGAGATCAGTGAGTGATCCCTCAAGATCCTTATGAGGATTATCACATCTCCCTCATCTAATCGTTCTTTCTTTCCTTCTAGTTTTCTTGATTTGACATTGATTCACCCACTCAAATTTAGACTTCATTCTCAATGCTTGCGCTGTTAACTTCACAATTCTTCCATGTGGCTGGTTAAGGAGATGCTCAGTTGCTTGCTCTTTTACCTCAGGTCTCCAATTCCCTGGTCTGGCTATTGTGATGCCATAAGATTGCACTTCTGCATCTCACCATGCAAAACAATTACTTTTAAAAATCCTAAATGTGCAAGTCAAACAAATGGCAGATGCATTAGGTTCCATCCAGTGGCAAATTCTGGTTCATTGACCTGCATATTTCCACTGATATATCAAGGGTAATGGCAGCACAATTGCTAACCCCGGTGACACTAAAAAGCTGCTGTCAGTATATATATTGTACTGAAGCTGAATAAAATCCAGCCATCAAATTAACAGTGTACATTGTTATGCAACATGCACAGGTACCAAGGCATGATTTTTGAGCAGGCACCTAAACTTTGGGTTCTGCTGGCAGTTTTACAAGGCTCAAGGTTCAGTTTCTGATTTCTTGAATCTATCTCAACTTTTATGATTAGATTTAGTGCTTTGTAATCACTCCCAGATGGCCATAGCTCTCCACAAAATTACAATTCATTTCAAGCAAGAGAGAAAAATAAACTAGAAAAACTGAACACAAGGCCTTTTACTATACCCATGAATCAAAATTTGTTTCAGCATTCTGGAGGGAATTAAACTGCTACCCTCAGCACCTATATGCCCAGCAGATGAAGAATAATTCCTTGCTTAAGGTACAATAATTAAATTGCAGTAAGCATCCGCTGAGGATTTTATATCAAGCTTGCTGAAGTTGATGACAGTATCAGAAGTTGTGTAATGATTACCCTCACGTAAAGTATAACGTATGCCACATTGCAGAATGATTACCCTTCTATGTTAAAATATCCTTGTTTCCTGAGCCTTTTAAAGATTTAAATGTTCCCTGCCTGCTTTTCTATCATTATTCTCCTCCTCTCAGTCCAATTTCTTTAAGAAGTAATTAAATTGTACTTTGCTAATTTGTTTACAAATGGCCCTATTTTTGATTTAGTTAGATCACAGCAAATATCAATGGTCAGTTAATTTTTACCCTTATCCTTTTAGAGGTTCGCTTCCTGATTTTCATGGGAATTCTCTGTCAGTATTGAAAATGGTCAGTGGATACCATTAAACATCTATTCCCCAGACGTCTGTGGGAGATGTTCTATCCTCTTGATGTAACTTTGTCTGGAGCATGCAGTATTCCTGGTAAAATATTGTACACATTTGCAAGCAAGCATCAGTTGATGCTATATCTCTGGGGTTCAGCACTTTCCCCATTGAACAGGGCCTGCACATAAGACTGTGTGCATGAAATAAATACCAACACAAATTTGTTGGGTTGAATGTCTCATTTCTTTGTTGTAATTTCTATGTAATTCTCTGTAATGATTGTTCGCGGGGGAGAGAGGAACCCAACACCACCCCTCCCCTCCCAGATACCAGGCATCGCTGTTGGACTGTCTCCAAGTTTCCGATAGCAGGCTAGCCAAATGCGACGCAAGTGGAATAGATGCCTGATAATGTCTGACAAAATAGGACGAGCGAATCTTGGAAAATACACATGGGTCAGCGGTGATGCTTCCCACTTACTTTTTCAGCGCTTCCACCAATATTTGCCCGATCACTAAGTCCAGAACCTCTCGCAGGTGATATCCTGAACTCTGCTGCTGACACCTCTTTTATAGGAATAGAGGGACAGGAGTAGGCCATTTGATTGGAAGCACAGGCAGCACGGTAGCATTGTGGATAGCACAATCGCTTCACAGCTCCAGGGTCCCAGGTTCGATTCCGGCTTGGGTCACTGTCTGTGCTGAGTCTGCACATCCTCCCCGTGTGTGCGTGGGTTTCCTCCGGGTGCTCTGGTTTCCTCCCACAGTCCAAAGATGTGCGGGTTAGGTGGATTGGCCATGATAAATTGCCCTCAGTGTCCAAAATTGCCCTTAGTGTTGGGTGGGGTTACTGAGTTGTGGGGATAGGGTGGAGGTGTTGACCTTGGATAGGGGGTGGGGTGCTCTTTCCAAGAGCCGGTGCAGACTCGATGGGCCGAATGGCCTCCTTCTGCACTGTAAATTCTATGATTGGAGGTGGGGCTCACTGGCTGGATGGGAGTAGTGTCACCTTAAATCAGTTATGTATTCTGAATGTTATACCTCTGCTGGGTCAACGAGCAGAGGTGGGCTCATTCCTGATACTTTTGTCAGGGGGCAGGGCCCTGTTAATTCCAATTCTTGAACTCTGTTTACCTCCCTACAGATGTCGACAGACCTGATGAGAATCTTCAGCATCTGTTACTTTTGTGACTTTTGAAAAACTCTTCACTAGGCCTGTCATCTTCAAAGGTTTATTTACATGCACGCTTGAATTTTCTCCACCAAATTTAGAATTGTACTATTTAATTTATATTGTCTCTCTTCCTTCTTCCTACCAAAATATACCGCTGCATACATCGCTGCATTAAAATTCTTCTACCATTCCATTATGATCACTGCAGAGGCAAATACCATTTAAAAATAAATGTGAACTTTCAGCGCATGGCTGAAAGAATAACACAACAGGATTTTATGTTCTATACCTTTCATTTTGTCAACCACACGAAAGGCATTATTGATTAAACACTATTTCCGTCGGCAACCTATACTTTAAACTACAGAACAGAACCTTTTCTTTAAAAACAACGTAATAATGCACGTTGCATTATATACTTTATAACATCCCTTAAGTAGTCATTGATTTATCTCGATCAAGTCCAAAATGATTCTTATCAGCTGAGGGTGTATTGCCACTCCTTTCCTTTCTCAACCTGATAACTTTATGGGGAGGCATTGGTGTAGTGGTATTGTCACTGGACTGGTAATCCAGATACCCAGAGTATTGCTCTTTGGTCCCAGGTTCAAATCCTGCCACTGCAGATTGTGGAATTTTAATTCAATAAAAATCTGGAATTAAAAGTGTAGTGATGACCATGAAACCATTGTTGATTATTGTAAAAACCCACCTGGTTCACTAATGTCCTTCAGGGAAGGAAATCTGCCATCCTTACTTGGTCTGGCCTACATGTGACTCCAGAACCACAGCAATGTGGTTGACCCTTGACTGCCCTTCAAGGACAATTAGGGATGGGCAATAAATGCTGGAATGGCTTGTGATGCCTATGTCCCACAGAAGAATAAAAAAAACCTTTTTAAATGGTTTTTCACGTTGAGTGTTTTCCTGGCAATTCTCCCTTCAGAACAAGCTGGGCAAATCTACCCACCTCGTTTCAAATCCTCTTGAATTTGATCTTCTCAATCTGAGCACCAGGTCCCACTTGCACCCTACATGGTAAACCATATATGGCCTTTAACTGCACCGGTGAGTTTCAGAGATCCCTTTGAAACCTTTCCCTCTCAGAGTCCATCTCTATAGCAATGTGAATCATGTGGGCCTTGTATCCAGATAGAAATGCTGATTATTTATCCATTAGAAATCAACTATATTCTACTTTGGAAATTAATGGACAATTTAAAGTATAACTGCTTACAACATAATGTTCTCAACAGCTTCCTAGGAGTTTAGATGCTAGCTGCAATGCCAGTGTAAACACAAATGTTACTGTCATTGTTTCGAGCACTTACATTTTCTTTCCAGCAAACAACTCAGGTCTCCCTGAGAGACATGTAACTCAATAGTTGTGTAGGAATGTGCAATGTTTTCGCAGAAAAATATTGATTGTGCTGCATGTACTTATTGATGGTTCTCAAATCTTTTCTGCTTCAGTGTGTATGTCCAACTATTCAAACTCTTGGAATTCTGAATTGTAAAATGATAATCTTATGTTTTATTGTAGTATCTTTGGAGTTGCGTGTAGTGAAAAATCTTCTTATGTAGTTGTGACTTCAACTACTGCGTATTTAGTTATTTCAGCTGCTGGAAACTCGAAGAAATCATCATCTACCACTGAAAGATTATCTTCTAACAGAAAAAATTCTGAAAAGTCTCTTCCAAGGACAATCAAATATATCTTATATGGCAATTGGTGCTGCAATATTTCAAAACAAGTCTGGATAGCTCTCAATATATTTAATAGCTCCTTTGACCTTATTGCCCGTGATGGATTTGAGACTTTGGTTGCATTTAAATCAACATAAGGCAATTGGACATGACCCATTACAAGATTGTGGTCTTCCTCATCCAATTTTTTCTCTGTGCCCTGCCCAAGTGATGCTATATACCCAGGTGGCAAACATAATAACCAAGGGAAATATGTTTAGTTACATCAACACCATTGTTTTTTAGAAACCTTTTAGAAATTTGTTTAGCATCCGTGTTCATCAAATTGGCATATATTTCCATGGGCTCCATCATTGAATGATTCGATACTGATTGTTTTTTCTGAGATAAAACACAATCATGCCTGCCTACCATTGAAATACTGGGCTGGATTCTCTGGTCCCCCAGCCGCGTGTTTCTCGCTGTTGACTGGCGGTAGGATTCTCTACTCCTGCCGCTGGTCAATGGGATTTCCTATTGAAACCACCCCACGCTGCCAGGAAACCCATAGACAGGGGTGCGCTGCCGGTGAGAAAAGAGAATCCCAACATCCGGAGAACTACGGCCACTATATGTAGTTGTCACATTTTTGTAGCTGCTCTGTTTCCATAGCCAAGTTAGAAAAATTAAAATGAGACTTGATTATTGCAATAATTTACTCAGTGTTTCTAGTAGTTGCATTGACCTTATCATATCTTTGTTTGCATCAGTGAAAAGCTTATTGGAGTAATTTGTCACAACTGCAGCGGAGAGGCCTCATTGCGCAACACCATTGACATACAATTCAGATTCATGGTTGGTATGGTAGATTGATCCTTCCAGATAGAATTAGTGAATAAAAACAATCTACAATCATAGTACTGAAATGACATTTTCAGATAGGAAAAGTGTTGGATTTGAGGAAAATTCAGATTAAGAAAGTGGAATTGGAATAAAATGAAATAAAAAGGGGAATTGACAGGGGCAGCTGTCTGAAGGGGTGTTTTGATGTATAAATTAGCATATCACTGAGAAAAGGAAGTGTTTCACTATGGGACTAGGGAAAAACAATGGGATTTAGAAGAGGTAACTTCAAAGACGAAAGATAGGAAATTAGAATGTATATGTTGAAAAGTCAGGTCAAAGGAAAACAATTGTATATTTATAGCACAATAATTGGAAAAAGGGACATAGTAACAGCTGCGACCATCACAGCCACACCCAGCTGCAGAAAACAGTCTCCCCTGTAAACAAGTTGTGCGAAAGGAATGGCTGGTGAAAATTCAAAATTCGAACTGTGAAGAGTACTCCTTCGATGAAGATCGGTCTGGACCTAAACAGGAAGAGGAACCTCAGCAGCACGTTCAATTTGATCGTCTGCACTCTCCCTGCCATGGAGAGTAGGAGTGCGTCCTATCTTTATAGGTCCTTTTTGACTTCCTCCACCAGGTTGGTCAGGTTCCATCTGTGTCCAGTCTCTGGCTATTTGGATCCCAGGTATCGGAATCTGTTTTGGGCTATTTTGAATGGGAGTCCCTCCAGCTCTGTCCCTCCCCGGTTTGGGTTCACTGGGAAGGCCCAGGTTGAGTTTGTAACCTGAGAAGGTTCCGAACTCTTTTAGGATCCAAATGATTGCTTTCAGTCCTTCCTGTGGCTTTGAGACATACAGGAGTAGGTCATAGATCATAGAATTTACAGTGCAGAAGGAGGCCATTCGGCCCATCGAGTCTGCACCGGCTCTTGGAAAGAGCACCCTACCCAAGGTCAACACCTCCACCCCATCCCCATAACCCAGTAACCCCACCCAACACTAAGGGCAATTTAGCATGGCCAATCCACCTAACCTGCACATCTTTGGACTGTGGGAGGAAACCGGAGCACCCGGAGGAAACCCACGCACACACGGGGAGGATGTGCAGACTCCGCACAGACAGTTACCCAAGCCGGAATCGAACCTGGGACCCTGGAGCTGTGAAGCAATTGTGCTATCCACAATGCTACCGTGCTGCCCCAGGTCATCTGCATACAGCAAAACTCTGTGTTCTCTGTCTCCTCTTTGGATGCCCTTCCAGTTTTTCGCACCCCGTCGGGCTATCGCCCGGGGTTCGATTGCTAATACAAACATAAGCGAGGACAGTGGGCATCCTTGCCTTGTGCCTCTTTGTAGCTGGAAGTATTCAGAGCTGGTGGTGTTAGTTCGAACGCTCACCCGCCTTGGGAGTGTTGTACAGGAGTTTCACCGAGGCGATAAATCCTGATCTGAGCCCAAACCGTTCCAGTGCCTCGAGGCGGTACATCCAGTTGACTCTGTCGAACGCCTTTTCTGCGTCCAGGGAGATGATCACCTCTGGTGCTCTCTCCCCGGGAGGGGTTCATTATTACATTCAACAGGTGCCTGATGTTCGCAGTGAGTTGCCTACCCTTGACAAAGCCTGTTTGGTCTACAGCAGCCACCTCTGGTACGGCGTTCTCCAGCCTTTTGGCCAGGATCTTTGCGAATATTTTCACAGCCACATGCAGCAGCGAAATGGATATGATCCACATTCCATCGGGTCTTTGTCTGTTTTGGGTATCAATGAGATCGTACCTGCGCTAGCGTGGGAGGCAAAGTGCCCTTTGTCAACGAGTCTGCGAACATGTCCCTTAGAAGTGGGGCCAGGGCCAGTGCAAATTTTTTGTAGAAGTCCACCGGGAACTCATCAGGTCCCAGCACCTTCCACACCTGCATGGAGTTGATGCACTCCATGATTTCTCACAGATCTTTTGGTCTTCCAGCTCCCCCGGTCTGTCCTCCCCCACAACCGGCATTTCCAGTCCATCGAGGAACTGGTTCATCCCCGCGTCCCTGTCGGGGGGCTCGGAGGTGTACAGTCCTCAGTAGAAGGTCTCAAATGCTTGATTGACCTTTTTTGATTTCGCTACCAGTCTGCCTCTGCCATCCTTTACCTGTGCTATTTCCCTCATGGCTGCCTTTCTCAGCTGGTGAGCCAGTAGGCGGCCAGCCTTTTTTCTGTGTTCGTAAAAGATCCCCCGTGTCTGGTGGAGTTGGTACACTGCTTTTCTAGTGGATAGCAGGTTAAAGTCCATTTGCAGCTTTTTCCTCTCTGCCAGCAGTTCTACGGTTGGGGCCTCGGAGTACTTTCTGTCTGCCTCCAAGATGGAGTCAATCAGCTGTTGCCTGGCCTCCCTCTTTTGCCTATTTCTGCGTGCTTTGAAGGTTATTATTTCCCCTCGGATCACAGCCTTCAGTGACTCCCAGAATGTGGAATGTGAGACTTCCCCATTCCAGTTGTTAGTCATGTATTCGCCTATGGCCTGCGATGTTTTCTGGCAGAAGGCCTTGTTGGCCAGGAGGTCCATGTCCAGCTTCCATGTTGGGTGCAGGACACGACCCGTCTCCAACCTCACATCCACGTAGTGCAGAGCTTGGTCAGAGCTGACTATCACGGAGAATTCCGCTCCTTTAATTCCTGGAAGCACCAATTTCCCCACTGCAAAGAAGTCGATACATTGTGTACTTGCGAAAAAAACAAGAATTTGTTTTCTCCTGGGAACCTCCACAGGTCCACCGCCCCCACCTGCTCCATAAATGCTCCCAGTTCCTTAGCCATGCCTGTCTTTTTCCCCATTCTGGAGTTTGATTGCTTGGTCAGCGGGTCTTGTACGCAGTTAAAGTTGCTCTCCATAATCAGTCGGTGCGGGTCAATGTCGGGGAGTTCCGCCATGGTCTCTTTTATAAAGTCTGTGTGGTCCCAGTTGGGAGCGTACACATTTACCAGTACTACCGGAGCTCCTTCCAGTATACCGCTGGCCATGATGTACCATCCCCCTGGGTCCGTAACCATCCTGGTCTCAGTAAATCTCGTCTTCTTGCTGATCAGTATGGCTACTCCCCTAGCCCTAGTCCCGTAGCATGAATGGTACGTCTGTCCCACCCAGCCCATCGTCAGCAGTAATCTGTCCTTCTCCATCAGGTGTGTCTCCTGCAGGTAGACGATGTCCGCCTTTAGGCTTCTCAGGTGGGCGAAGACCCTGGATCTTTTCACTAGGCCATTATGTCTCCTTAGGTTTCAGGTGACTATCCTGGTGGGGGGGGTTTCTGACCCCCGGTCCTGCAGGATCAACCATATTTACCTGGTGGACGTGCCCCTGTACTCCGAGGTTTCCCTTTGTTAGGGGGCCGTCCAAAATGGCCACAGTCACCACTCCCACCATAAGCTCGGGTCCATGCACTCCAGGGTTTCCCTTTGTCCAGGGGGAACCCAACATGGCCGCCAACTGTGTGTAGCCACGTGGGTGCGCCCCTGCACTCCGGGGTTTCCAGGGTCATCCTTTCCTGGGCTTCCACCTTCTTTCGTGCGCTGGAGGGCGGCCATCGCTTCCGTCGCCACCTCCTTCACCACCTCTTTCATCACCATCTGGAGTTCCATTTTGATCAGCTCCATCATGGCAGCCAGTTCTTTTTGAAGGAATGTCTGCCATCCCTCCCCCGGTGTAGTTGGGGGCTTCGCTGCCTGTTCATGCTTCTCTGTTTGGGTCGCTCCTTCTCTTATTTCGCCAGGGCCCCCGCCTCGTCTCGTGTGTCTGCTGGCCATCTGCTCGCAACTCCTGCCCCTTGCCGCCGCTTCTGTCTTCTCTCCGGGTCCTTTGAACTACCATTTGCTGGCATCTTCTCTTCAGCTTCTTCGCTACTATAATACCTTTTGGGTTTTTAGGAGTTTTGAGTGGCTTTTTGAGCCAAGAATCCTGGAAGATTTGCTATTTTGCATCCGATTAGGAGGAGAGCCATCTGATGTGCGTCCGCTCAGCACATCCCCATCACCGGAAGTCTCTACTTTTTATTTATAACAAGAACTATAATGAAATATGCAGCATATACAACTGGTTAACTATTATCTAATTTCTAATTTCCCACTTTAACTTTCCCTCCACCCTCTACTCGCACACATACAAGACAGACAACTTCAGAGTGGAGGAGAAGGATGAAAATTAACAGAAAAATAGTCTTTGTTTCAGATGGTTATCTGTTACGGGACAGAATACAGCCTTTTGGCCAATTCATTGACCATCAGCCAATCAATCGAACCGAGAACCACCCTATCTCTCAGGTGCCGAAAAGTTTGGGTCTTGCTCTCCAAAGCTAGTAGCACCATATACTATGTTGCAACTTCTTGAATTCCTCATTCACTCTGTTGCTTGACTTAACGAGGCATGTCCATTAAGTATCCATGGATTAAAAATGATCGCGGCAAAAAATAAAGAAAGGGGAAATAAGGGAATGAAGAGGAAGGATCCTTACGGTGTGTATAGTCATCAGCATAGTTAAATGTACTGTCGCAGTGTATTATCGTCCTTCTTGTCACGTATTTTCCTTTTACATTAATAATTATTCTTTATTAATTGATCACAAAATTACTGCACTATACTTGCCTGGTTTGCATCTCTTTTCTCACATTGGAACAAATTGAAAATATACACCATTAAGATCAAGTTACCCTTCTGGGTTTTGGAGTACCTTTGCACTTAACATCAGCAGAGTTCCTAACAAAAGGCCATCAATGCATCTAAGATAAAAGCACATTACTGCATATGCTGGAATCTGAAACAAAAACAGAAAATACTGGACAATCTCAGCAGGCCTGACCACAGCCGTGGAGCGGGAAGGGAGCTAACGTTTTGAGTCTGGATGACTTGGATGATTTGACAAAGTCATCCAGGCTCGAAATGTTAGCTCCCTTCTCTCTCCACAGATGCTGTCAGATCTGCTGAGATTGTCCAGTATTTCTGTGTTTGAATTTCTTAGCTCACCCATCTTCTGATTTTGTGCCAACAGAAAATTCCAGATGTTCTTTTAGTGCCTGGGTGAACATATTAAAATTAGTGACTTCATTTTTATCGTCTGACAATACCAGTGGAAACCTCTGAAAAAGGAAAAATTTAAATTGAATGAAATGGAACAAATTATATTAATTTTAATTCTTTTCTGGAAGTGCTTTATTTCAATTTAGGCCTAGACTTTAAATGGAAAGGCACTGAAATGTTTTCAGATTTGTTAGCGAGGAATTACTTTTTCCATAGAATTGAACCTATTAATACAGCCACAAATGAGTTCTACCTGTTGTGCCTCTGTAATCAGCCTGAAGCAATGGGCTGCAGTATGACATTACATCAGCAATAAATTGAAGTGACATTTGGTTGCATTTTGACAGACGATTAAATCATCAATAATACATACCCATTAAGGAAAGGTCCTTGAATTATTATAATATTAGAATTGCCTGGTGTTGCAGCTATAAACTGGTCATGCTGAAATCTATATTTCTCCTCATCCAGATATATGTCAACTATTTTGGAGCAGCTATGAGGAGAATCGTTAAAACATTTGACAACATATGTATCCATCACATAAAAAAGTTCCTTTCTCACTGAACTTTCTGATGTCCCACATACAGGTCTCAAAATTCTGATGTTTATGTGTAAGTTTTGAAGAAGTATTGCTTATTGTCAAGAGTGTTGGTTAAGGTCACGGATACTTCGGGGTTTTACATATTTGTGGGAGCCAAGGAAAATTGCAAAACCTCCTCTCTGGAGATTAAATCAATTTGGTGAAGCCAGTTAATAAAGAGTATACAGGGTTGATGAAGCTTTGGGGATGCCTATTTTTGTCGATGAAAAGATTTTCCAATTTCATAGAATTGGATGACTTTCCTTATGATGAAGCAAGAGCGCCAAACCTATTGAAACAAGTGAGTCCTGTTGAAAGGTTCTGTGGTATTAATTTCTTAGTTTTGATGGTTTGAAATTAAATGAAATAACTTTTTTTTTCAACGGTGATGGAGTCAGCATGAGTCTGTCATGGGTGGGATTCTCCGTTCTAGCCGCGTGTTCCTTGGCGGAGCACCATTCAATGGTGGCCGCTTGTCAATGGGAATCCTCATTGTAGCTCATTGTATCTCATTGTAGCTAACCCACGCCGTCAAGAAACCCACACGCGGGGGTGCACTGCCAGCAGGAAAAGAGAATCCCAACTGTCAGAGAATTATTTCAAGTGGCTGAGGTTAAATTTACAAACATGTTCGACATTGTGCATACTGAAGGTGGCAGTGCTATTGATTTAACTGCAGAAACTATGTATAAAGTAAGAATTTTTGTATTGTCCGCATATCTGGAATTTTGCTGAGCAATGTAATTCTGACTGAAAAATTGAATATCGACTGTTCTGATATGTGTGGTTTCAGTTTAATGTTTCAAGAAACACCAGGAAAGCATTTATTCATAGGTTATGTGAATAAAGCTCACAGTACCTCAAGGAACTAATTCAGATCACGGTAGGTTTTTAAAAGATCGAAAAGTGAGTTAAATAGCAGGTTCCAAAACAAATTAATTCACAGTTATAAAAGTGCTCAAAGAAATTCTTCAACTATCTTGCCTCAGGAAATAGAATCAAATAGATACAGTTCCACATGTATCATCAGCTTTCCAGTTCCTCACACAAGTGACTATGGGTGACCTTTACAGGGGTGAGGATGGGAGGGTGCGTACTGCTCACATCTCCGCCTAACCCCACATACTGGTAGTAATGTCAGTTGCAAATCGACCAATGTTATAAAAATTTGCCTCACTGGGAGCGGCCTTAGTGAGGTATCATAGAATCATCGAATTTACAGAGCAGAAGGAGGCCATTCGGCCCATCGGGTCTGCACCGGCTCTTGGAAAGAGCACCCTACCCAAGCCCACACCCCAGTAACCCCACCCAACACTAAGGGCAATTTTAGACACTAAGGGCAATTTATCATGGCAAATCCACCTAGCCTGCACATCTTTGGACTGTGGGAGGAAACCTGATCACCCGGAGGAAACCCACGCACACACGAAGAGAACATGCAGACTCCGCACAGACAGTGACCCAAGCCGGGAATCAAACCTAGGACCCTGAAGCTGTGAAACAATTGTGCTAACCACTATGCTACTGTGCTACCGTCCTACAAGGTAAGTGAGGGACGTCTGACCCTAAGGTCCATGAAGTGCCACCCATGCAAGCTGCCGGCCAATCTGATTGGCTGGCAGCTGAGTAGTCCCAGCAGAGCCAGAAGGAAGCAATGGCTTCTGCTGAGATACATGAGAGTTTCCAGGAGGAACGGTCCCGGATTCCATAAGGTATGGTGGGCTTTTTAGGTGGAGAATGTTTGGGGACTCAAAGGAGGGGGAAGAGGCATATTGGTGGTGTTGGGCTTTGGAGGCCAGGTGGGAGATGCAAAGTTGGGCTAAGATCTTGTGGGGATGCCCCTGATGTGCACAGGCCAGCCCACCATAGGACATTCCCTACCCTCCTTCTTGTTTTTTTTAAACTTGGATGGTTAAAAGCGGACAGTTCAGTTTCATCCACCTCCCACCGTGCGCCTTATTCTCGTGGTGAAGATTGTTTTAGGCATTTAACTCGTCCTTAATTGGCCAATTAAGGGCTTCAATAGGCCTAAGGGCAGGTGGGCTCGCTGAAGCCTCACTTTCCCACCATAATATGGGAGACAGCTTGGGTATGGGCGAGCTGCCCATTGTATTTTATGTGCCCCCTCACATCAAACACCCCCTGAAGGGTGGGCATAAAATTCCCTGCTATATTTCAAGTGTGAATGCACATGTTGAAAGGCTGCTTGACCTTCAAAAGCATTGTTGCCCAATCCTCAATGTCTGTAAGATTCACTGGAAAACAATCAGGAACAGGGGGCTGGATTCTCCTATCCCCGACCCCAAAATCGCGTTCGGCGACGGGGTGGAGAATCCTCAATGACATCGAAATCGGGGGCGCCACCGCTTTCGCGATGCTCCGCCGCCTGAAAAGCGGCATACTCTAGGAGTTCGGCGCGCACCATATCCACGGCCTCCGAACGTTGGCTGAGGCCCGCCGTGTGATGCTCTGTTCCCGACTGGCTGAGTTTGCAACGGCGTGGTCGCTCATGGTCTCACCCATCAGGAACTCAGCGTAACGGCTGCGGACTCAGTCCAGAGCCGCCACAGTCGGGGGAGGGCCGATCCACGGGCAGGGGGGGTCATTATTCAGGTCTGGGGGCACTGTGGTGGGACAGTCTGGGGTGCGCAAGCCGACCGAAGTGGGGGACTACTTTGCAGGCCGGGTCCACGGGCTGCGTCCGCCATGAAGCACGGCGCGGCCGCTGCAGGCAGCCGCCATGCCCATGCACGGCCTCGGACCCGACAATTCTCCAGGCCGTATCGACAGCTAGAGCCACATTCTCTATGCTGCCTGCCTGCTAGCACCCTCCCCGGAACAGGGAATCGGTGGTCATTGTGCGCCAGTTTACCTGGCGTAAAACGCCACCGTTTTCACGCCCACATGGGGACTTGTGCCAGCCCAGGAACTACGGATGAACTTTGCTAACATATTGAGAGGCACTGAGATCAATCATTAGAGTATTGTAATTGCAGCTTAAGCTGATGCCAGCTAACAGAATATAGATATATATATATATATATATATGCAGAGGTCAATTCTAAGCAATGCTGTTACCAAGTAAGCCACCAGAGCAGTTCAATTTTCAAATATATCCAACTGTGTGAAAACAGTTACTACATCTCAAGAGTAATCCCTTGGGTGGGAGAATGGATTACACACAATCCTCGAGTCAACCAAAACTGATGAGGTGGAAAATACTCAGCATCTCAGACAGCATTTCTGGAAAAATTGGCCTTAAAGCCATCAGGGTGAGGAAGTATTACAGATGAACAACATCTAAAAAGGAAAACAAGGAGAGATAGGCAGAGGGAAAAAGAAAAGGAACATTTAGAAAAAAGAACATCAAGTTATAAGAAGTACTTGACAAGTGCTCCATAAAACCCTGGAGTGTGCTCTGTATCAGGCCAGAGCTGTGGAAAGAAGCAAAGTGAAGTAGTCTTCAGCCACTCAGGGGAGTTCCTGTTGTTCTAAAGCTTTTGGAATTCTACACAGCAGACTGAGAGAGGGAGAAGCCCTGTGGCATATCGCCCTTCTAGTAACAATGTGTTAATATTACTGGATTTTTCAAACATTAAGGGCGGGATTCTCTGTTCCCAGGATGCTTGGAATGCGTTCCCCAAGGAATGGGGGATTGGAGCAAAAACGGGGTTGGCACCGAGCACAAACCGAGTGCCAAGCTCCGAACTCCTGCTGGTGGTATGAACGAGCTCTATGCTGCACGCCAGCAGCAGAATATAAATAAATGCAAATGGTTCGTAATGACACATTTGCATCTATTTAGCGGGCCCAGTACCCTAAGCCTGCCCTCCTGTGATTCTTCGGCAGGAGGGAGTGGTTCACTTGTGGTCTCTACAATCAGGGAGGTCCACCACATCAGGGCCTTGACGGTAGACCATCCGAGCCCATCTGAGGCCCAAACCCCACCGCGCACCAGCACTGCAAATCTGTCCCGAACCCCCCCCCCCCCCCCCCCCCCCCCCCACCCCCCACCCGCACATAGACTGCACAGCAGCTGTTAACCCCTGGATTGCCTGGGTGCAGACCCGATCCACCATCCCACCCCAAGAACCCCTGGACTAGAGAGACTCAACGCAGGAACTCCTGAGATAATGAGACCCCCTCCCCCCCCCTCGCAGGGACCAACATAATAGGGACACCCACCCAGAGGGCGCCTGTGAGAGAGATACCTCGCACAGGGACTGATGTAATAATGTAATAGAGGGACACCCCACAGGGACTCCTGTGTTAGGGAAACCCATCCCCCCACTGCCCCCAGAAAAGAGACCCCTTTCTGGAGGCCAGAGGGCAGTACAGTCAGGGGCAATAGAAAGCACTATAGCTCAATCTCTCCATGTTTCCTACCTTCTTCTCTACAAGGTGGGAGCCCTGGGTTGGCAGTATCAGCAGGTCTGGACCATGGGATGGAGGATGATGATAATATGCTCTGCGAAGCGTTTTGGTGCTCTGCATTGTTTGACAAGGTCTGACTCCTGCCCTCAGGAGCACTTTTCACCATCTGCCCGGGTGATCCCTGCAGGCCGTTTCGGCTGCCCTGGGGGCCCTAGCTTATGCCCACCTCCAATGCCCGTGCCTCACACCAGCGGACTTCCTCCCCCCCCCTCTACTCCCCCCCCCCCCCCCCCCCCCCCTCCGGCTGGCACACCCTCCGTACCCAACCCCTCCCCCGCACCCTTCAGACCGAGGGAGGTTTGAACGTTGGTGAACAGGTGTTTAATGTAATATATAAGTACTGTGCCCCGACCCCTATCCCTAACCTTTGTGCATCACCTGTGCCAACTTAACTGGTGTCTATCTTTCTAGCCTTATGTATCCTAACGCTCCATCTAGGTAGGTCCCCAGGCACTGTATCAGATGTAGAGGCAGCCTGCTGTGATTCCCGCCCTATGATCTGAGTCCCCTTTGGCAGCTGTCCCCTGGAGCTACCAGGCCAGGATGGGTTGGCAGTCTTCCGGGTGTCGCAGGTGGCATCGCCTGCACAGAGTGCCCCAGGCCTTGGATATCCTGACCCCATGGCTGATACCATCGCACCCAAGGCCTCCACCATGGGCACCACCCTTGCTGTGTTGGCCTGGGTGGCACGCATGGTCGATACTGCCTTCTGCCCCTGCAGGCCTTTGTACTTCTCCAATTGTGCCTGCAGGTGCTGGATGGTTGTTGATACCCCCTCATGTGTTCCCCAGTTCTGCACATGCATCTCTGGCATTGATGGGACGGCCGTTTCCAGAAGCCTGAGACCCATCTAGATGACAGCTCATATCTGGGGTTGGGCCGCCCACCAACTGTCCTCCCGCTCAGGAGTTCCTACCTGAACCTGACGTAGTGCTGCACGTGTATGGTGCTACCAGATAGTGCCCCAGGAGCCTCTTAGCCTCTTCACTAACATGCCTAACCAAGGTGAGTGTCTCTGGGATTGTGGAGGGTGCCGGTGACAGCAGTTCCGAGAAGTCGGTGTCATCCCCCACCATGTGTTCCGAGTGACGTGGGGCAGGCGACCCCGGATGGCCCTGCCTCATTACCAGGAGATACTGCAAGCCAAAAAGACAAGACACTCAGGGTTAGACCGTAGGTGAGGGTGTGTGTGGGGGGGGGGGGGGGAGGGGGGGTGCCACTCGTGCCGTGGGACATTGCTATTCACTGCATGCTCACTTGGTTCCCCGATGCTAATCTCTGCCTTGGCAACTTCCTGCTCTCCGACCCAATCGAACTTCCGTAGGTGGCAGCCTCTTTCCCATCCCGGGAGAAAGGGGGCAGGATTCTCCGGTCTCCATTGGCGAAATCACATTCGGCAATCAGCCGGAGAATCCCCGTTTGCGCCGAAATCGGGGGCGGCGCAGGTTTTGCGATGCTCCACCCACTCCAAAACAGCATACTCGTGCGAGTACGCCGCACGCTGTCGGGACGGCCTCAGGACGTCACCTGAGGCCCTCCTCCGATGCTCCGCCCTCGATGGCCTGAGTTCCCGACGGCGTGGGTCACTCATGCTATTTATTTTCGTGAACCCAGCGTTGCAGCTGCGGACTGAGTCCAGAACCACCACAGTCGAGTGGGAGCCGTTCCGTGAGCAGGGGGGGCTTTGGCGGGCGCACTGGTGGGGGGTGGTCCAGGGATGGCGAGCTTGGTCAAAGGAGGTCAATTTTTGGCAGGCTGGGTCAGTGCGTGGCTGGTACCAGGTTGCACATCACGGCCGCTGCAGGCCACAGCCATACGCATGCGTGGCCACAGACTCGGCAATTCTCCCGCCATATCTGCAGTTAAAGCCGGGGGCTTTACCCTGCGTGCTTGCTGCCCACCCACCCCCCCCCCCCCCCACCCCCAGACAGAGGACCCCCCCCCCCAGACAGAGGATCGATGCAGATTTTGTGCCATTTTTTCAGGTATAAAACGCCACTGTTCCCACGCCGGCATCAGATCTTAATCTTCAAATCGGAGAATCCAGCCCAGGGTATCCCACCTCCCATTCAGTAACTTCTCCAGCTCGGCATCAGCGAACTTCGGGGTGGCATCTTCTTGGCTGGAACGAGAGTGTGTGGGGTGTGGAGTGCTAAAATGAGGCTGCAGCTGGTCAGGCTCTCGCGTGCCAATCCCCACCTGGACGAATCACACGCCAGCATTCGTTGGAATTGTACTAGTTCCAATTGGCGCCTGTGCTAGCCCATTAGGATGTCCTGAATTGCTCCTGGACCCCTCACTAGCAAACCCCTTCCCATGACCCCTATCCTTCATCTGATCATTCCTTTGTGAAGATCTATGCCTGATCCCTCCTGCAAAGCTGAGTGAAGTGTTGTCAGTGACCACCACTCACATGATGGTGCTGGAGTATTGCTGACCTCTGATAGGCCAGCAGCACTAAGGGGTGGGATTTCTGCCCTTTTGGTAGCTTCTTTCAGTGGGAAGCCCAAAGCAGCCCAGGTAAGTGCATGATCACCTACCTAATCAAGCCTCAGAGAGAAAAGTGATAGGAAGCCACCACCAATTCACAAACATTGGGCGAGCCCCTGTCGGCCACATTAAGTTGTGCCTATAAATTGTACCCGGCCCGCCCAGTATCAACTGAGGTCCCATCTGCCTTCTCAGGTGTGCATATAGGATCAAATGGCAGGGGAGTGGCCAGGTGGCCTGGCTAACATTGATTCCTCAAACAGCACCACTAAAACAGACTAATTGGTCATTTATCTCATCAGCTTCATAATCAGCATTTATTTCAGTATCATGGAAGCTGAAGATCCAAATCACCAGGACCACAAAGTCCCAACATGAAGCAACAATTGGGATAGTTACACCTTGCAATTGCTGAATAATAGTTTTGCAATCTCTAAAATACAATAGAATAAACAGATCTGGTGAAATTAGAAATCTGACTTAAACCGTCTACCTGGTGTGAACCAGGTAATAGCGAATCCATTATTGATAACTGAACATTTCACTATCTTGAAGATTGTTCGGCTTCAATGAATGAATGTTTCTCCAAAATTCAACTCTTGAAAACACTTCTTGAGGAATTCTAAATTTCCCAAATGTGTTTTTAAAATCTACAGTATTTCTGGGTGTGCAGTTACTCACTGTCAATGGGATCAGTAATCCCTAAGAGCTTTTCTTTTCATGTTATCACATGGCAAGTCTATTTTTAATGAAATGTGTTTAGGCTGGGGAAATAATTACTGGAATCAATTTCTGAATTCAGAAAGCAATCGCTTTTGACAGATGTTTCTAATCATTATTGAGTAATGACACAGGACAGCAGTTGCTAATTTGAGTGCCATGATTCACACTTTTGTGCACAAGAGAAATTATTGCATGACACCAAACAGGCAGACAGTTCCCTTGATAAAAAACAATAATTAGAAGATTCTATGAGGTAATCTAATATCACTTTCCAAATTACCCTGTAGAATTCTTGTGTTACACTGCAAAGCTCTGCAGATCTTTTCTTTAAATGTAACAATATTTGACTTTTTTTGAGTAGATCCAAAGATGTCTAGGTTAAGTGGAGTGGCCACACTAAATTGCCCCTTAGTGTCCAAAGATGTGCAGGTTAGATGGGGTTGAGGGGATGGGGTGGAGGAGTGGGTCTTGGGAGGATGATATTTCGGAGTGTTGGTGCAGAATCGATGGGCCAAATGGCCTCATTCTGCACTGTAGGAATTCTTTGGGATTCTACGAGATTTTATGTGAGACTTCTGTTTGTCTATAATTTCGAAACATTTTACCTCAATCATGTTATCAAAATATTCTGAAGGATAAATAATAGTTTAGATTTAGTTACTGCCTTCTTGGATACCCCCATTTTTTGATCGAGACCCCAGGTGGCTATCCATCATCAAGTTTGAAAAAAAGTAAAAGATAAAATAGCTTGCCCTCATTTATCAATGACACTAATGGAGTGGATTGGTTCTTGATCTTGCACCATTAGGGATTGACACTGGAAAACGGGGACATGGTTGGATTCAATTTGATGCAAATATTGAAGGAAACCAAAATAACACATCAACTGTTCTCGTAGGATTGAGCCTTGGAGTTGAACCATTCGGGATGAAAGTTAGGGATGAAAGTTTAAAAAAGTTTTGGGGGCAACTGGATGTGTTAAGGTTGGTCAACGTAGCAAAAAAATAGTAAGGTAGCTCATGCAGCTGTTCTAAACATTACATTAACTAATAAATTCCAAGTGTTATTCAATAAAGTGGGGGCAACATGCAGTCACTGCAAAAATGCAGTTTAAAAATCCAGAAAAGATATCTTAACAATGATAATGCCTGCAAATCGTAGAGCAATTGTAGGAGACACGAGAAAGTGGATAATTGCAAAATACCTACAGGACGGTAATTGGTTCACCTAGATTAGGAGCAGGACATATTGAAGAAATGATAGAAGGAATACGGATACGAGTAGGAAGAGACCCATTGGAGGTGGTAGTGCTTTATGTAGAAGTAAATGGCACAGGTAGATACAATATAGGTGTCCTAAAAGTTACCTGCACAATGATTGCTTTCCAATTCTGAATAACAATCAATTGCTGGTGCTCTAATATTCATTTATTTTGTCTTAAAGGTAATCTTTTAGCTCTAGTAAGTGTTAACGGCTCAGATGATTGTGACATTGGTTTCATTGGTTCTCACATATGGCCCACCTTTCTGTAGAATTCATGATTTTAGACTTGACGTAAAATCTTAGTTCAAACAATTTGAAAGTTGACAAAGAACAACCAGCTCAGCTATGAAGGGCTCTGTGGATACAGGGCCAGAAAAATCACTGTATTACTGTCCAGGTTAATCCTTCCAGGATAGCAGAAACCAACCAGTTATCTAAATATTTAAATCCACTATTGGTGGAAATAAGCCTCAAAATTACACTCAATGAATACTCATTGAGACCGATCATCAAATTTGTAGTTGGTTTAAGAACTGTTCCCTGACAGGAGTGAAGAAACACAGCTGGGATTTTAACCTCCTGAGGAGATTATCTGAAAAAAATCATTTATTTGAAGCAAAATAGACGTAAATCAGCTTTATCAATCATGTGTGAGTTAATGTGGAAAATTGGGAGCAGGTGGCAATTATTACCACAATGTGAAAAGTCACAGAAGCGTGTTACGTCATCCAGTCCCACTTAATGACCCGGAGGCACAACACAATTGAATGAACCAGTAATTCTCAGAAAAATATCTGAAGTCTTTAGCCCTTGTCTGCCCAATAATTAGAGTCAACAGGTTTGTAAATTTAAACATAATTAATTTTTATTTATAACAAGAGCTATAATGAAATATGCAGCAAATACAACGTGTGAACTATTATACAATCCCGCCGATTGTGGGAGGATCCCGCCCATCGGGTCTGCGAGACGGCACAGATGCACCTGTGCACCGAGCTCTGTGCAACTCCGGAGAGGACCCCACTCAGCAGCTGAAAGGAGCCGGTGACATAGAGATTCAGGATGACCGTCACCTTGACGAACACCGGGAGCAGGTGTTTCCCCCATTCCTCTGCGGTACCAGGTGTGCAGTGATCTGGCAGATATGTCGCACTGTCCCCCTTGTTCATCCGATGGCATGCCGGGTCCAGCAGGTCCTCAAATGACAGGCGCTGCTGGTACATACGACGCCTCATGCGGCGCCGCCTTTACACCTCCTCCTCACCCTTGGACGGTCGGCTCCCCATCCTCCATGGTTGTCTCCTATTCCTCTGGGGCAGGCTCCGCTGCTGCAGCATCCTCCTCCTCGAGCAGCTCCCACTCGTACAGCCGCAGTGCTGGGGCGACTAGGAGGAATGCCACCATTCCTGGTTGTATTCTGAGATCCAGGGGGTGACTGGTCGACATGTTAGCATGGTGCTTACCCTCGTGCCCAACTAGGACCATCGGGCTACACGGTGTCCCCGCATGTCCCTCCCCTTGCGCCTTCCCTGCACCCCTGACCCCATTGGTGCTCAGCACCGTGGGTCTCTGGCCCTGGTGCCTGTCCCTGCTGGCAGGAGTACCGTTAGCTGGCCCTGCCCTTGCCAGCAGTATGCTCCATGGCCCCCGTCTGGGGGCCCTCTAATGATTTGCACATCATTAGCAGGCATGACCCGGTATTCTCCAGGACTTCAGCAATGCTCGGCCTCTGCAGGCAGCAGCACAGAGAACTAATCTCTGCCAGAGTGGGTGGCCAGCAGTAACTAATTGAAAGCTTGTTCCACCCAAGGCCCACAACTAACGAAGCACCAAGTTCACAAAACAACTGCAAATCATCTTAAAAGGTATGTATTTCTCTTTCGACCTAATCCGACAGCTGACATATTTATTGACTTTAACTCAGTCTCCTGATTTTAAATTATTTAAAAGTAATCATGGGCGGGATTCTCCCCTACCCGGCGGGACGGGGGTCCCGGCGTAGGGGAGTGGCGCCAACCACTCTGGGATTGGGCCTCCCCAAAGGTGCGGTATTCTCCGCACCTTTGGGGGCTAGCCCCGCGTCGGATCAGTTGGCACCATGCTGACTGGTGCAAAAACCGGCGCCAGCGGCCTTTCAGGCCCGCCGCCCGGCAGCGGGGCTGGCCGAAAGGCTTTCGCCGGTTCGCGCATGTTCCGGCGGTGACGTCAGCGGCCAGCCGCCGGGTAGGGGAGAATCCCGCCCCATTACTTTTAAATAATTTAAAATCAGCGGCCAGCTGCCGCTGACGTCACCACCGGCGCATGCACGCTGTGGATTTCTCTTCCGCTTCCGCCATGGCGGAGGCCGTGGCGGCGGCGGAGGAGAAAGAATGCCCCCAGGGGGCCCCGATCGCGGGCCTGGCCACCGTGGGGCACCCCCCGAGGTCCGATCGCCCCGCGCCCCCCCCCCCCCCCAGGACCCCGGGCGCCCGGTCGCGCCGCCGATCCCGCCACCACCAGAGGTGGTTCAAACCTCGGCGGCGGGAGAGGCTTCCCAGTGGTGGGACTTCGGCCCATCGCGGGCCGGAGAATCGCCGCAGGGGCCTCGCCGATCGGAGTGGCGAGATTCCCACCCCCGCCACTTCCCGGGTGGCGGAGAATCTCTGCCACGGCGGGGGCGGGATTTTCGGTGGCCCCAGGCGATTCTCCGACCCTGCTGGGGGTCGGAGAACTTCGCCCATAGTTACTTTCAAGACACGGTTAAGGCAGATTGGAAAAGTTTTAATTTTAGACTGTGGCAATTCAATAATTGATGAGTTGGGCAAGTGCAGGAATTCATTACAAACTTTGCACCAGCTGTTTTTGTTTGCACTACGGTACCAGAGGGAGGTGTCAGTTTTTCTTGTAAGTCGATGTAGAGATAATGAAGAGAACACAAATCATTCACCATTGTTAACAATTAGGTGAGAAGCCGGTGTGGTGGTATTGTGGCTGGTCTAGTAATCCAGTGACTCAGGGTAATGCTCCTCGGACCCGGGTTCAAATCCTACCACGGCAGATGGTGAAATGTGAATTAAATTTTTTTTTAAACCTGAAATTAGAAGTCAAATAATTGTCTGAAAAAAACCCATCTGGTTCACTAATGCCCTTTAGGGGAGGAAATCTGCTGTCCTTACCTGGTCTGGCCTACATGTGACACCAGATCCACAGCAATGTGGTTGACTCTTAAATGCTCTCTCCCCCCACTTAAGGGCAATTAGGGATGGGCAATAAATGCTGGCCCAACCTGCGACGCCCACAACTCATGAATACATTTTTAAAGATGCAATGATGAACAATGGACACAAGACGCAGTGAACTTAAAGATATTCAACCTGTCAATGTGTTTCTGTCCAGAGCCACAATCGCAAGTCAACTTTTGAAGAAATCTAATTGACCTGGTCACCTGTCACAATTTGTTCTACCTGCCTGAGCTGCAGAATGGGTACCAGCTGAAGAGATGTCATAAGAATTTTTAAAATTAATATTGATTTTCCGAACAATTTTGTTGAAATTTTAACACAAACTATGTCATGGAGATATCTGGGACAGAGAAATTGAGATTTAAGGTTGTCAGTTTGAGGTTCTTGGATTATAACATTCATGGGGCACAGTCACGAAACTGCTTTATGGCGGATAGGATTTCAAATAAGTGAAAGTTTCATCTCAAGGGCATACATTTACTGGCTCGGGGTGGTGGTGATGGTGGTGATGGTGGAGCAGGGGGAGGCTAGGAGGTGGGGGTCGGTAATTTTTAAAAATCCGTCTTGGAATGTGAGCACCACTGGCTCGGCCAACATTTGTTGCCCACTCCTAATTGCCCTTGAGAAGGTGATGGTGAGCTGTCTTGTTGAGTAGCTACGGACCATATGATGTCGGTGCACCCACAATGCTGATAGGGAGGGATTTGAGGATTTTGACCCATCCACTATGGAGAAACAATAAAGGATGGTGTGTGACTTGGAGGGGAGCATGTAGGTGATGGCTTTCCCATGTGTTTGTTACCCTTGTTCTTTTAGGTGGTAGAGTCCCTCGGTTTGGAAGGTGCTGTCGAAGAAGCATTGCAAGTTGCTGCAATGGATCTTGTAGATGGTACATATTGTTGCCACTGTGTGCTGACAGTAGAGGGAGTGGATGTTTCAGGTGGGGGAATGGGGTGCTGATCAAGTAGGCTGCTTTGCGGTGAATAGTGTCGAGCCTCTTGAGTGTTGTTGGAGCTGCACTCATCTAGGCAATTGGAGAGTATTCCATCACACTCCTCACTTGTGCCTGTTAGATGGTGATTAAGATTTGAGAAGTCAGGAAGTGAGTTATTTGCTGCAGAATTCCCAACCTCTGACCTCCTGTAGCTATATATTTATATGGCTGATCCAGTTAAATGTGTGGTCAATAGTAACCAAATCTCAGTGGTAACCCAATAGCTTCCTGATGCAGTCTTTCCAGTGAGGCATTTTTCCCAGCAGTAAGCTGCAATGTGGATCAGTTTCCCACTACAAGGAGGTGGGAAGTTGATTTCCATAATTAAATGCCCGATTGAGGGTCACTTACAGGTATTCTGACGGTGTAGCTCCATTAAGCAGGCAGCCTCCCTATGGTAACTATGGTAGAATCCAACATAAGTGTTCAGTTATTTTCAGCTAGAGCTAGTGAGTGGGTGATCCATCCAGGTCTATTCCTGAGGTCCCCAGGATCCTGATAAAATCATAGATTGACCCCAAGGCAGCATTTGACATTAGGTGGTATCAAGGAGTCCTAGTAAAATTGAAGTCAGTAGGAATCATGGTCATGGTTGTTAGATGACAATCATCTCAGCCCCAGGACATTGCTTCAGGAGTTCCTCAGGGTAAAGTCTAGGCCCAAACATCTTCATCTGCTTCATCAATGACCTTCCCTCTATTATTAATCATTGATGTTTTCCAGGGTTTAGTTCCATTCACAATTCCTGAGATATGGAAGCAGTCTGTGGCCAAATGCAGCAACACCTGCACAAGAACGAGGCTTGAATTGATATGTGGCATAAGACATTCACTCAACAAAAGAGCCAAGCAATAACCATCTCCAGCAAGAGATAATCTCTCCATCTCCCCTTAACATGTAGTAACATTGCCATCATCAAAACTCACAAAATCAAAATTATGGAATTCACCATTGACCAGAAACAAAATTGGATCAGACACATAAATACTGTGGCAATAACAGCAGGTCAAGGGTTAGGTATTCTGTGGCGAGTAACTCATCTCCTAACTCCTATAATCTTTCTACAGAGATATAACTCAGGAATTCGTTGGAATACTCTACTTTTGCCTTGATGTGCCTTTGATAACTCAGGGGCTAAACACCATTCAGGACAAAAATAGTTCATATATATTTTTTAAATGTATTTTATTACAAACATTTATCAAAACAGGCTCCAGCAAATAAACACCCTGGGAAACATACTTCTCAGCAATCAACTATACAGTCTGTACAGATTTTTCCCCATTTTCACCCCCCCCCCCCCCCCACCCCCCACCCTCCCTGCCTCCCTGCAATGAACAGCTCCTCAAATAGGATCACAAACAACCCCCACCTTTTATTAAACCACCCTGCAGAGCCCCTTAATTCATACTTTATCTTCTCTAACCACAGGAAGTCGTACAGGTCAACCAAGCCGCTACCACCGGTGACGATGCCGACCGCCACTCCAGCAAAATTCGCCGCCGCGCAGTCAGAGAGGCGAAGGCCACGACATCGGCCTTCCTCCTCTCCATGAGCTCCGGCATCTCTGAAAACCCAAACATCGCCACCAAAGTGCCTGGCTCCACCTCCTCCTCCGCTATCTTGGCTAAGACTGTGAACACTCCCACCCAAAATCTTCCCAATTTTTCGCAACCCCAAAACATGTGCGTGTGATTCGCTGGCCCCCGCCCACACCTCTAACACTCATCTGCTACCCCCTGAAAGAACCCACTCATTCTCGCCCGAGTCATATGCATCCTGTGCATCATCTTAAACTGTATCAGGCTCATCCTTACACAAGAGGAGGTCCTGTTTACCCTTCGCAGTGCCTCACTCCATACTCCCCAATTGATCTCCCGTCCCAACTCCCCCTCCCATTTCTCCTTGTTCTTCCCAACCGCTTGCCTCCCCGCTCCCCCAGCCACTTGTATATATCCCCAAATCTTCCCTCCTCTTCCACATCCAGAAGCAGCAGTCGCTCCAGCAGGGCGTATCCCGGCAACCTAGGGAACCCCCTCCAGACCTTTTGCGCATTGTCCCTAACCTGAAGATACCTGAACTCACTCACCCTCAGCAGCTCTACCCTCTCCCTTAGCTCCTCCAGACTGGTGAACCCTTCCTCCAAATACGGATCCCTCACCTTGACCAGCCCCATTTTCCTCCACCTCCTGTATACACTATCCATCCTCCCCTCCTACTCAAACCCATGATTCACGCACAGCGGCGTTATCACCGACATCACTTCCACCCTAAAATGCCTCCTCAGCTGATTCCATATCTTCACCGTGGACTGCACCACTGGGCTCCCTGAATACCTTCTCGGGGCAATTCGACCACAAACTAGATCCCTCACAAGATTCCTCCTCCATCCTAATCCATTTGTCCCTTCTCCTTCCCATCATTGCCGCACCTTGTCCATAACCATCACCCAATAATAATGAAGCATGTTAGGCAAAGTCAAACCCCCTGCTGCCTCTGCCACTGTAGCAGGGTCCTCCGAACCCTCGGCAAAAAATAGTTTATATGATAAGCAACTCATTCATCATCTTTCAATATTAACTTACCATCTACAGGGTGCACTGCAGCAACTTGGCAAGGCTCCTTCAACAGCAGCTCCCAAACCCATGACCTCAAGTGTCTAAAAGGACAAGGCAGTAGGAGTTTGGGAATGTTAACAACTCCAAGTTCTCTTCACACTCGTACATTGCCTTTACTTGGAACTGTATTGCTTTTTCTTCATTGACTCTGGAACTGCTTACCTAATTATGTAAATACATTCACTCAATGGGCTGCAGCACTTCAAAATGACTCCTCCTCATAACCTTGTCGAGGTTAATTAGTGATTATTCTCCCAACTGCTCCACCCTCATCTCCAGCAACAAGGCCAAGGAGCTTGTGGACTTTTTTGGCATTAAAATTACGATCATCCAATCAGTTGAATCTGCCACTTCCTTTTTATTTATTCTTTCATAGGATGTGGGTGTCGTTGGCAAGGCAACATTTGTTGCCCACCCTGAATTGCCCTTGAACTGAGTGGCCTGCTCGTCTATTTTAAAGGGCCGTTCATAGTCAACCACATTGCTGTGGGTCTGAAGTTGCACGTAGGCCAGACCAGGTAAAGACAGCAGATTTCCTTCCCTAAAGGAGGGATTTTGACAATAATTGATCATAGTTGTCATGGTCACCATTATTGAGACACGCCTTGTAATTCAGATTTATTAATTATTTGAATTTGAAATGCACCATCTGGTATAGGTCTCTGGATTACTAGTCCAGTGACATTACCACTACACCACCATCTCCCCACTCTAGCCCACTAGGCCAACATTTTTCAATGCACTCCCTTGCTCTAGCCCTTAATTCACATCTTTCTCAGTTTCTTTTCTATCTCCCTCATACTTTTCCTGAGCTCATCTTGTCCTTGAGACCCACCATCTGCTCATTGACACGATTCCCACAAAGCTACGTACTACTGATATTACCTTCCTGGCTCCTATCATTGTTGACAGTTCTCTCTTTTCAGAACTAACCTTCTCTCCTTCAAATTTGCTACCATCATCCCTCTTGCCAAAAAAAATCCTTTGTTCCTTCTGTCCTTGCTAATTTTCACTTCACTCCCAATCTCCCTTTGCTTTGCAAAGTCCTTCGGCCGAGATTTCACATGAATGAGTGAGGAATGGAAGTAGGGGCTGGAAGTGAGTGGTACTAATGCTCCTGACACAATCCTCAATTGTACGACTACCTCATGCCAGATGGCCAATTAACTGCCAGCAGTGACAAGGCTGAGATTGAGAGATTTGTAATCAGCAAGGAAATCAAGGTCATGGTCTAAAGGCAGGAAAGTAGATTGAAGGATTATCTCATCAGATCATTCATGATCTCATTGAATGGCAGAGCAGACTCAATGGCCCAAATGGCCTACTTCTACTCCTATGTCTTATGGTCTTATAGTGGCTGCGCGGTCAGTGATGGATGTGCTGGCGCCATCTTTAAATGGCTGCCAGTACCAAATCCAGCTGAAACCGTCCTCTAGCCATATCCTGATGATCCAGCCAGCAGTGCAACCCTGTCAATGGGGGAAGACCAATAAATCAGTGCAGGCCAGTGGTATAAGATACTATTGCCATGGCAGAAGATTCTGGTTCAGTAATGAGTCCCTGCAGGTTCTCCCAGGGAGAGAAGCAGGAGACCTCCTTGCCTAAGACTGGACAGAGGTCATCTGGAGAACGTGGCTTCAGTGTTGCAAGTGTGTAAATGACCTTTCTCATCCCACAAAGTGAATACTCCACATCTTGTTTTCTTTAGAGGGCAGCAAATAGAAAAGTGTAAAGGGGGGGGGGGGGGGGGGGGGATGCTGAGGGGAGAAAGTGCACCATGTTGGTGGCCAGGCAGTCAGGTTGTAGTATGTCCAAGAAAGGAATTGATGCCGCCCGGTTTAAGGTGTGTGAGGCTGTCAGTGAAACCCCTTGAAAGATTGCTTTAGAGTGATCACCTTTAAGTGGTTCCAAAATGAACAGCTCGAGTGCGACTTGCTTAGGCATTGTGCCTGTTATTATGGGGTGATTAATAATCTTCTTCCTCGTACTGTGGGGCAACTACCATTCCTCTTTCTTGTTCCTACAGGAGAAGAGAGCCCACAGTGCAGTAGGGGAGGCATAGTGGTATTGTCACTGGACTACTTAACCAGAGACCCAGAGTAATGCTCTAGGGACCCGGTTCAAATCCCGCCACTGCAGATTGTGAAATTTGAATTCAACAAAAAAAGAACCTTAAATGAAAAGTCTAGTAATGACCATGAAACCATTGTCAATTGTCATAAACACCCATCTGATTCACTAATGTCCATCAGGGAAGGAAATCTGCCATCCTTACCTGGTTTGACCAACATGTGACTCCAGACCCACAGCAATGTGGTTGACTCCTAACTGTTCCCTCAAGGGCAATTGGTGATGGGAAATAAATGCTGGCAGAACCTGCGATGCCCACATCCCATGAACGAAAAAAAAAGAAATGGCAGAGACTGGTGGAAGGGTCTCATTTCTCGCGATCCCAATGTCATTAGAAGCTCTTAAGGGGTGGCACGGTGGCGCAATGGTTAGCACTGATGCCTCACGCCACTGAGGACCCGGGTTCGATCACGGCCCCAGGTCACTGTCCATGTGGAATTTGCACATTTTCCCCGTGTCTGCGTGGGTCTCACCCCCACAACCCAAAAAGATGTGCCGGGTAGGTGAACTGGCCATGCTAAATTGCTCCTTAATTGGGAAAAAAAGAATTGGATACTCTAAATTTAAAACAAAATGGAAGCTCTAAACATTCAGGGCACCATGTTGATCACTCCATCACAGCTGATGGTTCATGTAGACTCATGAATGGGCAAGAGAGGACAGCACGGTGGCATAATGGTTCGCACTGCTACCTCACGGCGCCGAGGACCCGAGTTTGGTCCCGGCTCCGGATCACTAGCCGTGTGGAGTTTGAGCATTCTCCCCAGGTCTGCGTGGGCCTCACCCCCACAACACAAAGATTGCAGGATAGGTAGATTGGCCACGCTAAATTGCATCTTAATTGGGGCAAGCAATTGTCTGGGCATGAGACAGCCTTATTTGAGCATGAGGGATGGCATTCCTGTATCCTCCACTGATTATGTAGGATTATGTTTTGAAGGAAAAAACCCTTTGATCTTTCTATTCTCTAATGCAGGTCAACAACAAGGACAGAGAGTCCCCCCCCCCCCCCCCCCCCCCCCCACACACACACACACACACAAACACAGACAGACAGAAAAGTTATACATATCTACAGGAGAGGAAAGTACCTCAGAGGGTGTAGTTTCACATCATTATCCTGCACCCTCCCCAGCGCAGATACTATCATGTCGGTGGGTATGTGCTCACACTTAGATTGGGGGTCACAATCTGATTTGAGAACCACGCACCCACCTGAAGCAGCTGTTGGAAACTGTGACAGTCAAACCATTTATTCTCAGGGGACCGGGAAAAGTCAAGAGGAGGCTAAGCGCCAGGCTGATGACGTACCTCTGGAGTCTTTCATAAGGTGGCAGATGCTAAACGTTTAGTGTGAAGTGCATGAAGATCTGCCCGAGATTCCAGAGGGCATCTCTGCCCTAACTCAGACATTGGAGGAGTCCAATCAGTCAATGAGCGCTGTCATTTCCCACTTGGTATGTTTGGCCTCGCCCCACAAGAAATTGGCTACTTTCACAGAGAGCCTGATCCAGCAGACAGATCAATGGGTGCTGGAGATGTGCACAGACCTGCACATCATTGTCACCTTGTCCATCAGCTCAATGGCACAGTGGCAAGGTGAGAGAGGGAATGAGACGCCTGTGATCTCCAAAATGTTTTATCTGTCTCAGGTTTGCAGGCAGACAAAAGTTTGCCTTACGAGGGAGAAGTGGTTGACATCTGCTTCTGGGGTTTCCTCTCAGAACAGTGTGGGCAGTAGTTCCTCAGCCCTTTTAGGCAGCACGGTAGCACAGTGGTTAGCTCTGTTGTTTCACAGCGCCAGGGACCAGTGTTCAATTTCCGGCTTGGGTCACGGTCTGTGCGGAGCCTGCACATTCTCCCTGTATCCGCGTGGGTTTCCTCCGGGTGCTCCGGTTTCCTCCCACAAGTCCTGAAAGATGTGCTGTTGGGTGAATTGGATGTCCTGAATTCTCCCTCTGTGTACCTGAACATGCGCCGAGTGTGTACACTAGAGGAGTTTTGCAAGTTCAGTTGCAGAGAGCACAGCAGACCACTATGATAAGGGAGACCCTCACTTGGCTATGTGCAATCAGAATGATCCATGCACCTAAACCTTACCTTTAGGAGACCAAGACCCTGGTTGACAGTAGCTTCTTCATCACATGGCTTGTATTGTGTTTCAACGCTGCCTCTGTCCCAGATTTCCTCACTGGTGACAGCAGCTATCTCTTTAATGGGTAGGCCTTGTCAGCAAGAATCCAACCTTGAAGGTGTGCAGGAGGAGTGCAAGCTCAGGAACCTGGGAGGTGTCTGAGAATGTAGACATCGTGGCTGCTTCCAGGATACAGTGAACACACCTGAAGGATAAGTTGGTGGTGGTCACAGACCAATTGCTCTTTGATGGAGTAGAATTCTTTCCTGTTACTGAAGGTGGTCAGTTGTCCTGTGGAAGCCTTAATGCCTGCAGTCTATTATACCTTGGGCCTGGGGGATTCCAGCATTGGGCCTGAATGGGTTCCCTTCTTCTCTGTACTGGAATCTGCTGGTAACTCCCACTACAGACTTCTCCTGCTTCTCTATTAAAATGGCTGCCTCTGCAGGGGGCTATGAAGTTGCTGCAGTCCAAATCGGTGTGCCTGAACTTTCCTCCCTCTCATGTCTTTCCCCTCAGTGGAGGACCCACCTCTTGACTGAACCATGCCTATGCCAGGTAGGCTCTCCCAGTCTCAAGTGCCACTCCCTCGGATACTTCCTCTAACCACCCACCTCATCCCCTTTCAATGCTTCCAACTGTCAGCAACCAGATGGAACTGTGGATTTATTTATCAACTTATTAACTATCAATTTATATTATTTTTTTCCATCGATCTGTTGGTCTCTCAACATTGTCTCCCCTTCCCCCTCCCCACTTGGGCCCTCTATTCCCTGTTCTAAATTCCCCTTTGATACACTGCTTACCCCTGTTCTGCCATTACCACATTCTGATCTCTTGATATACCACTACTAACACGCTTCTTAGTCATTATCACCACCATTTATTTACATTCCCTTTTTCCCTTTTCCCCACAACATCTTTGTCAATCTCCACCTATCGCTGGCTCTTTATCCAGCCCCTCTGCTCCACGCACCCCCACCCCACCCGCCCACCACACCCCCAACAGTATAGATCTCATCGTATTTCCAGTTCTCTCCAGTTTGGACAGAGTCATCCAGACTTGAAACATGAGCTCCCTTCTCCACAGATGATGTCAGACCTGTTGAGATTGTCCAGAATTTACTGTTTTCCTTCAGATTCCAGAATCCACACTAGTTTGCTTTTATCTATGGAACTACAGGGGCTGGTTTAGCTCACTCGGCTAAATCGCTGGCTTTTAAAGCAGACCAAGCAGGCCAGCAGCAAGGTTCGATTCCCGTACCAGCCTCCCCGGACAGGCGCCGGAATGTGGCGACTAGGGGCTTTTCACAGTAACTTCATTGAAGCCTACTCATGACAATAAGCGATTTTCATTTCATTTCATTTCAAATGCTCGACCCTTGTGGTGGTATGGATATGAGCACTGCCATTGGTGCAGAGCATGGGTTTCCCATTGGCTCTGGCTGGTCATGTGCCTGTCGTCCGATTGGTTGGGACTAGTCATGTGACTGCTCTCCAATTGGTCGAGAGGCAAGTAGGTGGGGCATAAGTGCCCAGAGTTCCCGGCGGTCGGCCATTCTCTCTAGTCGACCACCGGGCTAACAACTAGCTGATTAAAGCCACAGTTCGGATCCTAATTGTGTCTTGAGTCGAATTGATGATACATCAATACTAAAGCCCTGATACCTGAACTTGCTCTCCTCACTGCAGTATGCTCTGTTTGTGATGTCCCAGCCTTCCTGTGAAGGAAGCTACCTCACCCCACAGCCACTGAATGCAGCAATGACGTCCTGTTTCAATGCAGCCCTGATATATCTGTTGGGGCCGTATTTCCTTTGTGATCCCCATGCACCTTTCGGATTGGGTTGGTTAAATACTGGCCAATCTGTCACCTTCATTGCCTTAACCACCTTTTTGTCAAAACTGAATCCCGCTCTTTCTTGACTTGCTGTCTGCCCTTTGTAAAACTTGGGCCTGGCATGATGATAACAGAACACAGTTCTGGCACTACCACACAATTTTACACTTCCCTCTCACCTCAAAGGTAATATCCTGGCACTTGTATGTGCGGTCTGCAGCCTTTGACGTGGCTGACTGCACCATCCTCTCCCAATACCTCTCTACTGTCTTTCCAGCTGAGTGGGACTGTACTCATCTATTTCCATTCTTATCTGTCTATTTGTATCTAAAGGGTCAACAGCATCGTAAGAGGAAGGAAAAGGAAGGAAGAGGAACACCGTTACTATTCAGTCATTCCTTGGGGGATAAAGAGATTGAAAACAGCAAACTATGATTTGACCATTGTATTTCTTTAGCCTAAACAGGAGGAATTTTTCAGTCAGCGATGGACATAATTTGACTATTTTATTAATAAAATTCCAATGTTTACCCAGCAAAAATAAACATAATAGGCACAGTGGTTAGCACTACTGTCTCACAGCACCAGGGACCTGGATTTGATTCCTGGGATTTGTCTGTGTGCAGTTTGCATGTTCTCTCCATGTCTGCGTGGATTTACTTTGGGTTCTCCATTTTCTTCCCACAGTCCAAAGATGTGCAGGTTCAGTGGATTGGTCATGAACGATGCAGGGGTATGGGGATATGGCGGAGGGAATGGGCCTAGGTAGAGTGGTCTTTCGGAGGGTCGGTTCAGACTCGATGTGCCAAATGGCCTCCTTCTGCACTGTAGGGATTCTATGGAAAATCAGACCAGAATGGCCAGGTCAGTGGCTGCACATGCACACGGCGCAGAACTGCGGCGGCCACGCCGTACAACATGGCACCGGCTGCGCACGGACCCAGACTGCCAGATAGTGCCGCCTGTAACCCTCTTCGCCATCCCTGGACCACCCCCCACCAGTCCCCCATCGACCAGCGGAACTGCTCCCCCCCCCCCCCCCCCGACTCTGGCAGCGCTGGACACAGTCCGCACCCACCACGCGAGGTCGGCGAAAATTGAAAAGACACGCAACCGATGCAGTCAGGAAGTCGGCATATCGGGGGTGGAGCAGCGGGGAAGGGCCTCAGGTGACGTCATAAGGCCATCCCGACAGCATGCGTCGTACTCCTCGAGTATGCCATTTTTGAGGGGCGGGGC
Organism: Scyliorhinus canicula; assembly: GCF_902713615.1. Classification (NCBI taxonomy): domain Eukaryota; kingdom Metazoa; phylum Chordata; class Chondrichthyes; order Carcharhiniformes; family Scyliorhinidae; genus Scyliorhinus; species Scyliorhinus canicula. The sequence goes on along the minus strand of NC_052148.1, from coordinate 210,667,592 downwards.
ATCTGAAAAACAGTGCTGCCCCCGATTTCAGCGTAAAAATGGATTCTCCGGCCAATCGCCGAATGTGATTTCGCCGAATCCCGCCATGTGTCTTTCGTGCAGTATGTCCCTAGCACTGCTATCTTAGGTATAAATATTAAAAATGCTCTTTTGACAACGGAAGCTGACCAGCGTTCTGCTTTCACAATGATTTGTAGGCATGGCAAAATATTTCCCAGCAATAGGAAAATGTCTGCAGTAGAAATTGAGCAAACAATTCTCCCACGGCACTGACCTATCCAGACCATCAAGCAAGTGACAGTGGATGAGTTACAAAGTAGGCAGGATCAACAGATCACAACAGCACTGGATGCAGCTCACTGAAATGTAAAACCAGCCAAATAAACATGCCACTGGAATCCAAGCCGGCTGTTAATTAAGTTGCTGCCAGAACTCTTCGAAGAAGTAATAAGTTTGTTCTGTCCCATTGAAAACAAAGTGCAAGTGCCAAAAGGAAGCATTGTGACAAATGCTGACAGCATTCACACCATATAAATAAATACATTGCAGTTAATTTGTTGAGTATTTATGTGTCAGTGGTTCAAAAAATGCAGGACTGCAGCAAAATGTGGGAACATAGAGATAGCAAAAGGCATTTTAACTCCATGTGCCTGCTCCATCATTCAATTCAATCATGGTTGATCTGAACCTGAACTCCAATTACCTGCTATTGATTTATATTGCCTGATAGCCTTACTTAATACAAATCCATAAATCTCAGTCTTGAAAAGTTCAATTCACCCAATATCCACAGCATTAAGTGCTTCTGATGTTAACCCTTTACTCCACATAATCCGTATCATATTTACGTCCTTCTGTATCTCCCTCCAAATTCTCAGACTTCACAGGATTAGTTTTTGAGGAACCTTGGCCAAACCCCCTGATTTTGCTCTGGGTTGCTATCAAATGGCCTCCTCATGCCCGACTGGGTGACGCTGCAAGGCCGTTAAATCTCGTGAGAGGCCTCTCATGAGATTTGCAATGCTCGGAACGCCTCGTGAGATCGAGCGAGTTTTAAATATTTAAGTGAGCACTTAGGCGCCCGATGCTTCCGAGGGCCCGGGAACG